>NC_041223.1:58651751-58742946 GCF_002837175.3 Physeter macrocephalus | reverse complement strand
CATTATTCTGAATTCTTTTTCTGGAAGGTTGCCTATCTCCACTTCATTTAGTTGTTTTTCTGGGGTTTTATCTTGTTCCTTCATCTGGTACATAGCCCTCTGCCTTTTCATCTTGTCTCTCTTTCTGTGAATGTGGTTTTTGTCCCACAGGCTGCAGGATTGTAGTTCTTCTTGCTTCTGCTCTCTTCCCTCTGGTGGATGAGGCTATCTAAGAGGCTTATGCAAGTTTCCTTGTGCGAGGGACTGGTGATGGATAGAGCTGACTGTTGTTCTGGTGGGCAGAGCTCAGTAAAACTTTAATACGCTTGTCTGCTGATGGGTGGGTCTGGGTTCCCTCCTGTTGGTTTTTTGGCCTGAGGCAAGCCAACAGTGGAGCCCACCTGGGCTCTTTGGTGGGGCTAATGGCAGACTCTGGGAGGGCTCACACCAAGGAGTACTTCCCAGAACTTCTGCTGCCAGTGTCCTTGTCCCCATGGTGAGCCACAGCTACCCCCTACCTCTGCAGGAGACCCCCCAACACTAGCAGGTATTTCTGGTTCAGTCTCCCCGGTAGTCACTGCTTCTTCCCCTTGGTCTCAATGTGCACACTACTTTGTGTGTGCCCTCCAAGAGTGGAGTCTCTGCTTCCTCCAGTTCTGTCAAAGTCCTGTAATCAAATCCCAATATCCTTCAAAGTCTGATTCTCTAGGAATTCCTCCTCCTGTTGCCAGACCCCCAGGTTGGGAAGCCTGACGTGGGGCTCAGAACCTTCACTCCAGTGGGTGGACTTCTGTGGTAGAAGTGTTCTCCAGTCTGTGAGTCACCCACCCAGCAGTTATAGGATTTGATTTTACTGTGATTGCTCCCTCCTACCATCTCATTGTGGCTTCTCCTTTGTCTTTGGATGTGAGGTATCTTTTTTGGTGAGTTCCAGTGTCTTCCTGTCGATTATTGTCCAGCAGCTAGTAGTGATTCTGGTGTTCTCGCAAGAGGGATTGAGAGCACGTCCTCCTACTCCACCATCTTGGTTCCAATCCCCTTTGCCCATTTTTAAATTGAGTTGTTTGTTCTTTTGTTGTTGAGTTTTAGAAGTTGTTTACATTCCAGATATCAATCTCTTATCAGATACAATTTACACAGTTTTATTTGTATGTATTTTTTACAAATATGACTTACAAATATTTTCTCCCATTCAGTAAGTTGTCTTTCACTTTGCTGGTAGTACCCTTTCACATATAAAAATTCTTAATTTTGATCAAGTTCAGTTTATCTATATTTTCTGTTGTTGCATGCCTGTGCTTTTGGTGTTATATTCTTAAAGTCATTGCCAAATACAACATCATGAAGATTTTCTCCAATGTTATAAGAATTTTATAGTTTTAGCTCTTAAGTACAGGTCTTTGATCCAGTTTGAGTTAATTCTTGTAAATGGTGTAATTTAAGGGTCTGATTTCCTACATTTGCATGCAGATATCCAGTTTTGCCAGAACCTTTTTTTGAAAAGATTGTCCTTTCCTCATTGAATGCTCTTGGCACCTTCGTCAAAATCAATTAACCATATATATAAGAGTTTCTTTCTGGGCTCCCTGTTCAATTCTATATTGGTCTATATGTCTGTCCTCGTGCCAGTACCATACTCTCTTGATTGTAGTGACTTTGTAATTAAGGCTCAAAATTGAGAAATGTGAGTCTTCTGACTTTATTCTTTACCTTGTCTTGTTCTGATTTTAGGGGAATGCTTTTCAGTCTTTTACCACTGAGTATTATGTAAACTGTGGGTTTTTCATAAATACACTTTATCATGTTGAGAAGTCTTCCCTTTGTTTCTAGTTTTCTGAAAGTTTTTATTGTGAAAAGATGTTGGATTTTGTCAAATGCCTTCTCTGTATCAAATGAGATGATTATGTGTTTTTACCTGCCTCATTCTATCAATGTGTAGTATTACATAGATTGACTTTCTTGTGTTAAAACACCTTCTTATTTCTGGGTTAAGTCCCACTAGGTCATGGTGAATAATTCTTTTAATATGCTATTGGATTTGATTTACTAATGTTTTGTTGAGGAGATTCATATTTATATTTTTAGGAGATATTGGTCTGATATTTCCTTGTAATGCCTATTTGATTTTGTATCAAAGTAATGCTAGCTAGCTTCATGGAATGAATTAGGAAGTTTTCCCTTCCTTTTCAAATTTGGAAGAGTTTTAGAAGAATTTATGTTAATTCTTCTTTAAATATTTAATGGAATTTATTGGTCAAACTCTCTGGTCCCGAACTTTTATTTTTTGGGTAGATTTTGATTGCTGATTCAATCTCTTTACTTGTTATAAAGCTGTTGAAATTTTTCATTTCTTCTTCAGTCAGTTTAGGTAATTTTGTGTTTCAAGGAATTTTTCATTTTCTTCTATGTTATCTAATTTGTTGATGTACAGTTATTCATAGTATTATCCTATATTCCTTTTTATCTCTGTAGGGTTGTTAGTAATATCCCCACTTTTATTTCTGATTTCAGTTATTTGTATCTTCTCTCTTTTGTTCTCTGTTAGTCTACCTAAAAGTTTGTCAATTTTATTGATAAACTTTTGGTTTCATTGATTTTTCTTTATTATTTTCCTATTTTCTATTTCATT
Organism: Physeter macrocephalus; assembly: GCF_002837175.3. Lineage (NCBI taxonomy): Eukaryota > Metazoa > Chordata > Mammalia > Artiodactyla > Physeteridae > Physeter > Physeter macrocephalus. The sequence goes on along the minus strand of NC_041223.1, from coordinate 58,740,338 downwards.
TATCTCTGCTCTTATCTTTAGTATGTCCTTCCTTTCATTAGTTTTGCATTTAGTTTGCTAATTTTTTTTCTAGTTCCTTAAGGTGTAAAGTTAGGTTATATATTTGCGATGTTTCTTCTTTTTTAATGTAAGCATTTACAGCTGTAAATTTCCCTCTGAGTACTGCTTTTTCTGAATCACATAAGTTTTGGCATATTGTGTTTTCGGTTTCATTTGCTTCTTAGTATTTTCTAACTTTCCTTTTTTTTTTCCTTTTTCTCTTTGGCCCTTTGGTTGTTTAAGGGTTCATTGTCTGAGTCTTCATTTTTGTGAATTTTCCTGTTTTCCTTCAGTTATTGATTCTAACTTCATTCCATTTGTGGTCCGAAAAGATACTTTATATGACTTCAATCTTTTTAAATTTATTAAGACTTGTTTTGTAGCCTAACCTATATTCTATCCTGGAGAGTGTGCCATGTGCACTTGAGAAGAAGGTATATTCTGCTGTATTTGGGTGGAGTCTTCTGTATGTGTCTGTTAGACCTAGTTGTTTTTGGTTGTTTGTTTGTTTTTTCTGTTGTTCAGGTCCTCTATTTCTTTACTTCTGCCTGACTGATCTATTCATTATTGAAGGTGTGTTTGCATAAATATTTTTCTTAAAAGCTTTCCAGGTGATTCTTATGTGTAACTAGGTTTTAGAACAGCAAAAGCATATAAATGATTTGAAAGTGTAGTTAGGGGCAAAATCCTTCTTATGAAGCAGTAATTGTTGAGTGTTTTATGTCTTTTGCTTTTGCCCAGAATATGGTGTTTTCTTGCTTAGATTTAGGAGTTAGTGATTGGTGTATTTATACAGAAGTACAATCCATTAGGATCAATTTTTTAGTGGGTAATATCTTACTAGTATCTATTAAATAGGCAACTGGATTAAATGATGTATTTTTTCTTAGAGAAATAGATTCATGAGTGCAAAGACAATGATTGTATATTCATTACTAGAGTCAGGCAATTGGAGCTGGAAGCTTCTGTGATATATTAAAACTGCTTCAGCATAAGAAGAATGTAGTTTTGATTGTTGGTCTTCTAAAGAGATAGTATTGTTTAGCTTGTTTATCATCCCTCTTTGGTCTCTTACATTTGGGCTTGTTCTTCTTATTTTCTACTAAGCCTGACTCTCAGGCCATTGGCTCCACTGTATAAATTAATATTAATACTTTCCATATTTTATAACCTTATTATATGATGTCATGAGAAAGTATGATATTCAAAATCTATAAGATTCATGTTAAATCCTCTTTCTGTACCTTACCTGCCATGCAAACTTGGTAAGTCACTTAGCTCTCTGTTTACATCTTAGAGACCTAAAATTTTCTTCATGTTAAAAATGAAAGAGTAGGTGATTTAGCTGTGAAAGACTAAGTTCTTACTTCCAAAGATGAAACTAAAGATACGTGTGTTAATATTAATTAATGGATTGTTTTCCCAAAAAGAAAATTTAAATTTGTTGTTAGATCTCATTAGCCCAGGAGAGATCTCTAAAATTGATATGAAATATCTACAGCTGGTTTCATGAGCTGTCTGACTCATGAAAGAAACCTTTGCATTCTAAACATATATAACTATCTCTCTGAATTCGATTTCTAATTCTTCCTTTCATGGCTTAAATTCCCAATCAATAGGGAATGTTTAATTGTGTTTATAAATATTGAATGCAGCTTATTAAAACTGCAATACATATTGAAAAAGGTGAAAACACTTCAAATTTTCAATCTAGGAAATATGACAGACAAGGTAAAGAGAGTTCATGTATAAGTGAGGAAATGTAATAAAATGTCAATATTCAATTTTCCTCCATTGTTTAGCTCTTTTTTAAAAATTTATTATTATTTTTATAAATTTATTTATTTTTGGCTGCTTTGGGTCTTCATTGCTGCACACGGGCTTTCTCTAGTTGTGATGAGCAGGGGCTACTCTTCGTTGCAGTGTGCAGGCTTCTCCTTGTGGTGGCTTTTCTTGTTGCGGAGCACTGGCTCTAGGCACGTGGGCTTCAGTAGTTGTGGCTTGCGGGCTCTAGAGCTCAGGCTCAGTAGTTGTGGCACAAGGGCTTAGTTGCTCCGCGGCATGTGGGATCTTCCCGAACCAGGGCCTCAAACCCGTGTCCCCGCATTTGCAGGCAGATTCTTAACCACTGCACCAGCAGGGAAGCCCCATTGTTCAGCTCTTAATTTTAGAAAATATTTAATAAAATTTTTATTTACTTTTATAATTTACAAATCAGTCACCTAAAAGATGAAATAGTTTATTTTTTTCTTAAGTAGAAATAGTTTGAAAAATTAAAAGGATAACTTTTTAATTAATTTTACATTCTATTTGTGTGTCTTAACTTAAGTCTGGGATTTTTTTTTTTTTAATGTAATGAACAATCAGCTATAGTCAGACATATTTAAATATAACTGAGGGCTAGAAGAGAGTATATTCTGGAGTGGGAACAGAATGTACATTTCATGGTGGACCCTGGGCCCTAGGGGTTCAAGGGAAAGGGACATAAGTGGAATTCAGTAAAAGGTTGGAACTGATCTAATTATTGACAAGAATTAGAAAATAACTATCACAGTAAAGTCTGAGGACAAAGAATAATAGTCCAAAATGAATCTGTGCTGGGACAAAGAGCCAGAGGTATAGGCAGGGTTAGGGATAGTTTCTGAAGTTAGAATGCAATGAATGTAGTAGGATTGAAAATGTTGATAGACCTATCAAATCATAGGAAATGTTGATAATCCAAGATTACAAAGATTTACACCTAAGTTTTCTAAGAGTTTTATACTTCAGGCTCTTACATTTAGATATCTGATCTATTTTGAGGATTTTTGTTTCTTTGTTTTGATTTTTTGAGAGAGTTGATTTTTAATATTTTCTTTAAAAAATGTAAAGGAAATTAACTCTTTAGGTCAATAAAACTCAGGGAAAGGAGGCTATTTTAAGTTAACTTTTGTATATAGTATGGGGTAGGGGGTCAAAAGTCATTTTTAAATATGTTTAATATCCAGTTATCCCACCACCAGTTGTTGAAAAGACCATTATTTCCCTATTGAATGGTAATGGCAGTTGTCAAAAATCAATTGACCATAACAACAAAAGATCAGAAAAAGAAATTAAGAAAACAATCCCATTTACTATCACATCAAAAAGTATGCAATACCTAGGAAAAAACCTAGGTAAGGAGGCAAAAGACCTGTATTTCAAAAACTATAAGATGCTGATGAAAGAAACTGAAGACAACACAAACATACACCATGTTCTTGGATTGGAAGAATCAATATTGTTAAAATGACTATACTACCCAAGGTAATCTATAGATTCAGTGCAATCCCTATCAAATTACCAATGGCATTTTTCACAGAACTAGAACAAAAAATTGTAAAATTTGTATAGAAACACAGAAGAACCCAAAAGGCCAAAGCAATCTTGAGAAAGAAAAATGGAGCTGGAGGAATCAGGCTCCCTGCCTTCAGACTATACTACCAAGCTACAGTAATCAAAACAGTGTGGTACTGGCACAAAAACAAACATGGATCAACGGAACAGGATAGAAAGCCCAGAAATAAACCTACGCACTTAAGGTCAATTATCTGCGATAAAGGAGGCAAGAATATTCAATGGAGAAAAGACAGCCTCTTCAATAAGTGGTGCTGGGAAACTGGACAGCCACATGTAAAAGAATAAAATTAGAACATTCTCTAATACCATATATAAAAATAAACTCAAAATGCATTAAAGTTGATAGCTTTTTTTCCTTATCCCATCTACTTTATTTATTTTAACATCTTTATTGAAGTATAATTGCTTTACATTGCTGTGTTAGTTGCTGCTATATAACAAAGTGAATCAGCTATACGTATACATATATCCCCCTATCCCCTCCCTCTTGTGTCTTCCTCCCACACTCCCTATCCCACCCCTCTAGGTGGTCACAAAGCACCGAGCTGGGACAAAGTTGATAGATTTTTAATGACTGATTGAATGGTTAATTTTACTCATGTTTCTCGTTCATTTTGATTCATTTTTGTTATTTTTTCAGAAAACTTTATTTTGTTCAGAGTTTCACATTTATTAGCATAAAGTCATTCATAGTATTCTTTTATTTTTAATATTTTTACTTTCTCTATAGTTATGACTTTTATCATTGTTAATATTGTTTTTTCTTGATAAATCTTATGTCAACTTCCTTAGACTTTTCAAAAAACATATTTTAGATTCATTGATTCTATTTTATCTTTATTTTCTATTTTATAATGTTTAGTATCATATTTATTTTATTCTTTACATATGGTTTGAATTTAGTCTACTGTTGTTTTTCTAACTTCATAAGTACAACATTTAACTCAGTAATTTTTATTCTACCTTTTTTTCTGTAAGCAATTAAGACAATAAGTCATCCTTTAAGGAATATTCAGCCTGCATACCATAGTTTTGCTATGGTGTAAGTTTATTATCATTCTTTTCCAAGTATTGTCTAATTTCCATTACAATTTTTATTTTTTTGCTCATAAACTAAGTGTTGCTACTTTTTTATTTCCAGTATCTTTCTCCACCTGGTACTTGCTATTCACTTATTCCTTCAAGTTTATTCCTCTTAGACAGTTTCTCCTCCCTACAGCGTTAGATGTCCTAACTCTTCTGCCCCATCAGTCTCCCAATCATCTTTGTGGTTTTTCCAGTTTAAACAGTTTTGCACAGGTGTAAAGACTTGTGTTCATGTACAAACACTTTCCTATCTTCCGCTCTGCCTCAGTGCTTGAGTTTCCCTCCTCACTCTCTATTTGGTTGCTGGTTTCTAACTTTTCTGCCCTTATTCTGCTTATTTCCTGTGGGCTACTTTAAATCCCAGCCCCACTCTTCTTTCTTATATACATAGGAACAGTCCTAGGATTTCTTTCCAATGGATAAGAAGTTGGCTTGCAGAGATCAACTATTACCAACTTTCCAGGAATTTTCCAGTTCTGTGGATTTCTCTTCTAGCACCTCGCCCCACCTTAACTCTGGCCTCATAGTGTTATTTATTCCATCCTGTGGAGTGAGAAGCAGTGGTGGCTCTCTTTACTTTTTCTTTGTCTTAGCTGAATACTGAATACTGATCCCAGTTCTCTTGACCCCTTTTCCCATCTTCAAAGTATGTATTTAAGGGCAACTGAGGAATATTTTTGTCAAGTACTAAAAAAGTCATGTACTAGATTCATTGTGTTTTCTGTTCACAGGTACGTTTCCCTGTCATTTTTAACAGAATTCAGTGATATCTCTCTATTTGGGTGGTCATGTTAGAAAAAATAAAAGGTAGAAAAAATAAAAGGCTAGTATCTTTTTTTTTTTTTTTTTTTTGCGGTACGCGGGCCTCTCACTGTTGTGGCCTCTCCCATTGCGGAGCACAGGCTCCGGACGCGCAGGCTCAGCGCCATGGCTCACGGGCCTAGCTGCTCAGCGGCATGTGGGATCTTCCCGGACGGGGGCACGAACCCATGTCCCCTGCATCGGCAGGCGGACTCTCAACCACTGCGCCACCAGGGAAACCCCAAGGCTAGTATCTTTTTTTTTTTAATTTATTTATTTATTTTTGGCTGTGTTGGGTCTTTGTTGCTGCCCGTGGGCTTTCTCTAGCTGCCGAGCAGGGGCTCTAGGTGTGCGGGCTTCAGTAGTTGTGGCTCGCGGGCTTAGCAGCTCTGCAGCATGTGGGATCTTTCCAGACCAGGGATCGAACCCGTGTCCCCTGCATTGGCAGGCGGATTCTCAACCACTGTGCCACCAGGGAAGCCAAGGCTAGTATCTTGATTCCTTCATTCCAGCAAGCTCAAGTCATCCTGTTGCAAAAAACGCTTTTAAAGTTTCACTCCTGATTAGATACCATATGCTGAGAAATAACTCTCTCAGAGTAAGGTCTTCCTTTAGTTAAATACCAATTTATTGGGTTTTCCTCCAGAATTCCTCACCAACAGAGGAGGTATTGATCTGTCAACTGCCATATGTTTATGGTTACCCAAGCCACTGCCTTGGCAAGAGAGCTGAGGCCAATTCTGAGTTATAATTCCTTCAGGGCTGTATTCTCCCCCAAATTCTACTGACCCCTCACCCCCAGAGAATATTTTTAATGGCCTGTAAGCAAAGCAGCTGAAAAGCGCACCTGCATATTTTTTGTTGAGACTTAGTGTGAGATAAAGCAGTGAAATTTATAGTCAGCTTGTATGGTCACCCACTATTGCCACTTGATATATAGAATTTGGCTCAAGTATGTAAATTGTGAGTAGATTATGACCATCCACATGCATGTTCCTTGTTAGTGATGACTACTTTTAACACCAGAGGTCCTAATTTGTATGTAGAACACAGGCTTTCATTTTCAGTCAGATGGGCTCACAAAAGATTTTGGCCTTTAGTCCTGTTTTTTGTCTTGGTATAGCTCAATCTCTAAACTCTCAAAGCTGGGACCTGGGTGCATAAGGAAATTGTAGAGTATGGTCAGCAGAAGCTACAGCAAGGCTCACACTGGGTTATATACCAGGTCCTGATAGTCTGTTCTTAGTGTCTACCCAGAGCTCTAAGAAAATGTGGAAACCTGGAGGTGAATTGGGCGGGGAATCAAATCACATAGTTGGTTTCTCCTGATTTTCTTGACTTTCCCCAACTGTTCATTAATAAAATAGAATTAAATAATTGAGCAGTTTAATAGTCTGGAAACAGTTTTTCACAAAACTATAGTAAGGTCTAAGCCCCAATAATTTTTATTTCTTTATAATTGGTAGAGCATTGCCAACTGGTATCAGCTGGTGATGGTCCTGCATGGGGGCTCACTCTGAGCTTGAACACTCTGTGCCCAAAGCATTTGAGAAAAGTTGGGAAGAAATGAGAACTGGTAATTCTAAAACTGTCCTCCCGAAACTGCTCAGTAGTTTAAGAAGTGGTTTACTCATGTTTCTTCCAAGTCCTGTAGAAAATAGTTACTTCATCTAATTTAAGTAATGCTTCTGGATAATTGGTGTCCCTAATTACCTTTTGTGTTAATCAACAAAAAGTGGCAGTTGACCCTGAAATACGTAGGACTTAAGTTTCAAATTTATAGAATCCCACGGAGCATAGGACAGAAGTTCTTTGTTATCATAAACCATGGATAAAATCTCAAGATTAGGTGATCCTCAGTTCCTAAGAGTGGCCCACAGAGGGGGCAAAAGCCTCAGAAGCCTGCATAGTGTTTTCTGAGTCCTCTGGACCCTACGCACAGGGACTCACTGCTTCAACAAAGATTCCTGTGCGCTACACGTGGCTCATGAGAAGCAAAGCTGCCAGTTCTGAATGGCCTGCACGCCCTGGGACAAAGGGTTTCAGTGATGAGCCCAGAGTAGTCACTGAAGAGGGCTGTGTGGAGCCCTGATGTTATGTAGGTTCCTGGCAGCTCTGCATATCTCGGGGGGTTGTGGGTGCCAAAGAAGAATAGAGAGATTCGTCAAAATGTAGTTGATTTAAAGAAAAAAAGAGAAATGCCTCAGCTTTTGCTTACTTGAGATTTTCATCAAGATTCATATTTGCTAAAGAATGTTAAAATTTATACTAGGAAAGATGGCAGAAACTGCTGACACTGGTGCCTTTATAGATTAGGCCAATTCCTGAAATTTATGAGTATTCCTCAACTTCCTGGTGTTTTAGTTAGCTCTGAACATCATTGATGACATAAATAAGTCTTTCTTTTGTCAGTTACATTCAAGTTTCATTAAAATATCTCCATCTTCAACCACCATTTGGGGGATCAGTTGGTAATATTTATTAAGTTTGGAAATGAAAATGAACAAACCATACTCGTGAACCAATAATTCTGCTCTAAGCCTATACTCCAGAGAAACACTTGAATGTATGCAGAGGAGACAGATACAAGTATGCTCGTTGCAGCACTGTTTCTGTACCAGAAAGCTGGGGAAATATTTAATATCCATTAATAGCAGAATGAATACATAAATTGTGGTATATTTATAAAATGACATACATAGCAATTCAAATGAATGAATTAGATCCATACGCACCAATATGGACAGATCTCAAAAGTATAATACTGAGTGGAAAAGGCAAGTTACCTAGTGTTACCATTTATTTAAACTTTTAGAATGCATAATACAATACTAACATTGCTTATGGATTATTGAGCATATAAGAAGTATTAAAAATGAAAAATTCAGGTGAATCGGATATAGAGCGATTCCATGAGAGGTTGCTTCTAGTGAGAGAGAAGAAAAACTGTGGATTGAATACTAAGGGGACTACACTGTATCAGAAATGCTTTGTTAAATTAAAAAAAAAATGTGGCAAATAACACAAAATGTCAACATTTGTTATTTATTTATTATTTCTGGATGGTACATTAGTGTTTGTTACAATATTTTTGGCCCTTTATTTTAGAATTTTATATAATTAAAAATATTATCCCCCCTTCCCCCTCACCTACAGCAAGTCAGTACAATTTGATGTCCTGTATTAGATATTTTACTGAGCGTTTTCTATTTTAAAGTCTCCTTTGCTAAACATGCATGTAGACAACTAACACAAGCTGCAGTCACCTAGTGCTTTAGCAGAAAGGACAGGCTCTATGCTCTGTGTGTAGAGGGAGGGGAGGGCCAAAGGCAGGATAGGTGGAATTTCACTGAGCATTTGGAAAGGCTGCTCAGAGGTGGGGCCATTTCTGTTGAGCTTTATTGAAATCCCATTCTTTCTTCACGTGGAGCATTCTAGGGAACAGAGATATGAAAACTGCACAGTGCTCTCAAAGAACAATAAGACATCTGGCATCCCTTGAGTGAAGAATTCTCACAGAAATGGCTGGGAAATGAGGCTGAAAGCATGGCTGGAATCAGGTCTTGAGAGAGCCATCAGTCTAGGGAGTTTACACACTATTGTAAAAGTATTGGGAAGCCACAGAGTTTCTTAAGGAGGTGAATGATGTGGTTTAGCCTATATTTGGGGGAAATAACTCAAAAAGTTATTAAAATAAAATACAACTTGAGAGTGACAGACCAGTCAGAAGGACAAGGTTAGAGATGAAGGACTACATCTACCCTACAGGGTAGTCCCAACCTACAAAGACTGTAGGTTAGAGATGAGAAGGGCCAAACCAGGGGGGCATTTGTAAAATGATCACAAGGGAACAAGGCCAAAGGGAGACATGTGGGTGGACTATCTAAGGCTTGGAGCTGAGGGAGAGGAGCCAGCAAAAGCAACTGTGTACAAGCCACTGGAGGGGTGAGAAGGAATGAAGAAACGAGCTTGATATCAGTGGAGGAGAGGATTTCTAGGAGAGGAGTTAATGTCAACTGTTCCATGACTTTAAGATAGATGAGGTTTCAGCTGATGATCTCCCAGAGAGCAGCTCCAGTCCAGTGATGAGAAAGGAAAGCAGGCTACAGACTATGACAGAGTGAGACAGACTGCTCATCACAGACGTATAATGATAAAGAGAAGGAGAAACTCGGAGTAGTAGCTTTAGAAGAAAGAAAATTGATTCATAATTGTATCTGGTTTATTTTCAGATCCATTACATAATATCCGCCTTTCAGATATATAACATACAGAGCACCAGAATTATAATAAGATGGGTTATTTGGGAGCTTTTAATAAAGGGATGCATAGCAGAGTCCTGACTCTTAGCAAAGGCAAAAGACTTACAAAATATCTCATTGTGAATTATGCTATTCATTTCATTTATCATTTGTATGCAATACTGAACTGAAAGAAGCTTTCATAAGCAATTCTATAAGAGTGAAGTTCAGGGGTTTATAGAAAAGAAAAACAGTTTTTAGACAAGAGTATCATTTTTTTATTCCTTGCTGAATGAGGTTTCCACAGCTTGAGGAAAGGGAGTCATGTTTTGGTTAAATCTTTTGGGAAGACATAAAGTGGTGTTAATGAGAATTCTTTGCATCTCCTAAAACTTTATAACATGTAATACTAATAAAGAGAAGGCAGGCAGTCCAGGGAAAGCACTGAGTAAATTGCATGTTGTGGAGGGGTGCTTGGGGAGTTTTGAGATGGCCAGAAATAGAACTGTTTCTCAAACTTTCTAGGCAGCCCAGGTGCCACCCAATCCAGGACTGGGTTTTCTCTGTGCACAGCTGGCTGTGGGTGGAACAGGTGTACCCACTCAAGCTGTGAATTGAAAACCAATTTCTTTGAATTTGCCTTAGTTAGAAAGTATTCTCTTCCTCGATTCACCCACCAGTCAGGCACGGGCACTGGGTGTTTTCCATGTCTGGAACCACTGAGGACAGTGAAGGTCTTCTCCATTCCTTTCCACCTGATCCAGCCCCATAGTTACAATATTTTGCACTTCATTAAACATGTTCGTTTCACGCTGGCAGCAGGAATTCTATCTCTGTTTTACAGAGGGAGGACACAGAGGCTCAAAGGGGTTGAATGAAATTATCCTGACTGTCGAGAGGAGACAGGGAAGGTCAGCCCCTAGGGGAGATTTTGCCCTTTATTCTTTCAATTTGGGAGACTGTCCATGGGAATTATTTACTCCTGCATATACCTCCCCTTTTAGTCCTTCTACCCAGGAAAGAAGAGCATGATATTCTAGTCACTGTTTGGTGTGCTCCTTGGTCTTTATACGAATGGTAAGGTCTCTGCGGTCCAGGGGCAGAAACAAGCAGTCCACTTTCCTCTTTGACAACTGGGTTCTTAGGAGGTGGGTCTCTTCTGACTTTGTCTCTTGTCATACATACATCTGGGCAAGTGGGGCAGGCCAGTCATTCCCATCGCCCCAATGCAAAGGCTGTGTGAGATGGTTGAAGGTGAGTTCTGGAGCTTATAACACCTGGGTTCAAATCCCAAACCTGCCCTTCTTCTTCTATAGCACCTCTGCTCACGGTTGTGTAGAAAAATCCAGAAAAGAGCCACCACACAGCACGGTGGTCTTCATAGTGGCTATGCTCCCTGCAGTGTGCAAGGGCATTCATCAGAGCAGAGAAAAAAGTAATTAGAGCTTCTCTTTATTACTTTTCGAATAAAAAGTATAACTTTTCTAATAATCCGTATATGAGTTAACACTGGATCCCACACCCTTGACACCTCAGCCAGTAACCCAGGCCCTTGAGGCATCCTGAAGGTAAAATGGAAGTTTCTCAACATGGAGGTGTTGACAGGGCTGCCCTCACTCATTTGATTTTACTATCTCGTGACAAAAGTGTAGTTTATTTGCCATATATTGCCACCAAGGTGATTATTTTCATAAAAGCAAGACCGGAAAATATTATAATGTTTAAATGCTTGGCAGTGAGAGGGGAGTGACTTTGAAAATACGTTCCACACAGAGGTTTGCCATTTATCTTGTGGAAAAATATTTAAAACAGTTGTTGGAGTGTAAAAGTTCTACATTTTTATTTTATGAAAAGCTAAATATTTTAAATTTGCTAAATATTTTTGTGAGGGAAATGGCTCTCAACAGTATGCTGTCTAGGAGATACATATAAAAAAAAATGTCCTCACCAAATCTGTCCCTTTCGAAGGTAAAGATGACATTTAAACAATAAGTGAGAAAGTAAATGCTACTTTAAAAAGAAAATCTCATTACAGTGAGAGTCCTTCAAAAATGAATATTTGCAGATGTTTCCACTGCTGTGTGATTTTATTGCTGAAAATAATGTGTCACCTATAAAAACTCTTGTATTTACAAAGTCTATGTACTTGCAAAACAGGGGAACTGAATTCCCTAACCTGTTTTAAAAATCTTCCAAATGAAGTTATTCAGTGAATTTTGAACTGCTTTGTTTTTAAAAGATAAGGAAAAATGCCTTCCAATTTGTATGTAAGAACATCTGATTAAATCAGGGAAGATGGACATTTTGCTCTGAACTTTGGCAAAAAATTTTTATATACTTGGTAGATGGCAATGAGTTTTGTGATTTTGTAAACACAGCTAGTGATACACTTCTATTTCAAACTATATATTTTTGAGCTATCTTTTCAACTATGATAGCAAATAAAATCAAGGATTCAGATAAACTGGACTTAAAAAACCAGACCTTCAAATAAATGAATCACAAAGTTTAAGCCAATTAAAAAAATGATAAAACATCTTTTGCCACACTTATTATAAGGAGCAAAATATGTTTGTCCCATTAATTTAAAAATATTTATAATTATTTTTTATTTATCTTTATGTCATCCTTTTAAATGTGTTCTGTGTTAAGAAGATGTAGATCTACACCTATTCAGAGTACAGGCTCAAAACCTTTTTACCATTGGGCATACCTAACCAGAAACTTGCTCTGTTCTCCTACGAAAAGATGCAGTCAGGCTCTGGTGGTGGTAGGGATACATTCCTGGAAGTGGGAACTCAAATGAGATCCTTTCTCTACAGGGTTACTATAGTGCAGCTCTGCTGAGTCTTGCTCCCGGAAGGTCACATTAGTAATCACTCTTCTCTTCAAATCCCCAACATCCTGATGCACCTCCAACCATACTTTCTTCCAACTACTGTTGGTGCATTTCTTGCTGTGTCCTCCCCAGTTGCAATAATTACATGGTGCCCTTAGTAAGTTAGGCTTCCTCCAATCCCTGAATGCATGTTGATTTTCACTACCTGTTTCTTTGACCTTTCTCTTGGAGATTCTTCAAGCTGTTCTAAAACTTGCATCACAAGTTCTAGTTTGATAATCCTCCCTTGTGTCTACACAGCATTTCCAGCAGTGTTGCTGACACATAGGTTAACTGCCTTATTCAATCACAATTGCTTGCCAAAAACACCAAAATGAAAGACAGGAACAGGGATAAGAGCAGAGAAATAATGTCGGTTGTAGAACTCACTCAATTTGGGTTAAGCTGTAGAAAACTCACTGGCAGACCTGTAGCTCAAGAGAGCACAGAACAACCTGTTACTCTATTTCTTGATAACTATAAAAACTCTCTTTATTGACATGAATTCAAAACTAGAAAAGTCAGTGGAACTGGTTCAGCCTGCCACTGAATTGCACTCTTCATACAGAATCCCTTTGATGAAGCTCTGTTTCCTGTCCACTCAGAACAGGGGACAAACATTCCTGTAATGAGTAGGAAAACTCTGGATGTAGACATCTCAGTTAAACTGTAGGTTTCTCTAGGGTGTAGATCATATCTCAGATCACAGTTGTTGTTGTTGTTTTTAATCCATCCCCTACATTCATAGTTCAAGGCCAGATGGACAGTAGAGCTTCAAGAAATACTTGCTAAACTGTGGATTGAAGTTGACTGGTGAAATGGAGCAATGAAGCTTGTAATGCAAAATCGCAAATATTGACTGCCAAGTAATTTAATGTATCTGACACTTCTGTAATATATACATTTCAAGAGCACATATGAAATTATTCTGTGAAAACATAATTCAGAGCGAGTTGAAAAACAACTTCAGTTTCTTACCCCGGTGCTTTTAAGTCTTTAACCTCTCTCCCTCTCAATGCTGAGGCTAGATTTCTAAAATTGATGTACTTTGAGCAAAACTCTCCAAATTCTGCCTCAGTTTCCTGATTTCTCTGGAAGGAAAGTCACTTAAGTCTGTCCCTCCTCTTTGCTGCCCATTGCTCCCCCTCTCCTTTCCAGTAAAGCTGAACTACTTGGAGGACTACTGAAAGAATGCTTTTCTTCCCTCCAGGCTCCTGCTGAAAAGCATAAACAAGTGCATAAACACTGAAAAAGTCAACAGTGGTTATTAAATATAGACTCCAAAGTTTTAATGTTGCAGCTCCCCTGAGAATTTAGTTAGGAAGAGACCTGATAAATAGAAGCTCTGGACCAACATTTTTTTCTTGGCTGCCCCTGATTACCTTTTGGTTTCAAGCACTAGGTTGAGAGGATTGATTCATAGAAATCCAAACAACTGAACTGACTAACTCTTGTAGAAGTTCCCAAGGCCCTAGTGCATTTTCTTATACTAACGTAAACCCAACTTAAAATATATATACATCCTGGTGCTCTTTATTGCTTATTCTCCCATTTAAAAAAGTGGGAAGCTTGTCTTTCCCCCGTAAAGCACCAGACTGAAGGAATGATAGAGATAGCACCTGGCACCTTTATTACATTCGCTTTATTGCAAAATATTACTGTTTCTCAAATATTATTTATGTTAAAGAGTATTATTTTCTAGACCGGTTTTTCCCAGTTATTTTCCATTTCTATAGCTAATCTTGGATTTCATTTAAAGAGAGGTGAGAAATTGGCATAGTTTTAGTTAGTATTCTAAACATGTCAATGTAAGTGAGGTTCAGAGGACCAAAGCATTTATTATGCTTCTTGGGTGGGGAGTTGGTGCTAACGGATTTCAGGTGCTTACGGGAAGAAGGCTGCTTCAGGCGTGCACACACAGGCCAGGCGCTGTGAGTCAGTGATGCCAAAAGGCACTGCAAAGATTTGATAACATTTTCATTAAAAGCAACAGAAAGAAAGCATGAAAAATATGATATACGGAGGAAGCCTCTTTTTTTTTTTCTCTTCATAAAAGGCTACCAAAATTGGAATATGTTCATGGTGCAGACTCCAGTCAACTTGACATAAATTACGAGACAACATTAGTTAGGTTCATTTTAACTCTCATCTGAAAATATATTTCTCGTCCTTTATTTTGGCTTCTCTCTATCTCCTTTTTCTCTCTCTGTGAAGCACCATGTTTTCTATGGTTTCTTTGCAAAAACTGATCTGAACATTCTACTAGAAGAACATAAAGTGAGAGTTCACAATCATAAAATTTTTAAAAATTAGTACTCAGTTTGAGAGAGTTCAGGGATAATTTCTGAGGAAAGCAAAATCTTTGGAAATTAGGAGAAGAATTTTTCTTTGGCTTAATTAAGATAGATGTGTTTATGGTTCATTCACGCAGTGGTAAAAAGAGTGACATTAGTTAGTCTTCATTTGTTCCGTGTGTGTGCGTGCATGCGTTATGAGGCATTACTCTGCCTACCAGCCTAAATCTTTAGCTCCCTTGGTCCTCCATAGTCTAAGGGCTACACCGTAGGAGTGTGCTCATTTAGATGTGTTTATCTAATTAGCAATAGGAACTTCCAGATAGATTTTTTTTCAGTCCTTGAGTATTGAATATTACATTTGTTTGTCTGCTTTACTCAAAATTCATACAATATCTAGTGGCAACATATTGAGGTTTTTTCAAAGCTACAATTATATATCTCTAGTGAAGCGAGGATCAGAAGACCTTCTTCACACAAGTCTCAACAATCTGCTGCCCTTATACCAATTGCTCTCTTTCTTGTACTTGCAGAATCACAGCTGGGTCTCCTTATGAAAAGAGCACATAATAATTGCACTAAATATGCACTAAATTACTTTGCAAAACGATAGTGGCATCCATTATAAATCCTGTGTTTGAGGAGTTTAATCAGCTATTTAAATTTTCATCAGAATGCAAGTCAATATGCTAGTTCTTGGCCAAAGGCATTCTATTTACCACACAAATATTTTTTGATGAAGAAAGGCACAGGCCCCTACACTTTTCTACGGTTTCAGAGGCACATGAGCATATCTCAGGAGCAATAAATAAAACCATGAAATTTTTAAAAATCTAACTTGAATTTTGATACGTTGTTCAGTTGGCAACTACATTTCCTATGAATAATACGCCACTTCACAGTGATTTAATATTAATATTCCTCAGGAAATCAGGTTTCGGAGAGTGGAATTCGAGGACATAGAAAAATGCTAGTAATTGTATTTTAGAATAACAAAGCTGATAAATGTGAAGCAACCTACTTACTGATTATATCGCGAGGTTTTATCCTAGTTTCTTCTGTGTTAAATCTGTGTCCACCAGAGCACTTATAGCAAAATGAAAAGGATTGGAGTATTGGAGGTTATAGTATTTTATTTTCTCATTTCTTTCCATATCTACCTGATCTGAGTTACATTCAGGGTATGGATCTGTATTGATTATCTTCAGAAAACAAAAGGTACATTTTCCATCTGCTGGGCTCCAGGGAAGCCCAGGGGAAGGGGCTTCTTGTCCCCATCACAGCAAGCGCTTCATTTATGGAGCCCCGGGTATCACACAAGTGCTGGGAGGAGGAACGAGAGGCAGGGAGGGTGGGAGGGATAGAAAGGAACTGAAATCACCCTGAACTTGGCTAGGATTGGCTGGTTCCTAGATAGCTGAATAAAATTTTTTACACTTTTCCCTAAAATAATTTATTATTCTGAGGTGAGAGGCAGGAATGGTGATTCTTTATAGAAAATATAAATGGGACTGCCCAGTGAAAAAAGAGAAAAAGCACCATATTTGGATATTGTGGTTTTGCTCTTTGAATGGGAGTTTGTAATATAGGGGATGTTGAAATTCTCAGTTATGATTACACTTCTAATATCTAGCAATTACTCTGACAGGTGTAAAATGACAAGGCTAAAAAAGGCAGCAGAAAATCATTTAGGTGAATCTTTCCTTTTGTAAGAGATAGTTTAAACTGTAAATGTGCATCCTCATAAAACTCATGTGATATTCTGTCTACTCTATTTTATTCTATCCACCAGAATTTAAGTCCAATGATGAAAGGGATTTTTTTATTTTGTCACCTTCCTTATTCCTATAACGTAGGATGGTGTCTGGAACATCATAGACACACAATGTTTATTGAATGAGAGGGTGAATGAATGAATGAATATATGTGTGCTTAGGAGACTAATGGAATGAAATGAGGGCAAGTGGCATTTTAAACCAGGAAGCAGCGTGCGTTTGCAGGGGCTTCCCCTGAGTAGAGCAAAGCTGCTGAGTTCAATTAGTAGGGCCACTGTTGCTAAGTGAGAGATTTGAGTGAAGACGATAGTACTTCTTCAGTTTATGTACCGTTATGTGATACTCTCTCTTCTTTGAAGATGTCACTACCAAGAAGAATGCATATCTATATAACTGAAAGGAGTTTTAAAAAAGTATTGGCAGCCAGCATATATTTCCATTATTCCTGCATAAAGTCTTGCCCTTGTTTTCTACATGAAAATCTTTACAGGGATTGGCTAGCAAACTGCCTTTAACACGGTGTCACTCAGAGTCTTGGCTCCAAAAGTTTGTAATGTTAGTCAACTCACCATTGCTGACCAGGGCATATGACCCCAGGCAAATAATTTTGTTTCACTGGGCCTCAAATTCTTCATCTAAGGAGGGCAAGTTAGGGTGTTCTGGGAGAGCCCCAAGGTTCCTTCCAGCATAATAGCCTATGAATTTACATTCTAAGATCTACCTTGACTGCTGCTTGCAGCCTACATTATACAGCTATGTAACACTTCAGTGCATTTTACAAGTGTGTCTCCTGTTCCCCTTTGCCCTTAGTAACTTACCATTGTCACGCATCTGCCCCTTCCCAATTGGGGAAATGAGGTGAGTGGAGCTTCCATGTCCACAAGCGGTACTCCAGGCACACATACGTCAATCACTAAGGCCAACTGGTGAGACAACTTAACTATGGGGCTGGTGACTCTGTCTTTTCATTTAGTATCAGTAGGACTCATAAGTAAGTCATGACAGTACTCAAGAAGTTGCAAATAAGGTATCTCTAAGTTCATATCTCGAAGCTGCATGGAACACAGATTACTCCTTTTCCTGCTGTGTGTGTGTGTGCGCGCGCGCACGTGCGCATGTGTGCTTGTTGAATGAATGTGAGTATATGAGGTGCCACCAGCACAAAAGAAAAGAAGATATGGCCCTGAGATAGAAAACCATCAATTCTTTCAGACACTCTTACAAGCAAAATGAGAGCAAGGTTTTTCAGAACCACAAGAGTACCAATTAGTTCACAAAGCATCTCACTAGTTGGATGGGAAAAGATTAACTTAGAAATCTAGTCTGTTCTCTGGGGCAATGAAAAGTTTTGTCTATTCACAGTATCTTTAATCCTGCTATCCGCTTCTATATACTTCAGGATAATGGCTCTGCTACCAAAATCTTTCCTGATTTTGAGCCTCATTTCCTTTTTCTTCTTTCCATTCATTTCATCTTAATCATACACTTTTAAAGCCTCTTAAAATTTTCCCTTTTCAATGTGTTTAATCACTTTTTCTATGTGTTTGCAAGACGATTATAAAAATTCTACTCATTTAAATAATTTTAAGTTAATCATACTGCACCCTTTGTCTCTCCTCCTCTCTCTCTCATAATATTGAGAACTGTGAGATTCTCTTGGCAATGACTTAAAGTTTATCTGGTTAATCTGAACAGCTGTGTTTCTGATATTTGGAAGCTCACTGGAGCAATATCCAGTTTTCAAGGTAAATAAATTTACCCCTTCCCCTCAAAATTGTTGAACATTTTGAATTTTCAAAGTCAATGTATTTGCCAACTCTCCCCATCCTGTCTTATAAACTCACCATCATCTGCAAACTATTATCAATACCCAGTGTGCCAGCCTCCTGGGAAATAAAGGGCAAAGAGATTTAAAACATTGTCTCGGACTTCAGAGGAAAGGGAGTTCATAAACATAAATATATTTTAAAAACTATACACTGGTAGCATATTCTAAATGTTGAATAAATGAGGGAAATAATAATTACTACAGGAGTTCAGAAGTCAAGGCTAGGGCAGGTGGAAAGCTCCATAGGGAAGGAGGGCAATGGTCTTCTAGGCTTCAACCTCATAGCTTGAGACCCAGTTGTTGTGAAAGTGATCCATGTACCACCAAAGGATCCACAGGTGAACTTCAGAAATGACAGGGGTCTTCTGAAATTGCATGGCAATTTTTGTTTCTATGTCCTTATTTTTTGGTGGGGAGTCAAGTTTTCAGTGGGCTAAGGAAAACCTTTCTCCAGTGTATGGCTGAGGCTCGCAACTCCCAGTGTAGGATGACTCCTGCCCGAGGCCTTAGGCCACTCTGCTTTTTAGGTTATTTGCCTCCACTCTGGCCTCAGTACCCCACCTGTTATCTGAGTTCCTGTTTTGTGAATCTGGAAGTAAATTCTTATGCCTCAAGTCCCCAGTACTAAAGCTTCCACTGGGCTTCTGTGGATGAGTCCCTCCCTACCTGCCACCCCATCCCTGCCCTAGACCTCCAGGAGAATGAATTTTCTGTTGTTAAACCACCTTCCCAGAGCTGTTTTTCCAATGTCTGTTCCAAGATTTTCAAATGCTGGCTACTTGTCTTCCCGCTCTTTTGCTGTCGCCGAACACCCGGCTTGAACGGATGTCTTGAATTTCAGGTAAGGTCTAGAGCCTTTGACTAGTCATATTTTGGTCCTATCTGTTCTTTCCCCTTGATTAACTCATCTCCAAATTTCATATCTTCCTTTGGACCCACGATCTCATGTTTTAAGTTACTAATGTCCTCAACCTGCCATTGTTGTCCAGCCTTTCAGGACTCAGCACCTGTCTAACCCTAGACAGGAATTATATGTAACCTTGAGGGGTTTTGTTTTGGTTTTGTTTTGTTTTGTTCAAGACTTGAACAAAGTCTTGAAATTAATATAAGACCTAATGCAAATTGAGGTGGGTAATAGGGGGGTTTTGAGAAATGGAATACATACTAGTAAGAGGTAGGGGAAGTAATTTAAGGAAAATTAGAGAGGTACTCCTAGAGCGAGATTAGGGAGGTCGAAGCAGTTTTGTGAAATAATAAATGTCCTTTTTATATAGTGGTTTTGATTGGAACAAAGAGTTGATACTTTTGTTTATACTATCCTCTGAAATGAGCTTCTAGAATTTAAAAAATTGGCAAAATCTTTTGGAGATCCTTAGCAATATTGTTTCCTCAGAGTCAATATTTAAAGCTTTTATTGAGTTTCTATTTGTAGGTGATTCAAAATTAAGTATAACTTTTATGCAAGTACAATCCTCGTAATACTTAGCATAGAATTGATTCTTGCACTGTTTTCACCATCATGTTATAATATTTTGGAAGCACCATATAGAGATTGAATGCCAAGATTCCAAACTAAATCTTGTTTCTTGAAATAATACACATTGCTAATAACCTGTAATCGTCATACCGGTAATTTTCTACAATGCCGTAAAGCATTATCACAAAGAACCCATTTTATTTGGCAGCTTTATATTTCTAAATGTATTTTATTATTTAAAATATGAATATTTCAATTTCGAACTACTGTGCCATGTGATGTTCTCCTTTATAAAATAATTATTAACAGCACAAGCCCTGACTTTTAAGTTAGGGTGGGTTTAGCTTGTAATTTTAAAGCACTTTTATGACTAGAAGCCATTTTTCAGTGATAATTAAAATTATATTAAGTGAATCTTATAAAATGTAGCACCATAAACTGTTATGATGGTGCTAATCTGATAAATCTCAAAAGCAATGAATGTCATTAGCACTTTAAACACATGGAAAACAAACATAAAGGAAGATGCAGAAGCAAACATAATGGTAGTCCTTAAAGTTTGAAATGATTAGCAGTAATGTTGATTTATAAGTTGAGTATTTTCTGAGATTCTTGCAAGGGGAATAGAGGTTTCAAATTATGTTGCCTTTTCTTATTAGAAGAGGAAGAATACCAAAATCATTTCATTAAAATATTTGCCTTTGAAGAAAAATGAAGCTATGAATTGATAAACTGAACATTTACCTGCAAATAGAGAAGGGAAGAAAAATTGTGAGGGAAACACAGTAGGTCTTCAATAAATGCATTTTTAAATTTTGTGAGCCTCCAACTCATGCTTCAGACTTTCTCTAAGCTTCCCTAGGAATTCCATTACAGGTCCAGCTTGGGTATTATACCCCAAGGAGCCCATGAAGCGTGAGGGCAACACTGAAGTCCCCAATTCTCCTTTGAGGCCCCAATTCTCCTTTGAAGAGGAAGAATTAAGCCACCAAGGTTAGTGTAGCAGCATAGCTCAGAACCACATAAGGGTATCCTAAAACAGTCCAGTTCTCCCTAGGGTCAGTAACAAGGTCCAGCCTCAAAGGAGGTCATATCTTTAACATGTTCATGTTCATCAGATTGTGTCTGAGAAAGCCTTGGATATGCAGGCTACAGGGCTTTCTACACAAAATAATAATTTTTCTTCTAAAATCAAAATGTGAGATCATTTTTATACCCTCATCCTCTCAAACATAACATTAAAAAGGAATCAGTCATAATTTTGAAGTCTACTTAAAGTGAGGGAAAGAGCAAATGCTTCCATCTGAGGAAAATGCTGTTAAATTAAATTTTACCTTATTAATGTATAGCACCATATGTATAATGCAAAAAAAATACCATAACAGATTTTTGAGTTGAAATTTCTTAAGTTAGTCTGTCCCCTTGCAAGTTTCTTTCTCTTGAAAATTGGGTTCAAAAAGTGCCTCCTCAAATGGAGAATTTCAGTTTTAGGAGATGTGGATGTTGAAGCAATTTTGTGGCAGAAAATTGGGTGAGACTTGGGAGAGAAAGGGAGCCCCGGGGGAGGTGCAGGGGAGAAGTCATGAGGGGAGCATAGTTCTGTTGCTTCTCCTCAATATCACAGTACCGTGCTCCAGCCTCTCACTGTTGGGGCCCCTCCCGTTGCGGAGCACAGGCTCCGGACGCGCAGGCTCAGCGGCCATGGCTCACGGGCCCAGCCGCTCCGCGGCATGTGGGATCTTCCCGGACCGGGGCACGAACCCGTGTCCCCTGCATCGGCAGGTGGACTCTAAAACAACTGCGCCACCAGGGAAGCCCCAGGTTCTGAATAAGAAGAAAAAAATGATAACCCTTAGAAACACACTAGAATTATCCACAGATTTATGAAAGATACATCATCATTCTGGGACAGTCTGCTTGAGTTGTCATTTTAAAAAAACAGAAACATGAACTGGGTGGCTTAAGCAACAGAACTTTATTTCTCACAGTTTTGGAGGCTGGGAAGTCCAAGATCAAGGTGCTGGTTGGATTCCTGGTGAAGGCTTTCTTCCTGGCTTGTAGGTGGCCATCTTCTTGCTGTGTCCTCACATGAGAAGTGGAGAGAGATTGAGAGAGAAAGAATCTCAACTTGGGGGAACACAATTCATTCGGTAGCGGACAGTAATTTTTCCTTTTTTTTTCTTTTTTTTCCTTTTTGTTCATATATTTATTTCTTGGTTAAAGCGGAAGTTAACAGAGATTGATTAGTCCATCACTTGTGGAAGCACCTAACACCACACTCTAGTAAGGGAACTTTTTTCATCTCCCTAACATAGAGATAGATAAAACAATGGTAGTCAGCACTGCATGGTAGAGGGTTTTGCAGTGTTGCCTTAAGACAGATATAGGAAGATGAGGCAAATAGCCTTAAGCCTTCTCTGTTAGGTAGGAAGCAGGTAAAAAGTGTCAGAGGTTTCACAGAGTCAAGTCCACGTCTTCTGTTGTGTTCTAATTTATGCTGCGATTGGTTAGGTTCATGAGTGAAGCTAATCCGGAATAACTTTGTCTCTTGGTCTTTTGGCATGTTCCAGGGGAGGGGTTAGGCCTTGATAAGATCTACTCCTCTGTAATACATTGAAAAACTTACAAGATTGCCCACAATCTTGCTGTTGCTGCTTTTTTCCCCTTCATCTCAATATGTCCAGTATACAAATTCTTTTGGTTTTCTTGGATTTCTGGAAGCCGAACTCAACAATGTAGGTCATAAGAGCAGAAAGACATTGAACTTTTTATGAGGGTCCAGGCTCCTCTTCAGTATACTTTATAAGCTGCTACAAAACAAAGACAATTGTAAGTTTCTCAATAAAACAATGGGACAGAATATCCTGAAATAACTCCAGCAAGGAAGGAAAAGAAAATGGAAATTAATTGTAGAGTGTTAGTTATTATTCATTGAAAGATATATTGTGTTCTTGCTATTCTGTTTAATCCACTATATTAATTTTGGTTAATGTAAAAATATTTATAGGGCTTTCACAGGTCCCCTCATGTCATCAATTCCCTAAACCCATTTCCACATAGTCTTAAATTCCTCAGTAGTAAATTTTTTCACGCAGAGTATTTCAAGAACACAGTGGGAGTTGGGGAAAGACTACTGTTTTATTACTGGAGTGTTGCTTTTAAAGTTAAAAGAGGTCCATACTCTGACTTCCTTTTCTGATAATGGGGAAGTATTTGAAGTAATCTACCCAACCTCTTTCATATCATCCGCTCTTATTTCCAAGAGGTGGATAGTCACATATGGATTTGGGGAAGAAGTTTCTTTGGATCACAGAGTTGACTGATTTTTCAGGAACATGGCATTCAATCAGTTGAACTAATGCCCCATACAACACCATCCATTTGAGTCAGCATAGATCAGATGATGATATTAAAAACTATGTTCTTCAATATTACCTGATGTTTTCTTGTGGAGGAGTGACACTTCGTTGGGTCTGGTCTTTTCCACATAATACACTAAACAGTAGCAGTTTAGAAAAATAGAATACACACTCCATGCCATTTCATTATTCATAATTGTCAAGAACTATGTAGGAGCAGTAAATGGCTTTGTGCCTTCATGTTCTTTCTTAATTCCATCCACCCACCACTCTTACACCCATCCAGATGTGAGGAGGAGTTGCTAATTGAATGGGTAGATTCTTAAACCATAGCCCTGAGGAACAGGGGCAGCATATATAAAAAGTTGATTAACTCAGCTTTATTTACCCTTGCCGAATTCAGCTTTGGATAGGAAATAATAAGCCCAGTTTTGCCTTGAGGTATAATCTGACCATTAACAATAATAAATAAGGAGCACTTCAACTCAGGTACCAGAGTAGCAACGAGCTACCATTCTTTTTGAGAATGTAGAGCAAAAAGCAGTAATCTTATTGGCATCGGCCCAATTTGGAAAGAGATGGTACTTCGATTTTCATTTTCTTTTATTTCTTTGCATTTAAATTCATGTGTTAGCCTAAAATTCTAAGTGTGACTGTGAAGTAGAGCTCCTTGCCAACTCTTGCAGGAAATTTACCCCAAGCAAGAAATAAGCTTCTATGGTTTTTAACCACTAAAAGTTAGGATTCCTAGTTATCGTGCTGTAATATACTTCTATCCTGACTAATACAGCCTTCTGTGCTGTATATATACCTCTCCTCGCTGTTCAGTTTTCCCTTCACACTGCCCCGTATGTCTCTTAGTTTTATCTTCAGTTATGGGATTAGTCATACTCTCAAAGTCTTTCGCTTTAACTATTAGCAGACGATTTGAGGACTGATTTCCAGTCATCTGGATTTCACTTAGGAATGAGGAGAGTTGTGTCTCTCAGCACTATCCCAAGGTGACCTAGTTTAGTGCCTTTAGTTTTAACATAAAAGCCAGGTCTTGGTCTCTTTGTATTCAAGCTGAGAGAGCAGGAAGGCACTAGTAAGTGCTTCCTCAACCCTTTATTCTCAACACTGAATTCACATTAGACTTGCCTGGCAAGCTTAAAAAAAATAGCAATGCCCAGCCCTCACCCAAGACCAATTCATGGGGTAGGAGGGGTGGGCAGGCATGGGAATTTAAAAAGCTGGTGCTTCTAAGAGCAGCTAGAGCTGAGAACCCTCTTTTGGGAAGAAAAGGAAGGCTTTTATTATCCTGTAAACTGTCCAGGAAAAACCCCTCTAGTTTTTCTATTCTGAGAAACACTGCCTAGACTTTATAATTAATGAATAACATATCCTATATTGTGGTATTCTGGCAGGTGAAAATGACCCATGCCATTTGAACATCACTTTTATAATATTATTTATTATATTATTTACTTGTTTTCTTGGTTAACATCTGTTTCCCAGACCAGACTGTAAGTTCTGTGAAATCAAGGACTTCTCTATCCTATTTGCTTTGTAGAAAATATTGTCTTGTTTCTCCAGAGCTGGGAGCAGTGATCAGCACATAGTTGGTACTCAATAAATACCTGTTGAATAACTAAAGTATCACTGGAAACAAAAGTAAGACTGAATAGCAATTGTGAGGAAAACTTTATCGAAATATGACCAAGGGTTATATAATAAAACAGTACATAGTAAAACATAAATACTATAATAAAAAAAGGTGGTCAAAAAACATGAATAGATAATTTACAGAAGAAATAGAAAACTTACTTAACTATGAGAAGACAAAGTTTAATCTCACTGTAAGCAAACACATTCAAATTAACATATTAGTTTTACACAGTTTTTATATATCAAATTGACAAAAATTACATAAAGGTAATATTCCATGCTGAATAGGGTGCAGTTTGATAAGGACCCTCACACCCCAAATTAGCACAGCCCTTTGGGAAAGCAATTGGGAGCTATGTATAGAGAGCCCGGAGGATGATAATTTCTGTTGACCAAGAAATCTCATTCATAGAATATATCCTGAGGAAATAAACAGCAATAATTTAGTCCAATATTTGTATACAAGAGCATTTATCCTAGCGTTTTTCAAATAGTAGATTGGAAACAGTCTGTTTCTTAAGTAGGGGCATTTAACTATATCACAATATATCCTCATTTGAAAGAATGTAATAAAACCATTGTTGAAAATATTAATAATAGGAGAAAAGCCTCCCATTATATTAAGGGAAATGGTTATAATAAAAATGCCAGGCATCTTGCTTTTAAATATGTAAATTTGTAAAGCATTGCTGGGTGGTTAGTTTGATTTGTAATTATTTTTTATAGTTTGTTGCTTTGTATTTTCAAAACTGTGTATCTGATTATACCTTGTATAACCTGACCATCAACAATAACAGTTTATGTAAAGTACGTTCCATACATGAATTACTACTCTAAGCACTTTCCTTGTAAACCTATGAAATAAGTATGATTATTTTCCCCATTTACAAGTGGGGACATGTAGGCAAGAAGTGATTAGGCAATTTGCCCAAGGTCACCCAACTCATAAGCTTAAGAGCTCATACTCCTACACTATTAGAAAAGTCAACATAGGAAATAGTTTTTGGTTCTGAGGAAGTATGTGTTAGATACCACACTGGACAGAGCCCACCCAAAGTCTGGAAGAATTAGAGCTCTGTGGCAGTAGAGGGCTTTTAAGATCAAGTCTGATCTTCTGCTTTTTTGATGAATAAAAATTTACATTTACTTCCTCTAAAAAGCATTTTATATATTATCCTGCTTCAAAAGAGAAGCCTGGAGAGGTGATGTGATCGCAGTGACCCTGTCAGGGCAAGGAGACTCAATTCATTCCTTCTGATCACTTTCCCCCGCCACTGCTAACCACCGGCCATCAGCTTCCCTGACAGCCTGTTATGGATGTCAGGTTGCTGCTTCTTCTATCCCAGGGAAGACACCTTGGGAAATAGCCCATGCATTCTTCAGTGAAGCCTAAACCAAGAGCACCGGTGTGACTCCCTAACTCTGACTGCTCAGAACAAGAATACGGAAGAGCAACCTCAGTTCATGGAGTGTATGTTTCTGCTGGAGGTGAGAGATCTCCCCTTTGCTAGCATGCCCAGGGGAAGGCAGAGGACTCTGCTGTTATCTCTGTTATCTATCCACATTTCTTCTGTGAGGAGCATCAGAGGAAACTTTGGTAGAAGAGAAGGGGGCTGGGGAGAATGAAATCACACTTCTCAGGGGCAGGGGAATGGGCCGACTAAAGAGTTGCTCATCACTCTGGATCCCCTCTGCTCATACAGAGATTGTATGAAATGTCATGTAGCATTTTTACATCTGGTCCTCCAGAGACTGTCACTCAAGGATTTTTACCAAGCAGCAGGGTAGATGTCCAAATCCACTCTTAAACCGTCACCTCAGTCCTGCCCTTTGTCCTAACTCTCAGTGAAAATAAATGGCTCTGTATAAATCTAAACTTAAAATGTGGTGGTGCTAAGATTTCCTGGCTTTAGGTATTTATGAAATTTCTATTTAGGTATCATTTTGTTCTTCCTTCCTTAAACAAAATTGTTTTTGATATTTTAATTTAAAAACATATCACAAGGAGCTTCTCCCAAGGTGGTGGTAAGATTTTCTTGATAGTAGCTTCAGTTAATAAAGCATTTTAGGATAACGAAGAGTGAAAATCACAGTATAAATGTAAAAATTCTTCTATTAATGAAGCATAACATATTATTGGACCCTTCATGGAATTTTCCATTGCCAAATCAAGGCTCGCTATTCTGCACCTGAGCACCACAATCCCTAGAGTTCCATGGCATGTTGGCATGTTTTAATAATAAGAGAAATGTCCCGTTTTGTTTTATAAAACCTATTTTCCCTTTCTGATGGTCTTTTTTTTCTCACTAGTTTTTAGTATAGCCTCGGAGATTCATACTTTCAAATATAAATTCCCTTAAGACATATCTTTTTCATTTGTGTGGGTTGAAGCAGGGTAGGGGGTTGCTATTATCTGAGAAATAGATTAGTATGTCTTGCCAGAAAATCGTCATTGGAAGATGTGTAATGAGATATTTCATGGGTTTATGATCCAAACCGTGACATCTACAGCACAGACTTCATGCTATTTTGAGACACATACATGCATATACATATAGGCAATCCTTGTCTTTTCTGATCTCAGTCGTGGGCTGACATGTTGAGCAATATATATTGCAGACCCTGTTAGGAAAGGTGATAATTCTCTACTGCCTTCATTTATCCTTCTCTCAGAATTAATTTCTCCCTACTGTGTTCTCTCAGCAGACTTTGTGTGTGGCCCTCTGTCTTCTTTTTTTTTGGTAATAGCCTACAACTTTCTCATTCATAAAATCATTTTCATATCTGACACATTGTTGGGGCTCAGTTGGATTGGGTGAATGAATTTGATTGCATTGATCAGATCAATCCATTAAAGCCAAGTTATGATTTCAGTTTATTTTATGAATGAAAAGTAGTGATTTTGGCTTATTCTATGATTTTTATCAGTTCAGGGAAAAAGTATTTGAATAAATTTTAAATTCAGATTTACTATTAAGTGTAAATGTACCTATTAAAAATTTTAAAAGAATCTCAGACCACAAATGTAAAAACTAAAGATTTAAGAAATAAAAGCAGTAAAAACACCCCACATTTTTGACAAAGAGCCAGAAAGCAGGAGGTTATAGTAAA
The DNA here is from genome assembly GCF_002837175.3 of Physeter macrocephalus. Lineage (NCBI taxonomy): Eukaryota > Metazoa > Chordata > Mammalia > Artiodactyla > Physeteridae > Physeter > Physeter macrocephalus. Next base: position 58,712,424 of record NC_041223.1, on the reverse strand, counting down.
AAAAAGAAACCAAGAAAAACTGAAAACATTAAAAAATAAATAAAACAACAACAACAAAAAACCCAGACATACAATCAAACCTCTCTCCTCCTGCACAATTCATTTCTTTTTTTTTAATTTTTAAAAATAATTTCTGTTCAGCTCACAATTCAATTCTTAGATCGAAGAAAATATCAAAACATAATTAAAGAAAATATCAAAACAAAACAATTGTAGAATTTCTAGGAAATAAAGATACTACATTATAAATCGAAAGCTCTAGGATATGGCTAAGAATGTACTCAGAGGAAAATACCAAGCATTAAACATTTAACTTATTAAACACAAAACAATAAAAATGAATCCCTTAAATGTCAAACTCAAAAAATTAGGAAAATAAAAATATACTCAAAGAATACAGAGAAAAATAACTTAAAATAAAAATATATATTAACAAATTAGAAAAAAAGGAAAGCAGTGGCATAGATAAATCAAAGAGCTGTCTTCATGAAAAAATCCTCTTGAAAAAGCTAAGCTCCTGGATACCTCAACGAAGGAAAAAAAAGGGAAAGCAAAGCATAAATAGGAATGAAAAAAAGCAATATTCTATTAATTGAGGGGGAATACATACTTCAAATGTTAAGAGATTTCTTTGCACCTTTCCATATTAATGAATTAGGGAAAAGTCCTGGATAAAATAGGTGTTTTTTAAAAATATAAATGATCAAAATTGATCTGAAAAGAAAAGACAATTAAATGAGCAAGTAAGAATGAGATCAATTGGGAGATTTTTAAAAATCTATACCAATTCCTAGCTATCAACAAATAAACCAAGAAAGCAAAGGAAATCAGTAAAAAATTCTTCAGATGCAGAGTGGCTCAGGAGGTCCTACATGACATGAGTCCTACCATTTCCTGCTCTTCTTGCTCTAGCTGACACCTCTCCCACCACACTGGCTCCCTTGCTGCTGCTTTGTCTTTCTGAAACACTCTCACCCTGAAAGAGCTGTACAATTTTTACAAAACAAAGATGTATTTCATATCATGGGGTTAAAATGAATTATTTAATAAATAAATGATAATAGAATAATTATCCTTTTGGGAGGTCGGGTTATAGTCCCTATCTCACTCCTTATACTAAATACATTTCATGGGGATAAAAACTTAAATGTAAAAATTTAAACCATGAAAGAAATAAAAGAAAACATAGGTACAGAATTGATATTGTTTGTACATACTAGTATAGGCATACCAGTTGCATGGAATATATAGCATTATCTCTTATCTATCTATCATCCATCTATCTCTACCATTTTAGTACATAAATCTAAACTCAAGTTGGGATAGTGCTAAATATTTTGAGGCTACTCTCCCACCTATTTATGTTATATATATTTGTATATAAGGAAGATCTTACTAAACATGGCACAAACCATCTCTATGGCAATATATATATATATCTCACAACCAAACTAGAAAATAAACAACTTAAATAATCCACAAAGAAATAAACCACATTAACTACCCAGTAAATTTAGCATTAATTAAAATACAAATTAAAATTAGATATTTATCACCTAAAGTATTTTCAAGTGTTAAAAATATTAATACTTAATGTTGGCAAATGTGAAGTGAAATATGTTCTCATTCATACTGGTGAAAGAGTCAATTGATACCATCTTTTTCTAGAGAAATTTGGCTATTATATTTACCCTTTGACCCAGAAATTCCATTTCTAGAAAACTCATCTTACAGAAACACACAAAAAAGATCTAAATGCAAGAGTGTTCACTTGTGGGACTTCCCTGGTGGCGCAGTGGTTAAGAATCCACCTGCCAATGCAGGGGACACGGGTTCGAGCTCTGGTCCGGGAAGATCCCACATGCTGCGAAGCAACTAAGCCCGTGCACCACAACTACTGAGCCCACATGCCACAACTACTGAGCCAGTGAGTCACAACTAGCCCGCGTGCCTGGAGCCCGTGCTCTGCAACAGGAGAAGCCACTGCAATGAGGAGCCCGTGCACCCCAACAAAGAGTAGCCTCCACTCGCCGCAACTAGAGAAAGACCACGTGCAGCAACGAAGATGCAACACAGCCATAAATAAATAAATAAATAAATTTTTAAATATATATATTTTAAAAAAAGTGTTCACTTGTAAGAAGAAGGGGAAAAAAAGGAAAACTTACATATCAGTCTGGTATTAAATAAATGTTGATATTTTATAGTATTGTTATAAAACAGTAGGTGCTGTTTTACAAAATGAGATTTATCCACTTGTAATGACATGGGAAGGTTTACAAGATATGTTGTCAGGCCAAAAAGGACACAATATAGTACATAATATAGTGTGTACACAATATATTTGGTATGATTACATTTTTGTAAAAATATGCATACATGGCTGAACACACAACACACACATTTTAGTATGTGCGGAGTAAAAGAAATTAGGAAGCATGTTCATTACCTGTTAATAGTTATTAATTTTGAGGCTTGAGTATTTTCAATTTCCACCTCACATATTTCGTTAACGTTTGCATTTTTTAACAAGGAGAATGAATTTTTCTTAAAGCACAAAACAGTTTTAAAAAGATTAAAAGGAAGCAGTAAGTGTAAAGACATTCCTGAAACATATTTTAGGTGTCATCTAACAGAGATCCAGGACTACAAGTCAGGCTATAGAATGTATACAGTATCTCTAAACATAGTTTCTGGGAAATAAAAAATGATGGATTATTTCTGGGTAATAGATAACAAAATGTGCAATGTTATCTCTCTTATATGAGTTCTGAAATATATTGCCTCAAAGGAGATGAACTCCAAGCAGTGTTTTACTTATTAACTTCTGTCAGTGAATATGCTAAAAAAAAAAAAGTGACTCTTTCTAATCTTTGTGATTTTCTTTATCTTTTGAAATATTTTATTTCTACTAATGCTTGAGAAATGTTCTCAAAGTAAATTGAGCATGAAGAGTTAAAAAAAAGGATTTAGTGGGCTTCCCTGGTGGCGCAGTGGTTGAGTCTGCCTGCCGATGCAGGGGACACGGGTTCGTGCCCCGGTCCGGGAAGATCCCACATGCCGCGGAGCGGCTGGGCCCATGAGCCATGGCCGCTGAGCCTGCGCTCCGCAACGGGAGAGGCCACAACAGTGAGAGGCCCGCGTACCGCAAAAAAAAAAAAAAAAGGATTTAGTAATACGTCTTTTTCAAATGCTAATCCTTGGAACATTTTAAAAATTTCCAGCTCACATCAGTCTCCTGGTTACACTGAATAAATTGGAACATTTGCACTTAGCCAGTTAACTTCCTTGAGGAGGAAGCTTAGCAAGGAGCTTTTTTCTTTAAGTATACCCAAGTGACTTTATGCATTCTAAAAGATCCTGCAATTCTACGTGATTAAAAGCAACATCGTATACTAAAATCTTATTTATGAAAATAACAGCATGCAATTACTGGAGAAAATACTGACTTTGAGACCAAGACAAGTCTGGACCATATGAAAAAAGTCAAATTGCAGAACTTCTCTCCTGCAAGCCTTTGTCTTCCAGAGAAAAGAATAACAGACTCTTTCCAAGAGTAGAGCTGGGAATACAATATATTTATTCAACATTCAACAAAGACTTTAGTACCCATCATGTGCTCAACATTATTCTAGATGCTAAAGATATAATAGTGAGCAAAACAGACAAAAATACCATCTTGGAGTATACACTCTTGGAAATAAAACCATGCCAATACCAATTCCTAAAATCTAAATTAATTTTAGACAAGTGGGCAGGGGCTAAGTTTGTCCTGTTTTGCTTAGAAATATTCTCCTCTTAAAGGTACAGATTAATAAACCTGGAGTTGAGTGATCTGAACTACTCTGAAATTAGTTCCTTAAATATTTTAGAAATAAAACAATAATTTATGAACTTAAGTATAATATACAAGAAATGAATTTAATGACTAAAAGACTCAATATGGGGTTAATTGATATTTTAGTTTTGTTGAATATATTTGAAAATAATTATAAAATTCTTACCTTTAAAATACCCTATATTATTAGAGTATTATATATATAATATTATATATATCAAATAAATATTAGAACTGCTACTCCTCAAATTTTATTAAGGTATTGAGTTTTTAAATTGTTTGGAATTTGGAATTCAAAGGTGTTTTGAATAAAGGAATATTTATTTTCTAACGTGTCCTTTTTGGTCAATATTCTTCAAATTACTTTATGTAAATATAACTAAATTTCTCAGGCTTTTATGCAGGGGTGGTTAGGGTTTGTTTGTTTTTTTTTGTAATCAGATTAACACAAGTTAATAGAATACTAAACTAATGAAGAATAAAATCTATTCTGCTGAACTTTGGAACAAAACAGTTTAATTGAGACATTTTCTTACCATTTATTTAACATCCTCAATTAGCCTCAACTCTTTCTAAAATAGATTCATGTCTTTAAGACATTGAACAGTCTAGATGTTTTTCTTTCTTTTCCTTTTTTTTTCCACCAGACGAATTGCTAATGATTATTTGTTGATGGTTGTCTGTAAGTTCAAAATACTTGATATATATAGACTGGGAAGCATTAAATATTTTAGCTGCACATTTAAGACTTCAAATCATACTACATTTAAATCTGTTTATACTAAATGCATTCTGAATTTCCTAATGTGCACTGAGAGAAAAAGCTTGCTAAAAATGAATCTGCTTTCCAGGTTTTACAAAAATTGTTTAAGCATTCACCTTCAACTATCTCTACAAAATTTGCCTTTCACTTTTGGAGAAAATGTTTATTTGCATGTCTAAAGATTGTTTTTTTCTTTGCTAGGTGAGGGTGCAGTTCAAACCACCATTGCAGTGTGTGACTGTCAATTTTTTTTTTTTCCCTTCAGGATCTTTGTTCAAGATGAATCACACAGTTCTTATTGGCATCGCCAATTTTGTTGATTTGTCCTAGTTGTTTTCCAGTGGTGTACTGGTTTGCTGTACTTTAAAAGGGGGCTGGGCTTATTTAGAGGATTTGTCTATCCTATGTCAAAAGAGCAGATAAGTGAGCAGCATTAAACACTGCTTTGATGCCAGAATGGTTTCAAGTCAAGTGTATCTTGTTTTATGATGTGATATGTGTATATATAATCTGCATCATCACCCATAAAGGGTAAGAGAGCATAGAAGAGGTGTTTCAGGATCAAGCAAAGAGTAGAATGTGATTTTTTCACCCCCAAAGAATATGTGGAATAAGGTTTATCACTGCAGGTAAGTGAACTGTGTGAGAAATAGATGAGATATTTCATGTATCTGACAAGCAGTTTGTCTGCAGATAGCTTAACAGAATTAAAATCACCTGTAAGGAAAAGCAAGGCACATTCTATTGAATTATAAGTAGTGTTTTTGAATATATATGTATTATATATATATATATATATAAAAGTACTGTAAGTATGCTGATTATTAGCTGGTGATAAAAATCTATTTCTGCCATTAAATCACAAAGCCTAACACTTTGATCTTGTTATGGACTGTATGTTTGTTCCCCCAAAATTCATATGTCAAAGCTCTAATCCCCAATGTAATGCTATTAGGAGGTGGGGCCCTTGGGAGGTAATTAGGTTTAGATGAGGTCATGAGGGTGGGGAGTCCTCATGATGTGATTAGTGCCCTTATAAGAAGAGACCCAGAGTGCACTCTCTCTCAGCCTCTCTCCCTCCCTGTCCCTGTCCCTGTCCCTCTCCCTCTGTCTACAGCAAGAAGGCACCAGTCTGCAAGAAGACAGTTTTTTTTTCAATCTGCTACTTTGGGCATGTAGATACAAGCTTACTGGAAACTACTTTGTTCAGTATCAAAATTACCTCTTGCATCACATACACATTTATTGATTATTATGATGCTATTGCTTTGGAACCTTTTTTTACTAATATGGCATAGAAATAGGATGTTTATGATAGCAAATGTGCTAACTAGTCGCACTTTAAGAGTTTTTTGTGGAATTTTTTTTTTTGTCCTTTAGGTAATTTTTCTATGGTAGAAATTTTTCACTGGCTGTTAACTTATCACTATTAATACTTTTAAACAATTATTATGGCTTACATTGTGCAGAAAAATAATATTCTGCTCCAATATTATAGTGCAGTTTGAGAATCATTGTACTGTCTTTCTTCACTGTTTTCTTTCTTCAGTGTTTTAATAGATCATGGTCTTAAATTTTAATTGTGAGGCAGCATGATAGTTCTGAACAGCAGTAGACTCGAAGAGGTGGTCTCCAACCTTAGCACTACTACCACCTACTGTGTGACCTTAGATAACACACTCTCCCTCTCTGGAACCCAGTTTCTGCATAAAGACTTGGACTCTCATCTCCGACACTTTGCTATATCAAAGTCTATGTGAGGTGTTTTGAGATTAATTTGTTTCTAATGGTACATAAAGTGCCAAATTTGCCAAGGATTGACATTTTATTTTAGGGTAGCTATCTCTAGAATAATATCATTCACAATAATTTTCATTCCTATATGCTAATTTTGAGTAGGAGGAAAAAAAGGATAGATGTGTAGCTTATGTGCCAGGAACAAACTTGGGAATATTTGTGTGTTTGGAATAATTTGTTCTATTTACAACAGCAATATCTCCACTTATTTGTAACCACAATTTTAAGCAAGCACAAATTCAAATCTCAAAATTAAATAAATATATATATATATATTCTAAGTGTGGACAGTGATAAAAATTGCTGAAAAGAGTCACAGATACAAAGATAAAAAGGCAATAGGAAATGCAATGTAATAACTTATCAAACTGAAGAAAGTAACACTCTCACTGGATGTTAAATGTAATGACTTAAGTCTTAGCCAGGCTAAAGAAGACAGACAGAGAAAAATAGGGACAGCAGAAAAAGATGATACTGGAAGTACCTTTGGGGATTAAAAATGGTAGTGGGACAACTTGCTGACATGTGATCAGTGGTGAGAGTGTCCCCAGATAACAATGAGGAGAGACAGAGAAACACCCATTCAAACACTACAATATTCTGAGGACACTTAGTGTAAGGGCAAGTTAGGTTCTGCATGACTCAGTAACCCTCTAGGGATTCTTAGTTTCAATTTAAGACTAAAGCTCACCAATTAGAACAGCACAGCATTCTGGAATTATACAGTGTTGGGGAAAGCAATCTTTCATACTTCAAAGAGCAGAAAATAGCAATATATTGCTGCATAGTTCAGTTTGTCAGTTGTTCATAAATTTTTGATTCGTCAAGAAAATTTAAAAATATTTTGAGAAACTTCTACTTTATAAAGCAGAGAGCTAAGTATATTTTTAAAAGCCTTTATTGACGAAAAGAACACTTTTTGTGGAGTCTGAAGATTCTGATATTGTGTCTTCCACTTACAATATATGTGACTTTGAAAGTCATTTAACTTCTTTGAGCTTGCATTTTTTTTCCCTCTGTTCAGTGAAAATACTTGTTTTACAAACCTTGCAGAGTGAAGGAGGAGAGGGTTCAAATCTAATTGAATAATGCATGCTCTTTGAGTAACTGAAATGTATAAAGTATATTTGTAAGATTATGTTATTAAAAAATTTTAAGGTTTGAAAGTATAGTTTAAAAGATGGGCAATCCTCCCTTTTTCCAAAGTTTCTCATGCCTGGTAAATAAAGCATGACTGCAGAATAAATCAGTTACTATTGATTTCAGGGACCTGAATTCTTCAGAGGAAAAAGGAACCAAGTAAGTAAACAACAGTGGGATGACTTTATTTACATATTGGGAATGGAATTTGACTTGTGTTGTGATTAGTTAAACTTGATGAAATTTCTGTTTTATACATATCACAAGGTAGCTTTGAAGTGAATGCAATTATTCAGCCTCCTAAAAGCATACAGAAGTCTAACTGATGCTCTGTGATACTAGCTTTAAGCACAATTTTATAAAAGATCAAATTTGCATTTAATGGGAACTTAACACTGACACATACTTGTCAAAGATATGAAGGACTTAGCATTTTTGTACATACAGTTTGTTTTTTTAAATAATTGTTTTAATTAATTAATTTATTTATTTTTTGGCTGCGATGGGTCTTCGCTGCGCATGGGCTTTCTCTACTTGCTGCAAGCGGGGGCGAATCTTGATTGTGGTGTGCAGGCTGCTCATTGCGGTGGCTTCTCTTGTTGCAGAGCACAGGCTCTAGGCACATGGGCTTCAGTCGTTGTGGTGCGTGGGCTCAGTAGTAGTGGCTCGTGGGCTCTAGAGCGCAGGCTCAGTAGTGTGGCACACGGGCTTAGTTGTTTTTTGGCATGTGGGATCTTCCCGGACCAGGGCTCGAACCCGTGTCCCCTGCATTAGCAGGCGGATTCTTAACCACTGTGCCACCAGGGAAGCCCCATACAGTTTCTGTTTAACAGAAGCGCTCCTAAGTGGGAGCCCAGGAGACCCTCAGCCAGGTTTGGCAACACTTGGCTCCGTAAGGTGGCTCTGTCAGTTTCAACACACTGTGATTCTATCTCCAGTAACGTAAAAAGATAGCTATTGCACATCTTTATGTGTACCTTTTTTACCGAACCCAAAGGGTTGGAGTTTCATAAATACGGTGAATTTCTTATCAGCTCTGTCAGTGCTAAGCAGTGGGCTGGGGTAAGGTAATAAATCTCTGAATAAATTGGTTATTGTAGATGAACAGCATGATACATGAGGAAATATTGACTGTTCATGTTTTCTTGCAGAATGAGATTTGTATCAAAATAACTTCTACACCAAAGTCATGTTCGTTTAAAAAATGAAAGGGTATTATGCTTTTGTGATTGGAGGCAGAATGGAGTGAATTTGGGTCATATCTTGCAGGCTTTCCAAACTAGAAAATTTCTGACGGAGGGGCAGACCAGAAGATTTGCAAATTCATTTGGAAAGGGATGGGGACAAAGAAGAGTTATTTCTTTCCAGTTTTTCATTATAGAATTTGCTGCATAGCAAAAATAAGGAAAAGCGGGGTAGAAAACGTCTGTATTTGGATACTTTCCACTATAGTTTTAAAAATATATTCTTTGGTACTGAAAGATTGCTTTCACTGTTTTACTGATGGGAACGAAGCCTTTTTCAAAAGGTAGGACAGCAGGTGAATGGCATTAGGCCATGTGATTTCATGAATTTTGCTGCCGGCCTTACTAGTTTGCAAGGTGGTGATGGAAATGGAGTAGAGCCTGTCTGCCTGCACGGGGAGCTCTTCCACCTACTTCACCGACAGCAGATTCATTTGAGTCAGTAAGTTCTAATTTGGGGAGGGACGTTTGGGCTCACTGTTTATTCATCGTTTCCTGTAAACTGCTTTAGGATCTGTTTCAGTGGTTGGAGATTTTGATGGGAGCCCAGTGGATAGAACAGAAAAAGAGGTAAAGGAGACTGTGCCTCTGGAGACACGTGGCTCAGACATGTGTTCCCAGATCTTGTCTCCATTTTAAAAACTCTATGTCTACTGTATATGATAGGCTTTTACTTGGTTTCTCAATTATAAAAACCTAGGGTAAAACCCTATGACTTCTCAGCTATAGTTGCCAAATTTTCCTACTTTGGTAAAACACTCCTGCTAGGTAGTGATAGCCTGGTCCAGAGTGTCAAGAGATAGTGACTCTGATTAGGTGATGTCAGCAGACTTTGAAGCCATTGGAATGCTCAGGAGACCAGCTTCTCGAGCTCTTTTAGACTGGAAGGTGAGCTAATTTTCAAATAGTGGTGGGGAGAGTAGTTATGGTTCAAAGGAATGAAGAAGGTGGAAAGGGGTGAGTTATGTGCTGGGGTAGCTGTAACAAGAAAGCATCATGGGGGTAGCATCTGTAAGCCCGTGTCCCTGGCTTTCAGATGGTGAAGTCCTCTGTAGAGTTAGTGTACAGTGGCTTGTCGTAGGGATATTTGGTGTTTCCTCGGGCCAGGATGGCTGTGGAGCTGAAGTGGAGCAGAGCCTGGGCCAGATGTGGGGCTTATCCCTGAAAGGGGGCGAGGAAGGAGATTGTGGGGAGAACCTGAGAAAGCCTCCGAGATAAGCACAATGGCAGCTCAAACCCACGTCAGGCTGGCTGGCCTGGTAGTCTTGTCTAGCGCCCAATGAGACAGGAATGAAGTGAGAACTTGGTGTTTATGTCAACCAAAACACAAAAGATCTACATTTTAAATTATTCTCCTATGTCTAAGCTTTTGCATTTTTATTTGTCATGCTTTCTTCCATTTTTCCTCAGAAAATTGATTTAGAAAAGCTGAAACTCTGCTGTCAAAGTAGTTGCATGGAAGGAACATAATCCACACTTTTCAATCCAACAACATAGGAGAATGAAACTGAAAGAGGACCTGGGACAGAGCCCATGGTGGTCTACTACACCTAGAAGTTTCTTTGAAGTCCCACGTCTTATCTTAAAATCCTTATAAAATTGGCATTATGTTACATAAGATAGCCATGCATGCTTATTTTAAAATAAAATAATTGTCAAATTGCTTGCTAGTTATAATCCCAACATAGCACCACATACTTCTGGCTAAATAGGCTGTAGTTCTAGAAGTATGGGGTAAAATTCCATCTCTCATCTTTGCTGGTCTTGTGACTTTAGTCAACTTAGTTACCGGCTCTGAATCTATGTCCTGAATAAAAAAGTCAGAGTAAGGACTTCTCTGAAGTTTGCTCTAAGTATTAAATGAGAGAATGTGTGTAGCACTTAGTAGGCCCTCAATACATGGCCCTAGTACAAGTAGTCATTCTAATGAGCTGTAGTACTGGGGAAGACTGGTTGCCTCTAGAACAGGATATCTTGGGAAGACAGAATGCAAGCTGATGCAGGGCTGGGAGGACGTGGCAGCCAGTTTACTGTGGGGACACTTTAGTAACATGAGGTCCACAGATTAGGCTAACCCTAGGGGTCAAGATAATTTCTAACTTCTGCCTTTGCCCCTGAATGTTATTTTTCCCACTCTTCCTTCTCTGCTAGGGTGTCCTCAGATTTCCTGCTTTTAATGCCTATGGGAATGTTGAGATTCTCCTCTAATTGAAATTGAAATAGAAATTTTTAGCTTCTATTATTGTTCTTTACGTCTTCAGCATCACATCCAAAAAGAATTTTCAGAGCTTCATTTTCTTACTGCACCTAGCAGAAGCAGAAGGAGTGATCTTCTTACTCTGTACATACAGGTTGCTTCACAGAGGCAGGAATGTGAGCCCACACCTCCACACTCAGCCCCTGACCAGAGAGCCGGGAGGCGCTGCGGAAACCTTTATCACTGACCCTTCACTAAGCTTCAGTGTGCAGTTGCCTGGGTCACGTCACCAGATTCTGATCATTGTCCCTTGAGGGAAGAGCAAAAAAAAAAAAACCCACTAGCGCAACTTGTGAATGTAGATTGACGATGAGGCCGAGTTACTCTGGAAATAAGAGTCAGAATAAGTGGGAAATGGCTATGATGAGTGTGGAATTATTCAGCAAATACAAGAATTTCTATTCTTGCCAGAGGGCAACTCTTCTTTGAAGTGATTCTAATGACAGGGTTTTAAAAAATAATAAAGCATCATATTTATCCATATTTCCTCTATTTTCCTTTGCATTGTCACTTAACAGAGAAGGGCCGAGGGGACTTGTGGGTACGCTCACCACCTTAGTTACTTTTATATTCTTAAAGATTTTTCACATCTTTTATACTGAAGAATAGGTATTCGTTCAGAGTAACGTAGTACTTGTTCCCAAAGCAAGTTGGATTGTAGATATCTAAATATGTTTTCTTGCCTTCAGCAGTGATTGAAGAGTTTGGTCAAGATTACCACATACGAATTTAATTTAATTTATTTATTTATGAAATGTTAGGTTGATTTATAAGAGCTGCTCTGGGCTTTTAACACAGTTTGTTTACAATAAGGAAGGAGTCACCTAACTCTGAACATACTGTACATGGCAATTAGAAGTTGCCATGGTAAGAGAAAACCACAGCCCGCCTGCCCCAGCAACACAAAACCAGCCAGAAACAGTAGGGGAAATGTAGAGACGAAGGTGGGGTTTGTTTTTATTATAAAAGAAAAAAAAAATAACTCCTCAAGAATCTCAACAAAGGAAAGGAATATTTCACATTCAGAGAATAGACACCAGGATACAAAATTACAAGTGTTTTGACTCCATTCCTGTTCCCATTTCCTCCAAGAGCAGAGATGGGAAGGAGAAAGCTGAAGCAAACAAGCAATTCGGTAAAACAAAGAGTTAGAAACCCTACAAATATGATTAAAATCTAAACTTGTTTTGCTTTAAAAAAAACACTTTTTAAAAATCTGTCAAAAGGCCTGCTTTAGTGACATGCTAGTCCCACCAGCAAATAACCCCAATAACATGCTCAAGTTGACCAGCCAACTCATATTTCCAAACCCCTGTGTGTACATGTGTGTCTTTTAAGCCAAAGCTCTGGGGCTCAGGTGACTGCTACTGCTAGCACGGGCTTTCACCTGTTAACTAACCATTGTCAGCCTCCCCAGAAGTGTGGGCAGGGCACAGAGAAGCCCTGAAGTGGTAGTGAGGGAATAACAGCCCCAAACAGCCAACTTTTCAAGCACTGCCTCTCCCTCCCCCTCCCCACACTCAAAAGGAGATCCTTATTTCTAACCAGTCCTCTCATCTCAAATTTGGTTCCGCAGTGACCAGAATGGTTTTTTCTCCCTGAGGAAAAAACACACATTTATTTGCACACCCATATATATAATTTTTTTGTTTTTACATTTAAATATAAAAATACTACTTTGCTTTGTGTTCTAAATGGGGGACCAAACAACAAGAACTTTCTCTTTTAAGGTAGAGCTATCCATCCATTTATGCTGAGCTTGCCAGGGCATTTACCCCCAGGCAAGGGAAGCACCACACCAGGAGATCTAGGGTGTTTCCCTACCTAATTTCCCACCTTTCTACCCTAATTCTCACTTTTCATAGAAAGTCGGTTATAACCTTATAAGTAATGGAACTTCCCTCCAAGAAGGGAAATCCTAACCTAACCACGGAATTGAACACCCTAACCCCAACTCAGCCACCACTCAGTCCTCCCCCTCCCTTCACAAAAACTATGCTCTCTGTCTGGATAGCGATGCCTATTGGACAAACACACCTGATTAAATGGAAGCAGTGGTTATGTTTCCCTACCTCCCGCCCCATTTAGATTAGTCTTTAGGAACATTCATTCAGGAGAAGTGGGACCTGAAAGATATCACCTGTTTTTGTTGGCTAAGGCTGCCATAACAAAATACCGTAGACTGGGTGACTTTAACGAAGATTTATTTTCTCACTGTTTTGTATGCTGCAAATCTGAGATCACTGTGCTAGTATGGTTGGGTTCTAGTGAAAGCTCTCTTCCTGGCTTTCAAATGGCCTCCTTCTCACTGTGTCCTCACGTGAGACAGAGAGAGAGAGAGAGAGAGAGAGAGAGAGAGAGAGAGTGTTTGTATCTATTAACCCAATACTCCTAATTAGTCTCTCCTCCCTTCCCTCTCCCCTTTGGTAACCACAAGTTTGTATTCTATATCTCTGAGTCTGTTTTTATTTTAAATATACATTCATTTGTATTAGTTTTTAGATTGTACATATAAGTGATATCATACAGAATTTGTCTTTCTCTGTTTGATTTATTCCACTAAGCACAATATTTTCTAGGTCCATCCATGTTGCTGCAAATGGCAGAATTTCATTCTCTTTTATGGCTTAATAGTATTCCATTGTATATATACATATATATATACACAACATATTTTTATCCATTCATCTGTTGATGGGCACTTAGGTTGCTTCCATGTCCTGGCTATTGTGAATTGTGCTGCTATGAACAGCACATGTTGGGGTGCATGTATCTTTTCAAATTAGTGTTTTTGTTTTTTCTAGATATATACCCAGGAGTGGATTTGCCAGATCATGTGGTAGTTCTATTTTTAGTTTTGTGAAGAACTTCCGTACCATTTTCCATAGTGGCTGCACCAATTTACATTCCAACCAACAGTGTACAAGGGTTCCCTTTTCTCTACAGCCTTGCCAACATATGTAGACTTTTTAATTATGGCCATTATGACAGATGTGAGGTAATATCTCATTGTTGATTTGACTTGCATTTCTCTAATAGTTAGTGATGTTGAACATCTTTTCATGTGCCTGGTAGCCATCTGTATGTCTTTGGAAAAATGTCTATTCAGGTCTTCTGCCCATTTTTTGATTGATTGTTTTTTTCAGTATGGACTTGTACGAGCTGTTTACATATTTTGGATGTTAACCCCTGGTCAATCATATTATTTGCAAATATTTTCTCCCAAACCAGAGGTTATCTTTTCATCTTGTTGATGTTTTCCTTTGCTGTGCAAAAGGTTTTAAGTTTAATTAGGTCCCATTTGTTAATTTTTGCTTTTATTTCTTTTGCCTTAGGAGACAGATTAAAAAAATATATTGCTACAATTTGTGTCAAAGAATGTTGTGCCTTTGTTCTTTTCTAGGAGTTTTATGGTTTCAGGTCTTAATACATTTAGATCTTTAATCCATTTGATAAACAAAACAGCTTTATTGAAATATAATTCACATATCATAAAGCTCACCCTTTTAAGGCATACAATTCAGTGGTTTTTTCAGTATATTCACAAAATTGTGCCTCAATCACCACTATCTAATCCGAGAACATTTACATCACCCCCAAAATAAACCCAGTACCCATTAGCAGTCATTCCCCATCCTCCTTCCCCCAGTCCCTGGCAACCACTAATTCACTTTCAGTCTCTATGGATTTGCCTATTCTGGACATTTCATACAAAGGGTCAATAAATATGTGACCTTTTGTGACTGGCTTCTTTCACTTAGCATAGCGTTTTCATGGTTCATCTGTGCTGTAGTATGTATCAGAAGTTCATTCCTTTCTATGTCTGAATAATATTCTAATGTGTAGTTCTACCACATTTCTTTATCCATTCATCAGGTGATGAACATTTGGGTTGTTTCTGCTCTTTGGCTATTATGAATAAGACTGGTATGAAGACTTCTGTACAATTTTTTGTGTGAAGACTTTTTAATTCTCTTGTGATATATATTTCGGAGTAAAATTTTTGTGTCATATGGTATCCCTGGATTTAATCTTTGAGGAATTCTCAAACTGTTTGCTAAAGCAGCTGCATGATTTTACATTTACAACAGTAATATATGAAGGCTCCAGTTTTTCCACATCCTCAGCAACACATATAGTATCTGACTTTTTTATTTTAGCCATCATGGTAGGTGTGAAGTGGTATCTCATTGTGGTTTTGGTTTACATTTCCCAAATGACTAATGTTTAGCATCTTTTCGTGCTTATTGGCTATTTGTATATTTTCTTTGGACAAATGTCTCTTCAAATCATTTGCCCATTTTTAATTGGATTATTTGTCATTTTGTTGTTGTGTTGTAAAGTTTTTTTTTTATGTCTTGGATATAAGTCCCTTATCGAATATATGGCTTACACATGTTTTCTCCCATTCTCTGAGTGGTCTTTTCACTTTCTCAATGGTGTCTTTTTTTTTCCTTCCAATTTTATTGAGATATAATCAACAGATAGCTCTGTATAAGTTTAAGATATACAGCACAATGAGTTGACTTATATACCTCATGAAATGATGACCACAATGAGTTTAGTAAACCTCCATCATCTCATATAGATGCAAAATTAAAGAAATAGAAAAAAAGACTTTTTCCTTGTGCTGAGAACCCTTAGGATTTACTCTCTTAACAGCTGTCATATAGAACATACAGCCGTGTTCATTCTATTTATCACGTTGTACATGATATCCCTAGTGCTTACTTATCTTATAACTGGGAGTTTGTCCCTTTTGACCACCTTCATCCAGTTCCCTCTCCCTTTACACCCTACCTCACAAACCCAGTCTCTTTTTCTGTGAGTTTGTTTGTTTGTTTCTGAAGTATAATTGACCTACAACACTCCATTAGTTCCTGGTACACAACACAGTGATTTTTTTATATATGTTTCAAAAACATCACCACTCCTCCACGTCTTTTCATAGAGAGATCATTTCTTTTTTGTGCTAAAGAGGGTACCATCTTTAATTTTCTGGATTCCTACTCTTGACTTCAAGTCTCTCTGTGCCTAGATATAGCCCCAAGTGTTCTCTCTTTAAGTGTGAGTCTCCATCTCTGCTGCTGAGATCTTTTTTTTTTTAAACATCTTTATTGGAGTATAATTGCTTTACAATGGTGTGTTAGTTTCTGCTTTATAACAAAGTGAATCAGCTATACAGATACATATATCCCCATATCTCCTCCCTCTTGCATCTCCCTCCTTCCCTCCCTATCCCACCCCTCTAGGTGGTCACAAAACACTGAGCTGATCTCCCTGTGCTATGCGGCTGCTTCCCACAAAGTATCTATTTTACATTTGGTAGTGTATATATGTCCATGCCACTCTCTCACTTTGTCCCAGCTTACCCTTCCCCCCACCCCGTGTCCTCAAGTCCATTCTCTACATCTGCATCTTTACTGAGATCTTGATCCTCAGAACTTGAGTTCTGTCAGCCCTACTCCTTTTACTCATTCATCTCTCATTTTTTAAATTAATTTTTATTGGAGACTAGTTGCTTTACAATGTTGTATTAGTTTCTGCTGTACAGCAAAGTGAATCAGCTATAAGTATACATATATCTACTCTTTTTTAGATTTCCTTCCCATTTAGGTCACCACAGATCATTGAGTTCTCATTAGTTATGTTCTCATTAGTTATCTATTAGTTATCTAACCTCTCATTAGTTATCTAACCTCTCAGTAGGTCCTCATTAGTTATCTATTTTATACATAGTAGTGTATATATGTCAATCCCAGTCTCCCATTTCATCCCATCCCTCCCTTCCCCCCTTGGTAACCATAAGTTTGTTCTCTACATCTGTGACTCTATTTCTGCTTTGCCAATAAGTTCATCTGTACCATTTTCATGTCTCATCTTAGATCCATGTTTCTTTCTGCTGCATAACTTGGTATCTCATTGACAGCTGTCCTTGTGTAAGTCCCTGGCTTCTGCGAAACCCACGAGTTTGCTTGGCCTTCCCTTGTGTGAGTATATTTTCTTTGGACAAATGTCTCTTCAAATCATTTGCCCATTTTTAATTGGATTATTTGTCATTTTGTTGTTGTGTTGTAAAGTTTTTTTTTTATGTCTTGGATATAAGTCCCTTATCGAATATATGGCTTACACATGTTTTCTCCCATTCTCTGAGTGGTCTTTTCACTTTCTCAATGGTGTCTTTTTTTTTCCTTCCAATTTTATTGAGATATAATCAACAGATAGCTCTGTATAAGTTTAAGATATACAGCACAATGAGTTGACTTATATACCTCATGAAATGATGACCACAATGAGTTTAGTAAACCTCCATCATCTCATATAGATGCAAAATTAAAGAAATAGAAAAAAAGACTTTTTCCTTGTGCTGAGAACCCTTAGGATTTACTCTCTTAACAGCTGTCATATAGAACATACAGCCGTGTTCATTCTATTTATCACGTTGTACATGATATCCCTAGTGCTTACTTATCTTATAACTGGGAGTTTGTCCCTTTTGACCACCTTCATCCAGTTCCCTCTCCCTTTACACCCTACCTCACAAACCCAGTCTCTTTTTCTGTGAGTTTGTTTGTTTGTTTCTGAAGTATAATTGACCTACAACACTCCATTAGTTCCTGGTACACAACACAGTGATTTTTTTATATATGTTTCAAAAACATCACCACTCCTCCACGTCTTTTCATAGAGAGATCATTTCTTTTTTGTGCTAAAGAGGGTACCATCTTTAATTTTCTGGATTCCTACTCTTGACTTCAAGTCTCTCTGTGCCTAGATATAGCCCCAAGTGTTCTCTCTTTAAGTGTGAGTCTCCATCTCTGCTGCTGAGATCTTTTTTTTTTTAAACATCTTTATTGGAGTATAATTGCTTTACAATGGTGTGTTAGTTTCTGCTTTATAACAAAGTGAATCAGCTATACAGATACATATATCCCCATATCTCCTCCCTCTTGCATCTCCCTCCTTCCCTCCCTATCCCACCCCTCTAGGTGGTCACAAAACACTGAGCTGATCTCCCTGTGCTATGCGGCTGCTTCCCACAAAGTATCTATTTTACATTTGGTAGTGTATATATGTCCATGCCACTCTCTCACTTTGTCCCAGCTTACCCTTCCCCCCACCCCGTGTCCTCAAGTCCATTCTCTACATCTGCATCTTTACTGAGATCTTGATCCTCAGAACTTGAGTTCTGTCAGCCCTACTCCTTTTACTCATTCATCTCTCATTTTTTAAATTAATTTTTATTGGAGACTAGTTGCTTTACAATGTTGTATTAGTTTCTGCTGTACAGCAAAGTGAATCAGCTATAAGTATACATATATCTACTCTTTTTTAGATTTCCTTCCCATTTAGGTCACCACAGATCATTGAGTTCTCATTAGTTATGTTCTCATTAGTTATCTATTAGTTATCTAACCTCTCATTAGTTATCTAACCTCTCAGTAGGTCCTCATTAGTTATCTATTTTATACATAGTAGTGTATATATGTCAATCCCAGTCTCCCATTTCATCCCATCCCTCCCTTCCCCCCTTGGTAACCATAAGTTTGTTCTCTACATCTGTGACTCTATTTCTGCTTTGCCAATAAGTTCATCTGTACCATTTTCATGTCTCATCTTAGATCCATGTTTCTTTCTGCTGCATAACTTGGTATCTCATTGACAGCTGTCCTTGTGTAAGTCCCTGGCTTCTGCGAAACCCACGAGTTTGCTTGGCCTTCCCTTGTGTGAAGTCTTATCCTTGCCAGGGCCCTGGTATGGCAGTTGACAGGCAGGGAACAGCAGTAATGCTATAGGAATGTTTATGCATTTGCTCTTGGCAAAACTCAAGCCTTTTCTAAGCAGCAAACTGGAATCTTGGTCCTAGGGAGAGAAATCTACAATGGCCATGTGACTCCAATAAAAAATTCACACACAGACACATAGACATATACCAAAAACACTAATATAATAGTTAAGATAAGTTATTAAAATATTTTTTCTTATTTTCATTTCAAAATGGGATTAATATTAGAAATTTTTGAAACTTATCAACACTGCTGTTCTTTAAAAAGCAAATGATTCGCATGCAAAATGTATTATTTTCCCTTCTCCCTCTCTGCATCCCATCCTGGAAGTTAGAGAGGTAGAAAATCCAAACACAGTGAAGAAGAATGTTGGTAGCTTCATGGGTGCTTGTATTTTAGCAAGTTAGGGATATTTCCGAGGGCCAAGGCTTGACTCAATATCACTAATATGATCCAGGCCTATTTGGTTCAGTTCTTTTATTACCATCTGTAACTGCATTTTTTTTCTCACAGAGAAATAAAATGGTATGATGCAGAAAGAACTCCGTTAAAAGCATTGGAACATTAACCTTTCTTGGTTTCTCTGTACTGATATAAATGACATAATTGCATATTGTGTTTGAATCCATGTGGAAAGTCTGAAGGGATGTTGTGAGAATTCATCTGCAGGTTGTTCAAGCTCTATGAGAATATGAAAAAGGCACTATATTGGGAAAATTCTGCAACAATAACTGAATGCATTGTTGTTTTACTCTAACAGATGCAAATACGATGGAGGGGGAGCTGGTTTTCTCAAGCCAGCCTTGAGAAAACACAGTGATGGGTCAGGCAGATGAGATGGCTGTAACCATTGGTATCTAAAGCATCCTCTATGCACACTCTTTGATGAGAGTGGAGACAATGCCAGGATTTTATGAATGTATGTCATAATTACATTCAACTATACTCACAATGACCTGTTCTTGACCCATATCAGAACAATTTGGTAGTTGTCTCTTTTCCAACGGACTTGTTTTGTTTCTCTTTAAGTGTATGACCAAATTCATTGTTACAGAACTACAGATGATTTAATTTAACATGAAATGAATAAAAAATGGATGTACTCCCACCTTGATTGCTGTCAGCATTTTAATAGTGGAAGAAGTATCTTTTTATGCCTAGGATTGAACAAGATCTGAGGGACAAAAGGCTTAGAATGCAGGGCTGAGGAAGCATCATGCTGTCTGTCCCCAGGGAGAAAAGAAATCTGTCCTCGTTTTGAAATAGCTTTTGACTATGGCTCAGAAACACTCAATGGGCAGCTTTAGAAATTGTAGTACCTTCTTCAACAGAGAGAAAAATCATTGTATGTCTGTGTACTCTTAAGGGAGATAGAGAAGGTTAAGAAGTAAATGCAAAAATGATTATGTAATTGTAACAAGTTCCCACACTATGAAGTATCCTTGTTCCTTAAATTAGGAAACACTATGCATTCTTCTGTAAATATAACTTTAAATTTTTCTGGAAAACTTCAGATTTCAATTATTTTGTTTTATATTCAGATCATGTGTTCCAAATCTACATTAAGGGATATATAGATGTATATAAATTAATCAACATGTTAAATATACAAGAGGACTTTCATCACTGTCTTAGAATTTTTTTCTTCAGTATTCTTCAGTCTTTAAAAATATCTCTATCCAAAATGGTAGTTCTCATTTTGCAGTAGAAGTGAGCTGGGGGCACACATCTCCTGTTTTCTATCAATTACATCTTTCTTTCCCACACTCGAAGGTCTAATCTTAGATTTCCCTCACCTTTCTATTGCAGGCAATAGAAAGTGTCAAACTTAAAATCAGTTTTGAACTTGAAGAGTTTACAAAGGGTCAATGGAGTTGAAAGTTAGGATTCTTTTCTGTTTAAAGGGTATGTCAACCAGGAAAAAAAAAAATCAACAATTGTTTTTTGTTTTCTGTATGAAGCAGTATAAGAAAACTGACACATAAACAAGACATTTCAACAATATGTTGAGATAAAGCCCTGAAAATTAGTTTACTTTCAAAATGTTGAGAGGTGTCTTTCTGGAATAAAACCACATTTATAGAAAATAGGGGAACACTATTTTGAAGATCGACTGATAGTACTGATGTGAAACCAAGCATATTATCAAAGTATACACTCAGCCAGGGGAAGGCCTCCTATCTACCTAATACATTTCATTTAAAAAATGGTGTTTGTTTATTAAAGCCATTCCAAGGGAGTAGAGTGAAAAGAGTCTGAACTTTAGAAGTAAGCAGACCTATGCTCAGCAATCACGACTAGACTGAGGATCCGAAGACCCCTCAACGTCAGTCTCCATACCTTCCTTGAAGGATTGTTTTAGGAAGATTTAGTGAGATAAATATGCAAAACACCTAGTGGACTGTCTCCATGTAATTTATTCAACAAAGATCTGTTCCTTTTTCAATCCTAAAAGGAGTATAAGGACCAAGAAAAAAGTAACACTATAATTTCGCAATCAGATTTTATAGGAGAAAGTTGAATATGGATCACCTGTCAGAGCCTTAAACAGTGACAAATGAGTAATCTTGGTAAAGAGGAGAAATAATTAGAATATAAAGGATGTTCCAATAATTTTGTCTTAGGGACAGCAAAGGAGCCAATGTACTGCTGGTGTTGCACTAAAAGCCGTAGCCCTTCTAAGCACAATCAGATGGAATTGCTATCTTCTGGAATTGCCCAATCACTAGCAAAACAGAGGCTTACTTATAAAACTTAGCCATCTGCAGTGATCATTCCTTGTATCTAATTATCAAACTCCACCTCTGAAAAAAAATGCAGTTGGAAAGTTTGTAAGTTTGGGGAAATAATTTTGTAATATTTTAACTAGTAATTACTCATGGACACAAAAATATGTGATATATACTATATAATTTGGTGCTTTACATGTTAGAAAGTACAAAATCTTTGTAATTAAATTAGTTACATTTTGCATAACACTTGTGGGATAATAAGACCTCATCAGTAAATGTTAACTTGATTACATGTACAGAGACTCTTTCCAAAGAAGGCCACATTCACTGGTTCTAGGTAGACATGAATTTGGGGGCGACACTATTCAACTCAGTATATCTCAGTTCTATGATTTTCTCTAGAAATGTTTATTAGTTAGGTCCAAATATTGAGTGAGTTTTAATCAGGGTGATTTTATAAAAAATTATTATGGTACCACTTCCTGTACACATTAACTTTAGCCAAGAATTATTAAATTAGTTTTTTTAGTGATTTTTGCTAAATGAACAAAATTTATCTCTTTTTATAGAATGATTTGTCTTCAAGTTAGATTGTGAGTTTTGCATGTTTCTGATGACTTGGACTGAAAGATCAAAGCAAAGAACTATATATTTTTTGCAGCTCAGCTTTTAATTTCAGAAATGTTTCATCATCTGGATAATGGTCAAACTCTGGAGGGCTAGGTACTACTCCCATTCCACCAGTGACTATAATGTGATACTGGGTCTGTCAAGAAACTATCACTTTTTAAAAATTTCAGCACCTCATAGATTTCAAAATAAATTCCTGCTCCAGAGTTTACAAATGAGAAAACAGAAGTGTACAGGAATTAACTGAGTTACCAAAGACATTATAATTAAATAGAGGTTCAGTTGGTGGAACTCGTAGTGCAGTGTTGTTTTTGCTATGCATACAATTGTTCTAAAACTTTTGCTCCTTATTTATAAAGTGAGGAGAATATAACCCATGACTCTCTTTAGTGGTTGTTATCCGTATAGAATGAGGAGAAATAAATAAAAAGAAATTTGCAAATCCTAGATTCGCCTCTCTTTTGGCTTAGACCATTTTCAATAATTCTGGCTACTGACATTTGGATCTTGATTCCTAAGTCCCTTATTATAGTGAAATAAATAAAGTGAAGTGCATATAAACATAAACCTATGTCTTACTTTAAAATTAGTAAATATTGGAAAATATTATAGAAATTACTACATTTCTTGTGTTTTATCCCCTCAAATAGCAATTTGTAATGATCAGATATCATCAGAGATGTTTCCCTATCACGACTTTGTTTCTTCTATTTTCCTAATTAAATATGCATCTAGTATTGTAGAAATAACTCTAAAGTTCGCAATTTGTCAGCCTAGAAGAGCAAACAAAATATCAGGGACAGTGTGTTTGAGCACATTTCCAGTTTGTAAACAAGTCTTGGTTGGATAGCTCTGTTTGTGAAGTGGAAATGTGGTCAACAGAACCTTAGTCCCTACAGTCCACAGAGAAGGCTAAATCTGCTTCTGATTCTTACATGATCAACTGCATAAAATATTGATGCAGTTAAGCAATGCATTGCTGTTCATCTCTTTGTACTCAAATTTCACGTGTGTTTACAAAGGGACACTGATCTGGAAGCAGATCGAAACAGTTACATATTAAAAGTTTGTGGGGACAAGAGATTGAAAAATAAAAGTTTATTTTCCAATTCTCACACTTTCCCTTTGTGTACAGAGCCTGGGCCTACATTTTGATCCTAGCCTACTGACTGGTCATTTTCTTTTCATTTTAAGCTTAATTTACAGAATTAAAAACCATAGCTGAAATCTATTACCTCTGCTGCGTGCTCTCCAACAGTGCATGTCCAAACAAGCCCATGGCAGCCCTAATCCAGCAGCCCGTGTGATCCTTTGGTCCGAAGGTATGTGAAAGGTAGGAGGTCGGCAGTATCCATATCCTTAATGAATGTCAGCCCTTGAAGCTGGGCTCACCTTCAATAAGAGATTCAAAACTGCTAATTAGCATCACTACATTAAAGTAGAGGAGGAAAAACCTATTGGCACCCTGGTCAGTCCCTCTATAACAGCTTTCTACAGCATGGATAACCTCTCCAGGCAGGGTCCATTAAGGAAACAGTCTTAATTCTGTATCTGACAACTTCTTTTATGATATACTGAATCAATCAGAATGTTTCAGTGCTGAATGAAAATTAAATATAGAGCCCTATTCAACATTCTGAACCAGTTTACAAAGTTTGCTTGAATCCTATGACGTATTCAGGTGAACTCTGTCCTATCATTGGAACAACCCATGAACACAATGTTCTTGGAGGGTGCTGGACAGCTATACAGTCAGAAAGTTAGTATAATAGTTGGCAGGTATAGATTCTCATATAGAAGGAACAACTAGGAAGGTATTATGTATTATTGTTACAGACGAATGGTTATTACCAGAAGTGTTTTTATCTTTAGTTCTCATTTATTGCAAGAATTATGCTCTTGGCAAAGGATATCCTTTAATTTCTGTTGAGAACACCCTTAAGGGATCAGGTCAAGTTCTGGGGGTTTCCTTGGACTCTAACAAAGTCTCTCTAACAGAAGAGCCCCCTGCTTGCTTTTAAGCTGGCTTCCCCTCTGAGAGGCCACTGCTTCTGATTTCTGGCTCCAGACAAATCCTTTTCTCAAGGGGTTTCTGAGGGAGCAAATCTGCTCAACCCGAGTTGCTCCATATTCTCTGCCCTCCATATACCCAGCCTAAACTGTTGGGCTTTATCCCTCACAGTTAATAACAACATCTGAAACCCTCAGGATAAGAGACAAAGAGCTGGGGCACATACTACGCTATTCTGCCTGCCTCCTTTGATGTGCCAGCAAGAACAATAAACTACAAAGTTTTGAATCCCAGTTTTGCCTTCACTAGCTGTGTGTCCATAAGCGAGTTACATACCTCTCTATGTTTTAGTTTTATCGTCCTTAAAATAGTAATTATACATTTGAGAAGACTATTCAAAGAGTCATATGTGATATTTTATATGAAAGTGTTCTAGAATAGAGTAGGACTTATATAAATAACAGTTTTCTTCCCCTGAAACCTTGCATTAAGCTTCCAAGAAAGAGCAGAGACTAAGGGTAGGTGGGGAATGGTCCTGAGGATTTGTGTTTGGCAGTTCCT
Organism: Physeter macrocephalus; assembly: GCF_002837175.3. Classification (NCBI taxonomy): domain Eukaryota; kingdom Metazoa; phylum Chordata; class Mammalia; order Artiodactyla; family Physeteridae; genus Physeter; species Physeter macrocephalus. The sequence goes on along the minus strand of NC_041223.1, from coordinate 58,687,664 downwards.
TCATGATCTGACAAGTTAGATCCTGTGCTTTGAGGAAACATGTCCCTGTGTGCCTTATCTCACCCAGAGGGGGCCCCCCCCTCTCTCCTTGTCTATACACCTAAAGATCTTCATTGCCTTTGCATGGTTTCTTCCCTCCTTTGTGCAGGTGGGATGCGAAGTCCAATAAGAAATATTTTCTAGTACAATGCCTCTCTAAAAGATGCCACTTGTGTGCAATACACTCCTACTTTTATATCAGTGCTTTCTACAAAAGGAGGAGCAGGAATATCATGGTCTTGCTCATAGGAGTTACCATGTGTCTTTAGAAATATCTTACAAAGTATTGGACTTCCCTGGTGGCGCAGTGGTTAAGAATCCTCCTGCCAACGCAGGGGACATGGGTTCGAGCCCTGATCCAAGAAGATCCCACATGCCGCAGAGCAACTAAGCCCGTGCACCACAACTACTGAGCTGGCACTCTAGAGCCCACGAGCCGCAGCTATGAAGCCTGTGCGCCTAGAGCTCCTCAACAAGAGAAGCCACTGCAGTGAGAAGCCCGCGCAACGCAACAAAGAGTAGCCCCTGCTCACCGCAACTAGAGAAAGCCTGCGCACAGCAGCGAAGACACAGCGCAGCCAAAAATAATAAATAAATAAATTTATTAAAAAAAAAATCTTACAAAGTATATTGCCTACATTTTTCCTCGTTCTTTTTTTCCCTAAAACACAATAGGCATTTAACAAATACTTGCTAAAGAATAAAGAAATTAGCTAGGGGTTGAAGAAGGACTTGGACATTTAGAGATTGGTGAGGGAAAGGGGCAATAGTAGTGAGGAGGAGGCGGCAAGACAGTACGAGGTAACCTCAAGAATCTAAAACTTATATTAGTAGGAAGGGTGAGGGAGAATCTTTGGAATGCTCACACATTTTTGTAAGTCATTCAAGTAGAATACTTGAGAAGTACTATGGTTTTGGTATTATTTCAGGAGTCCAGGCAAAAGTGAAATGACTGAGTAAGTTTTGACGCTGAGAAAGTTGGAATGCATTAAATGTGGAAGATGCTAAATGAAAACAGGTTTACACGTGAAACAGTGAACTGATTTTATAAAAGCAAATGATTCACTCATTTCAGGTGCCTTGGAGGTCTCATGGACTTGTTGAGTCTGGATACGGTCTTATCCAGGATAAAGAGGATCAGTCGTATGTCCTAGGCGCCCGGTGAGATGGAGAAAGTGCACTGAAGGAGGTACTTAGATCTTTCTGCCACCCCTTCCTCCCTGGGGGATGGAGGGACATCTCCTCTAGGAAAAATAGCAGGCAAAAGCCTCGAGGTTTCTGAGGTCCAGCAATCATGACCTTCTCTGACCCACACTTTCACAGGCAGAAGTAAAAACAGGGTCCAAGAACAAGCCAACCCCACACATAATAGAACCCAGCACCACCGTATGCCTTGAAGACCATTAGGCTTAACCCCGACTTGCCTTTTCTCCCTATTTATAGTAGTCCTTACAAGAAGCCTGGGGTCTTCCAGGTCATCCTGTATCACCTCTCATCTCCAGATTGCTATGTACATCTCCAAATCCAAAACCTTTCCACTGTTCCCCTTCGAACTTTTAGTCTGGACACCAGGTATCCAGTCCTGGAACTGTCCTTAACCCACAATGGGACTGTGAGTAAGTTTGTTTGTTTAGATTTCATCATCTGTAAAATGATGTTGTTGGTTCTTAGCCTGGGGTTGAGGGACTCATCAGCCCACAGTGAGCTTCAGGTGCCACATGCATCTCCTATTGTTGTGTGCAAAATTTTCAGGCTGTGTGCACATGTGTACGTTTTTTTTTTTTTTTCCCTCATAGAAAGATCTGTGACCCTGAAATGGAGTAGAAGTCTTTGAAGTTACTTATAGTTCTAACTTCATATGATTCTAGGTTTTGAAAGTGGATGGCAGGATACAGGCTGATGTTGCTCTGCACGGCTAGAATGCAAGTCTCAGTTCTGCCACAACCTGAGTAAGTCACTCCTCTTTTCTCACTTTGGTTTTTATCGCTTGTAAAATGAAGGCATTGGACTAGGTTATCCACAATAGTATTTTCCAGTTGAAGGAATACAGGTAATTCAAACAAACCAGACCAACAGTAAGAAACAAAACCTGGAAGTAAGTAAGCTTGGGAATTCACACTGGTCCCTGCTGGGTCCTTAGGAGTCAGAATCCCAGACATGCTAAAGTTCTAAGAACACTCTGAGAGGGAAGATGGAGAGGTGGTTCCTGCATACGATTCTAGAGGAGGGACTCAGTGACCTTCTCAAAGATGGGAGGTCAGGTCTTAAGGATGACTGGGAATAGAGAAAAAAAGATTCACCGCCTCCTCCAAAGAGACTTGGGATCTGATTCCTTATAAATCCTGAAATAAATTATGGAAAAGATCTTACAGTGTTGGAGAATATTTTTTGAAGGTTTAAATGGGTGTGTATAGACTAAATCTCCCTTGTTAGTCTGCTTTTCTCATTAGGGTCCAGATAACATTTTATTTAGAAAATGAATTTGTCAACAACGTGCATAATTTTGATTTGTTCCACTTTCCTCCCAGCTCTCTCCTCCTGCACCTCATGTTCTTGCTAGCGCCCGTTATTTCTCTCTTTATAAGTGTGTCCTGTTTGCTCTGGAAAAGACATTCACGACTAGGTTAGAAAAGAAGTTTATGACTAGGTTCTAAGATCACACACATAGCACTTCGAGGAAGCTGTCGGAACCCTCTCCTTCCCCAGATACAATGTGGTCTTGGGGACAACAGGGTGGAAGGTGGAAGATCGAGCCAGTAATCCCTTCATTCTTTCATTCAGCACCTACTACATGCCAAACCCTATGCTGATGAGACACACTCTCAGAGTCACACCAAAACAAAGCTGGATGCCTTCACCCAGGGATTTGCACTGGAATCTACTCTGTGTCCAGAGTTTTGCTCCTCCCTCCCTGGAAGTGGGGAGGCCAGTTGTATGACGACAAGGAGAGTGTCTTTGGCCAGTAGACAAGTTGTCTTCATTACTCCTGTGGGGGAATGGGATTGAATGGGGTATTTTTCTGGGCCTGGCCCAAACTTGGCTGTGCCTGGAGGGCCCATTAGGCTGCAGGTCACAGCAGCTGGATCCCAGGCGCCCAGAGCCGGTCACGCGTCTGGGCTGCCCGCTCCACGAGGTACAATGGAGTCATTGACTATTTATTTACTCCGTACAATAAGGCCGCTGTTGACTTAATTACGGGAGCCTCCCTGCCACCCCAGGGATCTTTAAATGACTAAGGGACTCTACACTGCCACTAACTCATCTCTCCTTAACCTCTTTAAAACCCGAGTCTCCCCTACCTGGTCCGGCGCAATAGGCATGTAGGGAGCAGGAGTTGGTGACCCAGAGGGTAGACTGGTGGTTTTGCTTGAGAGCCGGGTAGGGTTTGTCAGGACTGAGTTTCTGCGAGTTTCAGGGCTGGGCTGAGTCAGGCGCTAGCCCCAGGGAGTGGAGGGCGGCAGTACTGCGTCAGGCGCGGAGGAGGGCTTAACTCTACCAGGCCTGCAATGAAAGGACAAACGCTTGTCTCCAGCCCAGACGACCAGTCCCTGGGGACGCGGAGTCCCTCTACTTCCCCGGCTTTGGGAATTAGAAACGACAGTGTCCCCAGGGATGAGGGCAGCTCGAGGACTCAGGAGAGCCACGGGATCTCACCTGGCCCCTTCCCTACACAGCCCGGTTGAAAATTGTTTCCCGGCCGAGCGCGCCCGGCCTGTTCCCGCTCAGCCACACTTAAACCTCCCAGCGAATCGCTGCTCGCCAACTTCCTCTGGGGGCAACTTGCAAAGTCTCTGCTCTAGATAATAGTGTAGGGCCGAGGACAAAATAGCAACGGTATTGAATAGATGTTGACTTTTCCGACCCAGAGGAGCGGAGATCGGGGATTGTTTGCAACAGCTAATCGTTTCTTCTGAGAATCACGGGGGGCCGGGTGTGCTCGCCGCCGGCGGCCCCTCCCTGGAAGCCGGGTTTCGGGAAGACAGGGAATTTAGGCGCCCTTCCCCAACTCGGGCCTATTTAAGAAGTCTTCTAGACTAGATAGAATCTAGAGAATGGAATGCTCCCCAGGCTTCTTTCTCCAGCCTTTGAGTCTGCGACCAACCGGTTCGGTGCCCACCAGATCTCAAACCCAACTCCTTTCTGCAATTCATTTGGGAGGTCAGGGACCTGGGAGGAAAGGAGGCGTCGGCCATTAAGGCGCCAGACCGGCACAGAGACTGTTCGCCGACCCTCCCGCCCCCAGCCCCCTACACTCGGGAGTGTCCCTTTCTGTTTTTAGAAACGAAGGCAGGGAGAGGGGCGCCGTGATTCCAGACGTCTCAGGGGGTACAGGCAGCAAGGGGGAAGCGCATTGGTAGGGTGCACTTGAGGTAGAGGTGGGGGTGAGGCGCAGGTCAAGTTCTTTCCCGTAGACTTCAAAGGGAAATGGCAGTAGTTGGACTAAGAGGGCCACTTTGAAGACTACCAGCTGCTCCTCAAATCCTGGCAGCTGAGAAGTTTCGTTGCCATGGTTTCCGAGAGGCATGAAAGCCACCACCCAGAACCAAACGCGCTCGGGCTACTTATACGTGTTGCCAACCACCCAGGGCCAGGCAAATTCCTTGGAGATCTGCATCACTCCCTAACCAAGCATCACATTCCCAGTCGCCCCATCTCAGAGTAGGCAGGGCTGTACGCTGGGGACGAAGTCCGGGACGGGGAGTTCATAACGTGCAAGTCTGTGTGGGCGCCCAGAATTTTCGCACTTTCTCTCCTGCGGTCCAGGGGCGAGCGCTGCGCCCTGGTGGCCGCGGCGGCCCAGAGCGCTCCGGGACCGTGGGGAAAAGAGCGCGGCGCCTTTAAAGCAAGAGGCGAGGAACCCCCGCCAGGAGGCGTGTCTGTCTCCGCAGCCGCCGCCGCCGCTCCACGGTCTCCTTCTCAGCTGCCGCCGTCACTTGCGCTCGGCGCCCGCGGCTGTGCTGCTCCGTCCGGGAGCCGGAGACTTCCAGCTCGACCTCCTCCGGCTGCTCCTCCCCGAGGACCACCCCTCCCCCTCCGCCCACCTCACCCCCTGCGCAAGGTAAGGGCTCCCCTCGGGTGGGCTCCGCTCCGGGCTGCCTCCTGAGGTGTCTGTCCCCACGAGGACAGGGGGGACCCGGGGCGGGCGAGGGGCATTTTCCGCCTGGAGAGGAAGAAGGCGAACAGCGGCGCGGCGGAGCCGGTGCGCTCGGGGCACCCGCTGGACCGAGTCACTGCGAGCGGCTTTGTCCCGCTCGCTTCAGCCAATTCCCCTGCAGGCGCTCGCGTTCTCCCCATAAAATAATTTAATAAGTGGACGGGTCAGGAAGTGGCCTCAGCTACTGGAACTCGCGCGAGGCTAAGAGAGACAGATGGCAAGAAGCTGTGTGTCTGCCTGCGGGTCTGTCAAACTCCCCAGCCTTCCTTCCATCTTCCCATTCTTCCATTAACCATGCTCCCTAGTTCCGTGCTGAGGAAGTACAGACATTCATTTTGTCCGGCGCCAGTGTTGAGAGCGTCTGAAAAAACTCGGAGGGCGTCCCATTAGGGCGAGGGGAGAAGTGTCACCAGGGTGGATCACAGACGTCAAGAACTTCTAATGACTCTCATCCTCCTATATTTTTACCTTCAAGGAGTTCTTTACTAAACAAGGGGACCTAGCTGAGCCTTCTTAGAAAATGATTTCCAATTTAGGGACTAAGGGACGTTAGACAACTTACTACTACTGCTATAGACAACTTACTACTACTGCTATCCTTTTGGTAACGCACAGATTACTTTCTATCATTTCTTCATCTTCATGCTGTATTATGTCATCAGAAATTACCTTATGGATTAATGCTTAATTTCACGAGATGATTGATTCATTTGAATCTTAGTTTGTAGTTTAGTTGCTGGAAGATAGGCACTGATATTTCAATCTTGATTTGTCTAATTTCATTACCTTGTAACTTTTTATAGAAACCATTCCTGTAATCACCAAGGCAGCTTCCAATGGCCCTAGGAACTTATTAATTAAACAAACAAAACGAAACACACTGAGGAAGGTGTTAGAGAAATAAGTGATGCTAGAAGTCTTACCTGTTTGTTTTCTTCTATTCAAACCCGTTTAAGATTGCACAGCTCTGAAATTAAAAAAATAAAAATAAAAAAAGATTCCAGGTCATGTAAATCTATTCTAATTCAATTTCTTAATTAAGATACACTTCTTTTCGCATCTAAAAATTAAAACTCTAAATGTCATTAATCATCAATGCAGCAGAATGTTGGTGGAACAGCTGAAATGTGTTCAGAATCACAAGGGATTGCATAGCATAGCATTCATAGTTAGGAAGGGTGAAGTGCAAATACGCAACAGTGTGGTTTTAACTGATATGAGCTCTGACATTATTCTCTGGCACCTCTAATGCCATGGATGAACAGGCTGTTTATTTTAGCTTAGCTGCAATACAACAGGCCACATGTGTGGAAGAATAGGTCAGGTGTTACTATCAGATGAGGTTTCTCAAATGTCACACAACAGCAGGACTTCAGTGACATGTCAAGTGGAATTCTTAAAAAGAATTCCATGTGAAAAACTTAAATATAGATATAACATGGAAGAACCTTTGAAATTCAGGTTGTCCTGGGATATGTATTTGCTGTTTCTTGCAAAAGGTTTAGGCATTGTCTATTGAAACATTGTGCTGTAAGGATTATTACACATTTGTACATGCCCCAGCAGGTGGCAGCTAACTAGAATAAGATTCATTTTCACTAGGAGGATAGAAAACTAAAATTGCTTCTCAAGTAATGGTGCCCAAGAATAAGAGGTCATTAGTATCAGTAAATATAAAAATAGAGTGCAAGATGAAGCTAATGGCTTTTTGTTGGTGTTGTTGGAACAAGCTCTGCATGAACATGAAATGCATTTTGTTCTTTGCTAATTTATCATAGGCTTGATATCTCTTCAAGTCAGCCTTCTATGTGGTTTTTTTTTTTTTGAGGCTTACTTATAGACACAGCTTCTGTGTGTGCATGCATATGTGTGTGCATTTGCAGTTTGTCATCTCTGATTTGACCTTGGAACCTACAGAGCTTTGGCTTCTAGAAATAAAAGTTGCCATATGGTTAAAATAAGAAAAAAAGCAAATGAAACCATGGAATAAGGTGTGTAAATCTCATTATTGCTAAATATATACGATTGTCTGACATCAAACAGTGGGTTTGTTTGTTTTTTCCTTTGAGAAAGGAGCAAATGACAAATTTAAAAATGAGTTCAATCTGGTCAGTGAATACTATATAATGACTCTATCAATCCTTCATATTGCCCCAGAACTATGATGTATGGTATCAGTATTGTGGAGAAACTTGTAGTAACTTCACAATTGCCTTACTATAAGGCATCTTCTACACTACCAAATCATTTTGTTCTAGTATTGGGGAGGTAATTTTAGGGTTTTTGTTGTTGTTTTTGCCCTGGGAGTGAGTGAAGTTTAATGAGAAAGAATGAAAATTAATCTGATAACCCTTGTAACAGATGGAAATCTGGAGGTGGAGAATTCTAAAGCAGTAACTAATTGTACATTTTAGAAATGTCTTTAGCCACTGAACATTGACAGCATTATTCAGTATTCTGAATTTTGGTGGTCTTTCAGGCAATTTTCTATACTGAGAAACAAGAATTTTAGTGCTCATAAGGGAACTCACAGTTAATGTAAATGGCTTTTGTAGTAGTATGCCCTGGAAAGGGATGGCTATTAGCACACCCTGGGTATGCTAAGCAATCCCAGTTAAGTCACGCTGAAATATACACACAACACAGTTGACAAAATAGTCCTTCTGACAATGTGAACAATGCAATAATTCAAACTCCCGGAGTCTGTACAGCAGAAATATGCACATTGTCACTTCAAATGGCACATTACCCGTTCAATGTACTACTTTCAAGGTACTGCTCCAGAATAAATTGACGTCTGGAGCGCTGTCCGCGGTACTGAAGAAAGGTCGTCTCCTGTCTTGCAGAAGTTCAATTGGACAGGTGGAGTTGCTGTCTGTGGTGTTGAAGCCTTTCAGATTAGCTGATGGATGTAAATGAGCCTAATTTAGCATATGTGCAAAATTGGTTCTTTGGGGACCAATTAACAGTAAGAAAAATTTGTGATAGACTTTTTACTGCTTAATTTACTGTGTAAGAACTTCATGAAATTAGAAGCTTGATCTTTCACTTTTCAACTAGACACCCAATAAATAATCCCACAAAAACTAAATAGTTTAGAATGCTAGTTTTAAGTAGAAAAGCTACAACTGTAATGTCAGATGCCATTACGTTAACAGAATACATGAACAAGGAGTTATGGTACATTTTGTTTTCTCAAGTTCCATTAAATGCCAACCAGACTTCAAAACTGCAGTATTTTGATTAGTCACAACAGAGCATGCTATTTTCTGGTAGTAGATATCAATTATATTGACGGATGAAAAAATAAGAATATTTATTGTTGCCCTGGCAGTCATTATTATCTCTGCAAGGATCAAAAAGAAAAGGAACAAATAGAATGGAATAAATGAGACAGCAAATACAAGACAGGACATGTTGGGCTGTACATGCTTTACAAGAGGTATTTTAAACATGGACTGAAGGAGTCGCTAGATACCCTTGGTTTTAGCACAAGGTGTTCCTTTTAAAGTGCTCAAGTAGTCAAATTATTTGATTGAATTGCCTGCTACATTGCAGAACTAGCCATTCATGGTACTTATTTTTGACACTGCAGTTATATGCCTCCATCTTAAAAAAAAAATCAATGCCCACTTAATGCCTTTGCAAAATGTAGGTTTATTTTCAAATCAGCATTTTATAATATCTTAAGAAAAAACAGATTTAAAATAGATTTTAAAAATTTTGCTATCTGGAAGAAATAGTACTCATATCGCTCATTACTTAAAATTTAGATATTCTTTAAATATGATACGATCTTATAATTTTTTCATAAGGGTTAACCTATGCTCTGTTAGTTGGTTATGAAAAAGATTAATTTTAAGATACAGGTCCAGCAATTTGCGTTTTGTGCTTCCTGATCACTTAAAAATATTAATATATAGTAATATATTTGTCACTATCCATCTTAGTTTCACTTACTAATGTAAAATATTAGGATTGGATATTTTAATCTATATGCATGGAGGACAGCATATTACCTGTTTCAATAATAAAGTATATTTTTATGTTAAAAGAAAATATATTTCTGTACTTTTTTTCTTGAATAAATTGCTACTTGTGAAAGCCAAGACAGTCACTGTCTGGGCACTCTGAATATTCTGATCAGAACACTAGAAAATAATAAGGTATTTTTAGACAAAACTGTTCCACTCGATGTTGCCCAAGCTATGATTCCATATTTTACCTCTTCAAGAAACAGATAATCAGAAAACCAAAGTGAGAAGAAATTTGGGCATAAATTATTGAAGCCTTTGGAGTTTGCTGCACCCATTCACATATCATTGTCTTTTAATATATGCACAATTACTTTAGATAAGGTAAAAATGGGTGGGAAATATGATTCCCTCCTTTTCATTCAACATTTTCCCCCCTAAAAGGCCACTTGCAGAAATCTGTTTTTATTGCTGGGTAGTAATCAAGGAATGTCCCACTTAAGTTTTTAAAGACTATCTTCACCTCTGCAATTGCACTTCAATCTATATTAATTCCTGGGCAGAATTTTAAAAGTATAAAAAGACCCTCTTTCAGCCTAAAAACAGTTTACATTTGCAGTAAATTCCTCCGTGTTAGACCACTCCCTTTTTTACAACTCCTAGGCAAAGTGACTTTGTCTTAGCTTGTCATTTATTAAAATTCATCAATTGATGTAGGAAGTCCGCTTGCATACATCAGTCACTACCTCAGTAAAGACTCTTACTGGAAATAAATGCACTTTTTTTCCACGCAGATACATCCGACTTCTTCCTTGCAGCTCAAGGTGGGCGACCAGATCGGTTGCATAATAGATGTTGGGAAGCTCACTGGCAGGAAGCCTTAAGAGGCAAGCAGCTATCTCAATTTTTCTCACTTAATCTTGGCTTCACGTCAGAAGCTGTGCAGCAGTGCAGTAGAATAGGGCCTGGCAAAACCTTTGCGAGCAAAGCGCCTTTTGTGCTGGGACTGTGGCTCGCTACCGACGTCTCGGCGGTTTCCAAGGCTGGGTTTCCTATTGATTTTCCTCCTCCTTTGCTTCCCCAGGCTCGCGCGGCCGGACATTGTGGGTGTGCGTGCTGGATTTCTCCCGGATGCTTCGCGACTAACATGGATGTCCCGCCATCCCTTGCAGTGGAAGGTTGCTCCTTGGCGCAGTGAGTGAAGAACATGCAGCGATTGCTAATGGGTTTGGGAAGCGGAGACTCCTTTCTCTCTCTGTGACCATGCCGTGATCGTGTCTGCGGCCACCACTCGACGCATTCTCATTCCTACCCGAACCGGGAGCCTAACGCTAGATCGGGGAAGTGGGTGCCGCGCGTGTGGACACAGAAACACCATGAAGATTATTTCCCCGATTCTAAGTAATCCAGTCTTCAGGCGCACCATTAAACTCCTGCTGTGCTTACTGTGGATTGGATATTCTCAAGGAACCACGCATGTATTAAGATTTGGTAAGATTCCCCATCCCTCTCCATCGCCTGGTATCCGGCTCAGAGGCAGCCGGATGTAAACGGGCGTGTTCGCTCCTCTAGGCGGGTGGGCTCGGTGCATTTCGACCTGTTCACTGCTCCGTCGCTTCCCAGGGTTTGAAAGGACCCACTGTGCTTTTCATTTCTTTTCTCCCCACCCCACCCCTTTACTGAAAAAAAAAAAAAAATTAGCCGCGGGAGGATGCAGTGAGTGTCAGTGTGTGGTAGTCGTGGCTGCGTTACGTCCCCATGGTAGCCAGTCTCAGAGACGGTGATGACGCTGGGGGTACGGCCACCGCCGCCGCTCCCTCCTGTCTCCCCGGGAGCCTCCCGGCTTGGCCCGCCGCTCCTTCCCCAAGAACGTGCGCGCTGGGGCTACACGCCTCTCAGATGGCCCGGCCGATGAGCTAATATCTGGTAACTCTTTGGCAAGTTGGCGTCTGTCCGCTTCCGCCTGGGACCTGAGCAGGTCCGCAAGTGAAAGAAGCTATAACCGTTTTGATATGTCATCAGAGAGGCTTTTCGGTTCATCCTACCGGTTTTTCAATCCCCGGTGCCCTCATGGGTACGCGGAGCCTTTAAACATATTGTTGTAAGGTTGAAGGCTCTACTTAACCAGGGGAGGCTGCTGTTTGAGAGAAATAGCGTCGTGAGGGAGAGTTTTTGTTTGTTTTAAACTTGTGAGTCCTCCTCTCACAGGTTGCTCAGTGCGCGTCCTGGACTAATAATACATGATATGCCCAGTGGTGACTGGGGCGGAGGGAGTCTGTGTATGGGAGTCTAAGTCTGCGTCTTTATTTCACTTGTAGCATGATTTAAAAAAAAGCCGAGGTGTCAGTTCTATATGAGGGGAGCCCATTGCTTTCCTAAGGAATCAGGTTTCCTTGGGGCTCGAAGGAAAACCTAAATGTGAGACTCCGGTGGAAACGCTGGTCAGAAGATTTGCTTGGAGGAAATGAAGCGTGGGCAACGCTCAGCTGCTTTCGATGGCCAATGGAGTTTCAGTAGAACTAGTCAGGCAAAGTTCCCTTAAGTAGATAAGAGCCAGAGAGGAGAAAGCCAGCAGGGTAAACGCTCCCACTGTGGGCGCCTCCTTTGACAGTTCGAGTGGATTTAGACCAAAGAGTGCAGGAAACCGTATAATCCTGAGTATATGTCTTTGAGATAAAAGCAGATACATGAAGTCACTCAGTCAAATTTAAATCGAAGAGTGATTGCCTGTACTTCCTATTATGTCAGCAACATCTTCTCTCTTGCCTTTTTCCCATATGCTTTTTCTAGAATGATAAAATTCATCATCTATCTCAGGCTTTGTGGAACCAGGGTAGGAATGCTTTCACATACTGAAAAAGGGAACCCTACCTTCCCTCCCCCACCAACACATAGACACACCTGGAGTCCAGAAGACTGGTAATGACAAGAAAAGACAATGAGTTATAACTGGATTCCTGCTGTAGTAGTTTTCCTGCTTTCTTCATGCCTTTAGATGGTACTTAAGCACGTTGCTCTTAGCAACAAGCGTCCACAGGAATGCTTGTTTCTTTGGATGAGATTAAACAGGTCCCTGTATTGCCGGAAATGTGTGTGTGTGTTCAGCTGTTCTGCTTCAAGCATGGTAAGTGCTACAGTTTGGTAGTTTTGCCCAATATTTTGAGTAGTACAACCTAGTTATTTGGAATATTGAGGTGTCTTCTGAAGTGTGTCTGTGAATGAGTGTGTCTTAATGTATTTGAGGACTGGGTGGGGAAAAAAAAAAGAAGTATGGGAGCCGGAAGACTGCCGCCAATACTCTAAAGATTTAGTTATTGCTGCTCTGGTCTTAAAGCATAATATGTGCTGAATCATTAGATTGTTACATTCGCTGATCATTTCATATCTTCATATTAAAAATCTTGGCGACTGTAGCAGAGTGTGTAGCAGCTTTCCAAAAGAGCTGACACACACACAAAAATACATTTTCCTAGACCAGTGCTTACTAAGAATGTCTGTAAGAAATGGGGGAGTAGGCAGACACCTTCCCACCTGTGCCTTGCTACCTTAAACCAACAGCCCAGTTTCTAGATAACTTGTTATTTTCTCCCTTAACTTCAAACATCTTCCACGTGGAGATCCATTTTCTCTGATTTCTGACCTGAGCTGTGGTGAAGGACTGTATACATGATAATCTTTGGAACATTCACCTGTTGGGGATGTTTTGATGCAATGGCAGGAGTTTTATTTTCTTCTGGGAAAATCATGTTTTGAGTGGGGTGGAGATTGGTTGCGTGCGTATGAGCCACTCTTGAGAAAGGTTATTTTCAACTTCAGCTGAAAAGGCGAACCAGAGCCTCATCCCTGGCCCAGTGCCTTGGACGGGAAGGTGTTGGAATCGCTGGTGAAGCAGCTGCCCCTGGGGTGCGGGTGAGACCCGCCGCCTCTACTGAGGAGGTGGCATCCAGCCCCTTCCCCACCGACCCCGGTGTGGCGCCAGCCGCCTGGCGCCTCTGCGGCGGCGCTATGGCAACCGCGGGGCCCCGCGCGGCGGCCGCCCCATCCCCAAGCCCTCTTCCCGTAGGTGGTGGCAGACCACCTTCACGGCCTCTCTGCTGGCCTTCCCCCCGCTACCGCTAGTGCTGTGACTTGAGTCTGCGTCCTCCTACCAACGAGTGTGGATCGGGGAGCAGCCTAGGGTGCTGACACTTGCCGAGTCCCTCGCCACCCCCGCCCATCTTCCGAGTGCTCAATCTCTCTCTCTCTCTCTCTCTCTCTCTCTCTCTCTACACTTGCCGAGTCCCTCGCCACCCCCGCCCATCTTCCGAGTGCTCAATCTCTCTCTCTCTCTCTCTCTCTCTCTCTCTCTCTCTCTCTCACTCTCTCACTCTCACTCACTCACTCACACACACACACACACACACACACACATACACGCGCGCGGACAAATGCACTCTAGCAAGCAAGCCTAACACTCTGGCACAATGACTCCTCTCTGGTCTCCAGGAAAACTTCCTGCAGTCTCATCCGCGTGCGCCTGTGTCCTGGCGGCCCCTCCCACCCTGCCTGGCCTCGGGGCTGCCCACTAGGGCCTGCTACTCCGAAGCCACGTTGTAAACACCTAGAGAAAGTCCCCCGAGCGCCGACCCCAGGGAGCTTTCCCGAAGCTTCCAGGCAGCCTGGGGAGATGGGGGAGTGACCTGAGGGTCAGCCAAGGGTCAGCTCCTCGCCCGCGCGGCGCCGCGCCGTGGGTGGGTCTTGGCAGTTTCCCCGCCTTTGATCTTGGCTTGACCCAGCTTGGCTTCTCCAGGGCGACCACCCAGGGGGTGCGTTGTCGGGGGACACGGTGGATCTTGGACACTTAGAGGGTCAGTTTCCCCGCTCCAGGTCAGGTCAGAAGTCCTGGGGCCGGCGTTTTCAGGCACGGAGACTGCGACGCCCCCCGCGGGGCTTCTCGCGTGCGCTCCCGCCCGGCAGCCCGCGGCGCCGCGCAATGTAAATGAGGCACCTTTGTTTCCCCGCGGCGCGGCCCGGCCCTGCTAGCGGCTGGACGGGCGAAGGCGCGAGCCCCAATTCCAAGGTCTCCCAGCACCACAGTGGCTCCGAGGTACTTGAACGTTTCTTTTGTTACTTTAGCCACCCTTCTCTTCTCGCTCGACCTCTGCTCCTGGGAAAGCGTGGGAAGGGGTAGAAGCCAGCGCCGGGCGCGGCTCCACGCAGGGCTAGCAGTCCGTCTCGGAGTTTGGGGGTTGGGCGGCTTTGGCATCTTCTTTAAGGAATCACTTCCCAAGCCACCACTTGTTTACGATCTTCGAGATCGGGTTTTCCAAATTCTTTATCTGAAATGGCAGTTAGAATGCCAAGAGCGAAGACAGGAGCCCAAACTTTCTCCCAAACTCGTGGGCAGCTTCTCCAAGACAGTCCTTCCAGAGGAGCTGAGATTGTGATAGGCCACTCATTCCCTTCAGATGTTTCGACCTAGCTTTTCTCTTTGGCGTTCCAGTAGGACGGCTTTTTTAAAAGGCTTACCAGGCGAGGTCTGTCCCCAGACGCGCTCGGACCTCCTTGGCACTGTGAGCTGGCTCCATGGCACAGCGCTTAGCCACCTCCCTGCGCACAAGCCAAAGGTGAAGGCCACCAGCTCAGCGCCAGCCCAGAGTATAAGACCCACAGAGTGAGAGGGAACGGAAAGTGTTCCTATGGAAATCCCCCTATTTGTTGGCTATCCCGTGTGCTCCCAGATAGAATCATTAGTAGCAGATGTGCTACAATATCGAGGAGTGTGAATGAATTGGCTGGGCTTAGAAGCCGCCACTCTCTACAAGATCTTTGGAAGAGATTTTTCTTCCTTTAGGAGGTGAGGTGGGCGGGAGGAGGGGAGTGGCCTTACAGCTGGAAGCTGGAAAACTGGCTCTTGGGAGGTGGGGATGGGGGAGTAATAGCGGCTACTGTCTGAAACAGATAAAGCCGGAACACCTGCTCAGCTGAGCTCTGGAAAGCAGGGGAGGGAAATCTTTCCAAGAATGGCCGACACAACGGCCACGCTAAATTAAAAAAAAAAGAAAAGAAAAGAAAAAAAGAAAAAGAATCTGATCTGTTTTTTCACATAAGTTCTCACTTATTCTTAAAGCTTCAAAGAATAACTCTGATGTGATCCATCAATGGAGGCACACTCGTTTCAGAAAATGACTTAAAAATGATCTTTTCGTCCTCTAGAACTAGCACCTCTTCTCCACCAAGACACATGGGACTCACCATGTTTTCTGGCTCTGTGAAGTTGTCTTTAAGAAGTGAACAAGGGTTTATATGTCAGTAGACATTTCTTCAGATAGACACCTTTTGCTTTTTAGCTTAATTCAAGTGATCACTGCAGTGTGTTCAGTCCTGAATTCTCAAATGACACTGTTTCAACATTTACTCAGCACAGGAAAGTTAATGTGAATTGCACCCACACAAAGGAGGAACATAACATAGACCAAACACAGGATGTATCATTGGTTATCAGAGCCTTTTCAAGTCTATTCACCATTAAATAAAGGGTTGCCTATGATAATGATGACATAATCTTTGATTTTCTTTTAATTATCAAAATTTCTGATAAATGTCTTGCTCTTTTGTGGTAGAAATTCAAGGGAGAGGGATTTATTTTCTCTTTCTGTTTTTAGGATTTTACTGTGTTATTGTAGCTCCAGTTCCACTGATTCCCTGGAAATTGTTGATGTCCATTTTTACACATCAGAGTAGAAAGTAGTTCACTGTCTTCCAACTGTAATAGCCTTAAGGCTTTAATCTACTGCATCCGTAATACCTGGGGTTTGCAGGAGATCCTAAGTTTTCCTCGGTAGGATGGTGTAAAGTATTGAAATGGAATTGTTGATTGTTTTGCATTTGGGTGGTGAAGCTTTATCTTCTGTGGACTTTCAATTTGTAATCCAGTTATCAAGGTCCTAGAAGTGCTTCAGATGAATCTTAAACCCTAAATCTTAGCATGAAAGGTAAGGTCAAAAGCCCCTAAAAGAGAAGGAAGTAGCTGCACATCATCATTATTGATTGGTCTAGATTAAACACTGAAGAGGAAGATTTCAATCTGATAACGTCATAGGGCTTCCTGTTTTTCTTTGCTGCTTCTGCTGACAATTTTGTAAGGTAATTAAATTGGCTGATTGAAGTCACGGTGGTCATGCGGCGATAAAGACCGTTTGGATTTAATGGAATTTAAAACAACAGAGCACTGAACACAACTCTTACCGAACAAGAATTTTAATGGCCCATTCCGGGTGCTGACTAAATAGAACGCCCTTAACAAGTTTGATCGAAAGGGCAAGGCAGATTAGCACTATATAGTCTTTATGGTTGAAGATGGGGGAATTAAAATTATCCCTTTAAAAGACTCATTAATGCATTATCAAGATTTAATGTAGGTTAAATAAGCTTTCTTTAGACCTTCACCATATACGGTGAACTTAGGTTGAGGACCAAGTTTCAATAAGGAAATCTTTTTAAGAGCTCACTTCATAAATGGAATTATATACGTTTCTTATTTCAAAAACAAAAGACATGTAAAAATCTTTGAGAGGATCCAGCGTATTGAGGGCAAGTGTTGATGACAAATCCTTTCTTTTCAGTAACTGAAAAGAACAAATTTGAATTTTCTTTATTTTTATTTTATTTTATTTCTGCGGTACGCGGGCCTCTCATGTTGTGGCCTCTCCCGTCGCGGGGCACAGGCTCGGGACGCGCAGGCTCAGCGGCCATGGCTCACGGGCCCAGCCGCTCCGCGGCATGTGGGATCCTCCCGGACCGGGGCACGAACCCATGTCCCCTGCATCGGCAGGTGGACTCTCAACCACTGCGCCACCAGGGAAGCCCTGACTTTTCTTTAAAAGTTTTGTTTTTGGCAATTTTTTTCTTATAAGCAATGCTTATCTGTACTAGAGAAACCGCAAAAATAATTTCAAAAAATGTTCTTCTACAGTTTCAGTAGAGTCATAGGTATCTGACTTAGGTTTTATGCTGTCTTTTTAATCCCGCCCTTGTTTTTCCTTAATGAAACTTATCCATTCAGGTTACCATACTTTAGTGCATTCACGTTCCTTCCGCCCCTGGAAAAAGGGCAATTCTTTGCTTCACATTGAGAACACATTTAATGTTCTCATTTTCACATGGTGAAAGTCAAGCTTCAGTCTCTTATGGGATTGTTCCTTCCAACTGCTTCTTGCCTTGTGGAATTGTCCTCTCAAAGTTGTCTATTCCTTTGATTATTCTTAAAAAAATCCCAAACCCGAGTTTTTATATAAAAATCTCCCCAATTTTGATTGTACATAATTTAAAAAATTGTTCAAGAAAATTCCAAGTTGACCAAACCGAAAGCACTCGGCTGGTTAGGAGGTAGCCTCAAAGTCTCCAGTTTTTACCCTCCTGCCCACCCCACATCCCCACTCCTCATTGATCCCTGAACAAGTAGGCTTATTTGTCTCTTGCCTCACACCATTAGGACCAAACATTTTATACTGTTGTATTTTCAAAGTGACAATTAGCTTATCAGATAAAACTAATATGGTAAAACTGAATGGGAGGTTAGAGAAGACCCTTAAGATCTTTCTGCAAAATTTTTTATTTTCCATTTTATTTTTATATTTGGGCTTTGAGGCTCTTCTTCATTTACCACAACATTCAAATGTAGCATTTTCCTATTGATTGACTTGGATCCTTCATTTCCTTAATTAAAAACTAAACATTCTTTTAATAGAGACAGGTCACTGGACAGCAGAGCTATGTGTAAAGATCTGAAAGGGTCTGGGGACGTTGTGGCTTTCAGATGTTTTTCCCACGGATACATGTAATTCTATCAGTCTTTCTTTTTGGTTTAGCATTTGCCCTCTTCCGGGGCCTTGTTTTAAGACAAGTATATTCTGAAAGGGAGAGCACATAGTCCCTAGACTGTAAAGTTAGGATAAGTTTATTAGATCAATCGATTTTGTCTATGATAGAGATGCTCAGATACAAAAGAGAATTCCAGGTACTAAGGGAGTGCTGAGTGATTAGCACTGAGGTGAAGGGGAGGCTGAAAAAAGAGGGAAGCCAAATGCTGTTTGATACACAGTCTTTTCTAGCTTTACTGCCAGACATTTCAATGCGTTGTAAATTGATCTTTTTGCTTGTATTAGTCCAAGTCTTTGAGCATACGTGATGATTTGAAATCAGATGTCAATGATATTCTTACATTGACATATCTCCTCCCAATCAAAAGGATCTTTAAATGCTTTTCACACCCTTTTAAATCGACAAGGTACTTTTACATCATTGAAGGAAAGCAAGTGTTTGAAAAGGTGTTGCCTCTAATTCCCACTTCTTTCTCCAGCTCTGCCTCACTCGGAGTCCTTGGCCTATCACAATGGGAATATTGCTCAGCTAAAATGATCAAATAAGCAATGCAAATATCAAAGAAGTGTTCTGCTTCGGTATCATCATAGGCATTTGGTTTATTTTATGTTGTCTTTTTAATCCTGCTCATCTTCTACCAACGAAAGCCTCCGTATTGTTTATTATACCTTGTAGTGCATTCAGGCCCCTTCTTGCCCAGAAGAAATGAAATGAAAACTCTTTCAAGATGAAGGAAAACTATCAAATCATGTAATATGTGAGCCAAAGGGGCCTTTAGAGATCAAGTCTAGTATCCTAGGTTTAGATATGAGTTGCCAAGAGCAGTTAAATCTCTTTTTCTGGTCACAGCTAGTTAGTGTCAGATTTTAGACCAAAATGTGAATATCCTGACTGCTGGTCGAGTGATGTTTTTCAGTGAATTATGCTATTTTTCCAGGGTAGCCTCTGATTCTCTGTGCTTTGCATCAATTTTAGGAAGAGTCAGTGGTTCTGGTAGCTTCCCCTAGACATTTGCCTCCTTTGTTTCTTCCACCTTTTCTTTTATAGAACATTATATCATAGATTATCCCTTTTCTTTCTCTCCTTTGTCTGTAGCTCCTTCCATCTCCCTCTCCCATGCCTGCCAGAGTATTCTTCTCCCTGTGTCCAAAACTTTGACCACATCCATTTATTCAGCAAATAGTAATTGAATACATATTGTGTGCCAGGCAAATACAGTTCTAAGACCCAGATTCTGACCTCAAGGAGTTTGTATTCCAATTAAAGAGAAAAGACATATACATATTAAAGTACAAATTGAGTGGTGCAGAAAATATATACAATGTTGTTTAAAGGAGATTATTGTGGGTTTGCATTTTTATAGACAAGATTAGACTCCGGCTAGGACCTGTAAAAAAAAAAAATGTGTGATAGGGAGAAAGACAGGGAAATATATCATTGGCAGAAGACTCAGAACAAGAAAAGGAATTTAGGCAGAAGTTAAGAAGGTGAGCTTTGGGATAGGGAATGGACCAGCCCTATCAGAGGATAGTTAAGGCCTTGCTTTTTCAGAGCTTTAATATTTAGGTTACAGGGTTTCTTCTCCTGTTTGTCACCCCCTAGAAAGCAATTGAAAGTGAAGGGATGGGCTTGACTTGGGCTGCAACAAGCAGTCAAGTGGTTTCTCAGTCTGCTGCTTACATTTGATGAAGAATAAGTGGATCTCTTTTCTCTGTGTGATTGAAATGGAAGCAAAGGACCCACCCTTGTCCTTGATCATTGAAACCTTTAAGAAGTTCTTGGTCTGGAATCACAGATACTTCTTTTCTGCAGATTTTTAAAAACACTTTTTTTTTTTTAGAGAAGTTTTAGATTCACAGCAAAATTTGAGCTGAAGGTATAGAGACTTCCCATATACCCCTGCACCTAAACAGACAGCAGCCTCAGTCTCCCTGACTATCAAGTGGTATATTTGTTACAATTGGTAAACCTACATTGACACATCAGTATCACTCAAAGTCCATAGTTTACACTGGGATGCACTCTGGGTGTGCATTCCATGGGTTTTACAAATGGATGATGGCATTTATCTACCATACGGAGTATCATACAGAGTTTCACTGTCCTAAAAATCCTTTGTGCTCTACCTCCCACTCCTTATCTCCCTGCCCCCCCGCCACCCCACAACCACAGATCCTTCCACTCTCTCCACAGTTTTGCCTTTTCCAGAATGTTATATAGGTGGAATCATACAGTGTATAGTCTTTATAAGTTGGCTTCTTTAGCTTAGTAATAGGTATTTAAGGTTTCTCTGTGTTCCTCCATGACTTCATGGTTCATTTCTTTTTACCACTAAGTAATATGGAATCATGGATACTTCTTAAGTGAAATTCTTAAATGAAATAAAGGAATATCTTTTTAACATATGGCCAGATCAAATGATTAAGCAAGGAAAAGTTTTCAGTTAATCTAAAGGAGAATGCATTGGAAGAATATTTAAAAGTACCCTTAGCTTCCTTGAGGGATATAGTATATTGCCTGTAAGGCATTCTCAATGTTTTTTGTCTAATTCCAAGAGAGTTCCATTACCTGAAACTATATATATATATATATATAATATATATATTATATATATATATATGTATGTATATCTATAAAATTGTATTTTATATAATATATAATAAAATTATTTCAAATCAGAATTTAAAATTAAATTAAAATTAAAAACAATTTTAGTAGAATGAATTCATTGTAGTGATAGTTTCTAATTCTGCGTGAACTCAGGACCCCAGACCTGTATGAGCTAGGAATTTTACTCTTGACTTTGTCATCTAGTGGCTGTAAATTAGGAAAAATAGTTAAATCTCATTAGGTCTTGATGTCTATTTCTGTATAATGGGCATTACTTGTTATCTAACTTCCAAGGATAATGTTGGAATTAATAGGAAAATGCAGAGAACTCTGGGCTTATTGGTAGAAAAGGACTTTGGGGATTGAAGGTGTAGTTGTTCATTTACTGTGTATGTGTAGAGCAAGGTCAAATTTGTTATCACTTGTGTATATTTCATTCAACTTCTTAAAATGTGCATAAACATTTTCAACAGTCTGTCTTTTCTAAACTGTTCTTGAATCGACTTCCTTGGATTGTACCTGAAGCGATTATGAACATGTTGAAAAGGATTATTGGCTAATAGAACAAACTTTCTTCTGAGTTGGTAGTTTGACAGAAGAGCAAGTCCATAGTTTCCTTCTCTATCAGGAATTTAATTGGTATTATCAGATATCCACAATATAAGTAAGAAACATATCACAACTAAAAGCCAAAATAATAAGCAAAGAAATCATGCTAAGTCTGGTGGTTTAAGATTTTTCACTTTTTCACAACGGCATAGTCTTTCTAATTTATGTTTAAAAACATTTTCTGAAAAGCTATGCCTGATTTTATATATACGTAATTCTTCATCCCTCTGCCTGTTATGAACTTTTAGCTATTATTCAAGTTTTGTAGGTACACAAGTGACTGTATTGATTCGGGAAAGTTTCACAAACACTCAGATTTACTACGGTTGTTTGGGATAGAAAAGGGGGACTTTTCTCTGGTGATGTTGGCATCTTCATCAAGGAGCTGTCCTAGGCAGTCTTTCCGGGACTTACTCTTTAAGGCTAGACAGACTCTGGTGTCACCCATACAGCACTCACCTCATCATTCTTGCTTGAGGCCCCTCTGAATTACTTTTGGCTCTTTTTTTATAAGCTCTAACCCAGTGTTGGGGAAGCAGCATAGAGGTGAGTAGAGAGAGATGAAGAACCCCCTCAACTCCACACCAGTGGTGCCACATTAGAGCATCCAGGAGACCATTTGAAAAGTGTATTCAACTTATAATACATTTTTATATTTGGAAAAATTTTTTTAAGTTTTTAAAACTTCGAAATATGAAGTTTATTAGGGAAATTTCCTGGATGTTGAGGATAATGAGGTTTTGGAGCACTGATTTCTAACTTTCAGGAGTTGGATGAAGGAGAAGCAGTCTCAAATTTTTATGATAATCCAAAGGATGAATGGCCTAAATGCAGGTTGAAAAATACTCCCCTGTCTTAAGTCTGGTTTGGGGTTTCTGGAAGCAGTTCTGTATCATAGCAGAACTGATGTTGGAGTATGTGAAGTTGCAGTTGAGTTCCTGCTTCCAGTGGGTGAAGGTCAGGGCAGTATTCCATTCTGTCATCTTTCCCTGAGGATTCTGGGTTGATCCCTCAAGAAGCCTTCCTGGGGATTGGGGGTGATGTTTCAATAACTCATCGTCAGCTTGTTCTCCAAGATGCATTTCTCTTCCTTTTACTGTTCCATACATCAACTATCCTTTTAAAAATCTAGATTGTTTTGTCTCCTCCAAAACGTCTGTTTTAGGTGGGGATTCTGTAGAATAAATTCAAGCATTGGCAAGAAAGTTTGATCAGATCAATGGTTCCCAAACCTTGTTTCACATCAGAATGGAAAGAGCTCCAAAACTGGAGATTCTGTGGTTTAAATTGTTTCATTTTTCACAACTGCATAGTTCCACAACTGCATAGTTGTAGTGCCTTCACTTTTTTAGAAAACTCTTAAGAAATGCACTTAAAAGAAACCAAACAAAACTCCCAGGCAGGTTGAAAATCAATCACTGAGCTAGTTAATCCTAAGGAGTTTTTGACCTTAAAATTATAATTCCTCTGGGCGGGTGCATCAGCTTTCTGGACTGGCAATTGATAATCATGACTAGGCTGTGTGAAACAATGAGTAAATTTTGTAGATAAGGGTTGTGGCTTGGATATTTTATCATCCCTCTCAGAACACACACAGTGTTGGGCTCTCAGCATACCACTGATGGGCTGACTGATCCTTTACAACCTAAGCATTTAGAATATTTACACACATATAGCCAACCCCACCGCCCAAGGGAATCTTAAGCAGGTGTTGTTTTACAAATAATGTCGAAGATGATGAATAGTTGTGGGCCCTTACCTCCCAACCTCCTACTAGAGTCGCCCCTAACAGATCATCTTAAAGTGTTGTTTTCCCAAAATCTATCAAAAAAAAAAAAAAAATTCCAGCAGGCATCTGCTCTAGTTAAGAAGACCCCAACTCAGTTGCCATGAATACATGTAAATGGCCCAGAATCTGGGCTGAAAATAGAGTCCAGCCTAGGTGTTCATTAGAAACCCCCTGGACTAAACCGTGTCCACCCCTCCCCCAGCCCATTGCTGTGACTATACTATCTGAGTCATTGTTAGGTCATGGTGCCAAGAGTTGAAATCTGGACACTACTTTTGGAATGAAACCAGAATGCTTGTATATTTGTTTCAGGTGGACATTGTCAATAGTTATATATGCTGCTTTAGTACTAAAACTGATAATATCGTTATCTGTCCAAATTATTGGTAACTAAGAGTTTTCCATATTTATTGCCAATTAGGTAAAACATCAGTTAATTAAGTATATTCCTATAATTTAACTTGCCATCTGGGAGACTTTATCCAAAATTATGTATAGGAGACACCTTATTGATGGTACCATTAACAGTGGCACAATTATAGATTGTTTAGAGATTCTAAAGTATTGAAATCATCATAATTACATGCTAATGATAATTTTAAGATAAATATTGAAGAAGCTCATTGAGTTAACTTTACTATTCCTCAGAATTTCTCTTACTGGGACTCAACTATGTTTACTAATATGTGTTTAAATATTGTTAGTTGTTTTTTTCTTTTCTTTTCTTTTTTTTTTTTCTTTGCGGTACGCGGGCCTCTCACTGTTGTGGCCTCTCCCGTTGCGGAGCACAGGCTCCGGACGCGCAGGCTCAGAGGCCATGGCTCACGGGCCCAGCCGCTCCGCGGCACGTGGGATCTTCCCGGACCGGGGCACGAACCCGTGTCCCCTGCATCGGCAGGCGGACTCTCAACCACTGCGCCACCAGGGAAGCCCTGTTAGTTATTTTAATTAAAATAGTTCAAAGGGGATTTAATGATTGACAGCATGGAAATATGTACTTTCAAAAAATTGTATCTGGTGGTGTGCAGTTCTCTGGAAGACATATTATGAAAAATCCTTTTTTATGGCATGAATTTCACAGTAAGTTTTTTTTTAATTGTTATCTGAATTTTTAAAATTTAAGTATAATTGATTTACAATGTTGTGTTAGTTTCAGGTATACAGCAAAGTGATTCAGTTATACATTTGTATATGTATCTATTCTTTTTCAGATTATTTTCTATTATAGGTTATTATAAGATATTGAATACTGTTCCCTGTGCTATACAGTAGGTCCTTGTTGTTTATCTATTTTATATATATTAGTGTGTATTTGTTAAACCTAAACTTCCAGTTTATTCCTCCCCTGATTCCTCTTTGGTAACCATAAGTTTGTTTTCTATATCTGTGTCTATTTCTGTTTTGTAAATAAATATCATATGCTATTACTTACGTGTGGAATCTAAAAAAAATGATATAAATGAAATTATTTACAAAACAGAGATAGACTCACAGTAGGTTTTAATCCTGTATATTCATCCAGTTATAAGTTAGAATTATTATGCCTTTAACCTTCCCATTTGTTAAGGATAAATTTATATATATGCATTGGATATGAAAAAATGTAGATAATATTATTAACACACTTACATTTATTCAAGGATACTCATTTATTGGCTTTAGGTCGGAGTCTCTGACTTTACTAAACTTGACAGCCACAAGGCAGTGGTAATGGAAGTGAATTGCTCAAAGTTCTTTGAATTTTATACATCTTTTATTGCCTAGCAGGTGGCCAGACTACATCAGCATTTTTAATATAAACAAGGATAGACTCTTAGCTAAGATTTCAAAGTAGCATATTTTCTAAGTGAACTGTGGAGAGAATTTTAACGCTCAAATTTGTTTATTTTTCTCCTGTACTGCATATGTTATAAGGGAACTAAACGAATATAAAAAGATCACTACGTATTAATAAGCAAAAGCCATATTTAGTATAAGTAATCTCTCTCCCTCTCTCTTTTGTTGCTATTCTTCAAGAAAGGGAGATAAAACTAAATTTGCTTACCAGAAAATAAAGTAATTCTTTATATTGTGGTTGTAGGGAGAATGCCAAAAGCCTCCTATCAACTCTTTCAATTTTGCTTCCATTTTTGATTTAAATTTGCATTTAATTCAACAAATATTCATTCAGCATTGGTATCTGATCCAATTCTTTGATTATTGACATAATACAATAATTGTAAAGCAAGAAATAACTAAAATTTCACTAAATATGAAAATTTCCCCAAAATATGGTTATTATAAAATACATTATATAGAGGTTCCTAATGATACTGTTTTTTTCTGATAGGCAGTAAGATGTATATTTTTCAGTTCCATACTGTAGGCTCTGTTTCAATATTTTATTTCAATACCTTGATAGAATTGAAGAATCCACCATATTGAAATTCACTTTTAGTTTGATATAACTTATCAAAATGTGTATATACTTGGAGATGATTTTTCTCTAATATCTAGAGTTTGTACTTTAATATACACCTTCTAATATGTTGCTTCTTTGTAATATATACCTTAGTATTTAAGTCTGTTTGTACAAGCAACCAATAATCCAGTGTGTTATTTGTTCATTCATTTAACAAATGTTTAACTGCTTACCTTATGCCAGACACTGTATTGGGATCTAGGACACTAAGAAGTTGAAAGTAAAAAGAACTGGTCTCTGCATCAAGGATCTCATAATCTACAGGTATAGGTAACCACATAAAAGAAAATTGCAAAACAGTGTGACAAGTGCACACAGTAGTAACATGTAAATAATTATTCTAACATGATGAGAGGCATCTAGCCGCATCTGCATTGAAAGATTTCTAAAGCCTGCTGTTTGCATCTTTCTCTGAGACTTGTGATCTACTGAGGCCTTTACTCAGACATTCCATTCTTGGTATTAGATTAGATATTAGAATGGCTGTGCTGTCTGTGTTCCTTCTCTCCACTGCTCTAACTCCAGAAGTCTTCAGCTGGAGTGGGCCTGTTGTCTCAAATCATAGTGATGCCATTAATATGTTTCACATACACACACACACACATATATACAAATATTCATGAACACTTGCACACACATGTGTGCGTACATAAATGTGTGTGTGTGTATATATATATAGAGAGAGAGAGAGAGAGAGAGAGAGCACGAGAGAAAGAGAGAGAGAGAACTAGTCTAAATTATTTTAAGGATTTAAGTACTGTGTTAGTTAGGATGTAGAGTCAGTAACATATCATAAAAACATCACCCCACCTTCCAGAAAAACAAAACAAAACAAGATAGATGTGTACTTCTCTCTCACATACAAGTCAGAGATGGTGTGGTGGATCTGTAGCCTTCTGGGGTCCATGCCGCTTCCGGCTCTCTCTTCTGGTGTCTATATCTGGCATCTGGTGTGGACTTTCTCATGGTCTAAAGAGGAGCTCTAGGGATCTCATGCACCTTCCCAACAGCAGGATGGACACCTCCTGGATGTTGCACACACCGTTTTACCTCATATCCTGTTGATAGGAACTTAGGCACATGGCTACACCTGGGCAAACAGGAGGCTGGGAATTGAAGCCCTATTACAGGAAACGTGCCCAGTTGAAAATCTCAGGGTCTATTTCTGTAGAAGACATAGAGTATGAATATTGAAGGACCACTGGTAGTCTTTGCCACAGGCATCCAATTAAACATTTTAGAAAGGAGCTCAGCTCTTTAGAGTTTTAAACTTTGTGTGTGCGTGTGTGTGTGTGTGTGTGTGTGGTTATGAAGTAATGCATTGTAGTACTGATACATTTGGGAAAATATGGAAAAGTATAAAAGTGAAAATAAAACCTCTTACAATTGTGCCATTCAACTAAAATCACTGTTATCATTTTGTTTGTATTTGCTAGCCTCTTAAAATTAAAACAAAACACAATATTTTGATTGATTATAAAAGTAATATAGTAGGGTCTTCCCTAGTGGCGCAGTGGTTAAGAATCTGCCTGACAGTTCAGGGGACATGGGTTTGATCCCTGGTCCGGGAAGATCCCACATGCCGCGGAGCAACTAAGCCAGTGCGCCACAACTACTGAGCCTGTGCGCCACAACTACTGAGCCTGTGCTCTAGAGCCTGCGAGCCACAACTACTGAAGCCCGCACACCTAGAGCCCGTGCTCGGCAGCAAGAGAAGCCACTGCAATGAGAAGCCTGCACACCGCAACGAAGAGTTGCCCCCACTCGCCACAACTAGAGAAAGCCAGTGTGCTGCAACGAAGACCAAACGCAGCCAAAAATAAATAAATAAATTTTTTAAAAAGTAATGTAGTTATTGTAGAAAATGGAAAATATATAAAAAATTATTTAAAAATCACCCATTATTTCACCATAAATGTCATTTTGAGATTTATCCTTGACTCTTACTATACATGTTTTGTTAATTTATTTTCACTTAACACTTTATTGTGAATATTTTTCTGTTTTCAAGTATTTTTGTGTAACGTTTTATTTTTAAGTGTCTAACTTTCCACTGTGTAGGTGTTTGTTTTTTATTAACCAGTTCTATTATAAGGTCATGAGCTTGGGTTTTGGATTCACACATATCTGAATTTGAACCTGGCTCTGCTGCTTTTGAGCTATATGATTGGAACATGATGCTGAATCTTCCTAAGTTTTAGTTTCCTTACTTATAAAATGGGAATGATAATATTATTCACCTTATAAAGTTATTCTTGGGATTAAAAGAGATAACACATATAGTGCTTAGTGAAGGGCCTGGCATATAAGAACCTAAATGTTAATATAATCAATCAATTGGTCAATCATTTAATTAGTTTTGTAACACAAAGTGTTGATTTCTGTAATTGGTTCAGGCTCATTTAGATCAGATGCGTCTACATATTATGTTATTCTCAGGAGGATGATCGGACACCCCCCTGCATCCCAGAAGTCCTATGTGGTATTTTTCAGGCCACTGGGGGTGCCCTTCAGGAACATGAGGGGCCAGATGATCAACCAGGACCCAATAGGCCTTTAGGCAGGTGACAAATAGTGGGGTATTTCTCTACAATGGCAGGCCTGACCCTGCTGCCTACTTCTGAAGATGAGGATGGCTCTTCAGCGCTGGTGATGAGGTTGGGCAGGGGAGGAACTGCTGCAGTTTCACAGCAGTCCTCTCTTTGTTTTCTGATTTGCTAAGCAAATTCCAGGTGTTTTACTTGCTAATCACATTATCATCCCTGATGCTTAATTATTTTCTGTAGGGAAATAGAGTGGTTTGGGGCTTCCAGGAAATTAAACTGAACTTCAAAGCCACTTCCACATAATAACATTTTGAAATGGGTAATTCCTCAGGGTTTGTTTCTAGGTTTACCCAATTTTTTCTTTAAAGGGCATACTTTTCAATAGTAGATTTATGTTTTTCTATATATTTAAGATCATATTTTTAAAAACTGGATACGTTAAGGCTTCATAAATTCCTAGTAAAATGGTATAAAAACGTGTGGCTGGAGCCTTTGAGATAGACTAATGCTGTGATCTACAGAGTGGGAGATTGGAGGTGATTCTCCTGGGATCTGTATTTGGGAGGAGCCTACATCACTGGAAGAAGATCCCTATTGGCCTGCTCAGAGAGAAGGAAGTGGGTTCAATGTTAGTACAGCAAAAATCTGAGAATAACTTCTGTGTACGAAGGTAAATTTCCACGTGGCTCGTGGGCAGTCTCCCCCATCCTCTAATAGAGTCTATGTAACCTCAGCACAAATGTTTGCAGTCCCATTTTAAGAAGAGAGATTCTAGAGATTCGAGGTCTTGCCTCTCTGTGCCTTACTAAGTATTCCTTGTCTAGTAACCCTGATGTGCTCTTTTTAATCTTTTAGGTTGCCCTTACAGTCAATATTTTCTGATCCGCCAGCACACGGATATAGCCACGGTGGAATCTTAAAACTTGATCACTCTACCTCCCCCTAAAAGGATGGAGGTGCAGAATTCTCATTTGAAAATTGCCATGCATCAGCCTTTGAGAGTTTACAAGTTATGAGCACCACAGCCCACTGCTAATAACCTACTATTGCCAGGAGCCCAATTCCAAACTGAGCTGGAAAAGGCATGGACAACGTGGTCAGAAAGATTGGGATTCCAGGGCCAATTCCACACCTTACAAAGCTGTGCAACCTGAGGCAAATGACTCAACCTTTGAGCCTCATTTTTCTTATTTAAAAAATGAGGATAATAACACCTCACTTCTATGGTTGATGTGGGGCTTAAATGAAATAAAGTCCTTGCATTTAGGGAGCAACCAAAAACGTCTCTTCCCTTTCTGTCATCCTGATAATCTGAATGTGGATGCACTGTTGAACAATAGGTTAGCTGTCTATCCTACAAGAGCCTGTCTGTCAAACGCAGAGTCCTCTGTGTTTATTGACTACTAGCTTCGGCTTCTGTGCAGCTGAGATACAAATTCAGCCCTAGGCTTTTATCCACAGATCTGAGAGGAGGAAGGCAGGCGCCTGTAATTACAGCAGCAGTGATGGGTTGCATTTGAATTGCATAGTGTGTTAAGGCTTTTCTCAGCTGCTTGGCTTGGTTATTGCTATAGTGATTCTGGGAGTAACAGACAGTATTTTAGCAAGTATTTGTCTTTCTATTATCCATCCTAACATCATCCTAGAATCTCCACAGACACCAAGAGTTCTTTTGTTGCTCTCTGGCAGCAGATAAAAGAGCTTATTTTTATGAAGTGGTCTATGCAGAGTTTAACAACCCTTTTATGGACTGGTACCAGACTACGTATGGAGGGGTGGGGTGAAGATAGTTTTTCCACTAAAGTTCGTAAAATTTTGTATTCAAGTTTCCATGAATCAAAATACTACCCTACAAAAGTCTGAGACTAAGCGTTGCAAATGCTTGTCTCTTGTGCTTCACTTCTTTTCTTGTTGTTTCATTTCACACTGGTTGGCCAGAAAGGCAGCTGTCCATGTGGTCTTTCCAAGGCAGCATGATGGCTGGTTGAGGCTTTCTGTGAGGGTGCTGGTTGGGCAGGTGAGGGAAGGTTGGAGAGGAGATGCCTTAGTTCCCTTTGCTAATCTCCTCTCATCAATCACCGTTTGTTCCTCTTTTCTTAAATTATTATAATGGAAATGTCAATGTCCTCAACATCATTTGAATGAGAAATAGCTACTCTAAACAGCATCTGCAAAATGACAGCTATGAGATCTAGAAGAGAATGAGCCCCCAAACCCAGGTTATTATCCATTTCCTCTCATTTATTTGAGAGCTGCAGTAGCAGGGTCACCCTGACATGCCAAAGAGATTTCAAATCTTTACTGGAAAGTCTTGAATGCGCTATTTTTAATGTGGTCATGTCTACATGATTTCCCTAGCCTTTAAGAGCAGAGATGAGTCTCAGTTAGCTGCACTCAAGATAGGAAAGAAGAAAGCCTTTCATACAACTTACATTGTTTTCCCTCTTATTTACATTTCTCTGACTCATTCCTTCCCTGTGGACAGCTCCAATGCCTTGTCTTTTTTTGTCTTCCTCAGCCTAGGCAGCAAGCTGGTTTTACTCACTTCTTTTACTTGGTTCTATCATATGATCTGTTCTTCACAGGGGTGTAGGATCTTTTCCCATCACCCTCCCACCTTTGCAGGACCCACTTCCATTTCCTTTTACTCATAACCATCCTATTTTCAGTGTATCTCTTTCACTCTTTGTGTAACTAGTGGCTTTGTTAAATTACCAAAATCTCATACGGGCCTGTGCAATGGGGCTGGGTGGTGGTGGAGGTATTTGGGCTCACTGGTAACACTGAAGGATGGCTGAGGTCCTGAGATAATTAGAGATTGTACAGCTACAATGACCACATTTTAGAAACTCTAAATCAACACACAGGTATGACATGTACAGGTGGACTTATAGGGACAGTGGGATAGTGTGGTTGAAACTGGGACTGTCTTATTGCATGTTGCACCAGTATACTTGTTTAATGGTTTGCATTTTGTATGCATTTGCATACACAGTATTTATTTAATTCCTATAATAAGCCTAAAAAGTAGGTGCTCTTAATCTCCTTTCACAGATGGGGAAACAGGCTGAGAAAAGTTAAATAACTTCTCCCAAATGTTCCAGATATTGAGGAGTTTGAAGCTGGGTTAGACTCTGATAGTAAGTCTTCTGATCCTTTCATTTCAATAAATTTTGGTAGAATTTAGTTGAGTTTTGCTGCTCTATGATTGGGATGTGGGATTCTCCAAGCCCACTTTGAACCTAGAGCAGGCATTGCATGCCATAACAAGAATATTTTCCTCAGCATGAAGAACCATTGCTCTTCTGAAATAACCCTCAAGCAGCCTTTCCCAATTCTGGTTTACTTCTTACAGAGAGAAAATGCATAGAAGAACATGAGTTATTCTAATTTCTAGAGTGTGGCCCAATGTTAAGATGATAATAATAATGATGATGGTTACTCTTTATGGAATATCTGCCACAGGCCAGATACAATGCAGGTGTTTTTCATATGTTATCTCATTCAATCCTCACTGCAAGTCCATCACCCCCATTTTAGAGACAAGAAAACTGAGGTTCCAAGAAGATAAGTGAGTTATCTGGGGCATTACATCTAGTGTCAGAGTGAGAATTTAAATGCAGGTCTCTCTGGCTCCAGAGCCCATGCTGTCTAACCTGCCATATGCATTTATGCTGGCTTCTGGAATAAGCTCAAGAAAGAATATAAATGCCTACATTATATTTATCTATCTATTCATATCTATTAACTCATGAACATGCTAAACTAAATCATGTGAAATTGTTAATATTTGGCCATTTTTGGACCAACAAAAATGATAATTTCATACGGTTTAATGCAGTGTTTCTGAAAATGTGGTCTCTGGACCACCAGCAGCATTACCACCTGGAAACTTATTAGAAATGCAAATTATCAGATCCCACCCCAGATCTATTGCATCAGAAACTGAGGATGAGGCTTAGCAACCTGTGGTTTAACAAGACCTCCAGGTGGTTTTCAAATTTACCCAGGCAAATTTGAAAACCACTGGTTAACCTAATATATTTATTGAGAGGTTACTTTGTGTCACGTGCTGTGTTTTAGCCACTGGGTTTACAGCATGAACAGAAATGGACATTGTTCCTGCCCTTAAAGAGTTTATACCTTACTGGAAAGGACAGTTTTCACAAATATTGAGTTATTCTTTTTAGTGATATTTATATTTTTATTAGATATTCTAAATCTCTGCCAAAAGACAGGAGTCTTCAGAGGCAAAATTAGAATGGAAAGAGGGTTGTCTTCCCATCACAGGGGTGGGTAAGACCAAGCGAAACAAACACAGATCCAGGGACGAGTGTGGGGAATGTGGCGGGGGGCCAGTGCTCAGTGCAATAGAATCCAGACATCTTGGGCCCCTGCTCTGCCCCTCCCCTCACCCTGCCTCTAGGGGTGGCTCTCTTGCATTTTGAGACCTTACTGCGGGTGGGAGGAGTGCAAAAGTCCACTTTTCAGCATGAGACAACTAGGAATGTTCAAGGTAGGACTTGGTCAGCCTTCAGCCAGCTGGTTCATCCAGCTACTGATCTGCTGCTACCTCTTGCTCTGAGGAGTGTCATTCTGTGGGCAGATGGCAAGGTGTGCTTTATTCCAGAACTTTGTCTTTTCAGTGAGCTGTGCAGCATGACATAAAGGATGGCTCTGCCCTTAGCAGCCTAGAGGTTGGTCTATGTAATAGTCACCCAGAGGGAAGAGGAGGAGGCAGGGTCAGTGGGTATGAAGAGCAGTGACTGGGACCTTCCCATTGTCTGGGGGGTGGGGGGATCCTTAATCTGTGTTCATTAACTCTTTGTCCTCTCAAAGGGAGACATTCCCAATACTCTTCCATTTACCAAAGCATGAGTCCTGAGAGTTTAAAGAACATTACCTTGCTGAGTACCATTTGAAGTTATTATCATCCTGGGTTCATTTTCTTAATTCTTTGCTAGCCAACTTTTAATAAATAGCACTTAAGTACAAGTAATGCAGCTTGAATAAATCCCTTCTCTTTTTGAAAGCATCCTTAGGCCATTTGTGCCACCAGGTTCCCAAAGAAAAGGGAGTAAATACTAGCTGAATGTTCTTTAAAAAAACAACAAAAGAATTTTATTTATTTATTTATTTTTGTGGTATGCGGGCCTCTCACTGTTGTGGCCTCTCCCGTTGCGGAGCACAGGCTCCGGACGCGCAGGCTCAGCGGCCATGGCTCACGTGCCTAGCCCCTCCGCGGCATGTGGGATCTTCTCGGACCGGGGCACGAACCTGTGTCCCCTGCATTGGCAGGTGGACTCTCAACCACTGCACCACCAGGGAACCCCAACAACAGAATTTTAAAGCAATTTCAAATAATTGAGCATTGACTCTCATTTGGAGTCCCTTCATTCCATTGGTAATAACTTAGAAAATAAATTGACAGAAAATTTAATGATGGGATTAGAACCTGAAGGTATGCAGGAAGAGGGAGGATGCTTTGTGACAATGTATGTTTTAAGTACCAATGGCACTTTTTATGACATTAAAAAAGTTGCTCCTATTATTAATACTTAATTTGAATTAAATTCCCAAATGTAATTCCAGCCTTGTTATAGAAGAAATAATTCACATACACAAATAACAGCAGTTGTGTACTTAGAAAGGCAGGCTGAATACAAATCCTGCATTAGGAATGGCAGTCCCATCTCTGAGAATATCAGAAGAGTGCTCAGATAATCAGCACAGGTTCTTACCCAATTGATTAAATTATATTTTCTCTGCTTTTACTGGGGAGGGGAGTGGATTCTAAAGACTATGAAATCAATGCAAGCTGCTCTTGAATTGTATTATTTGCTTGAAATCAGGATCCAGATTCTTCTTATCACCTGAAAGACAAATCATATTTTTCTCCTGGAGTCCGTCAGAAATTCCCAGAGTATGTTCAAGTATTACATGAATAATTCATTTTACTCACTACACATTACAGCACTTAACAAGGGCTGTGGCCAGAATCCCCTCCTCAGGGAAGCTAATTTGGAGAATCATTATGGCTCTGATTTCTCAATGTTTAACACTTTTATGACCTACCTGATGAAGTCTTCCTTTCTTTTTCAGTCCTTTTAGAGAAACAATTCAAGTTTAAAATTTCATCGAATACATTCTTGGAAGGAAATAATCCCAGCCTTTCATATTTACTCCACCCCTACTCCTGAATAAAAAGACAAAAAGACAAAAAAAACCCCAAAAATCATAGACGCTTTTGAATATAAACTTAATATTGTGCTCACAAATATTTCTTTACCGTTAAAAATCAAATGACATGATTTTAATGTCATGTGTGTATTCCTCCCTGAATTTTTCAACATTAGAACATGACCAGGAAAACCAATTGAGTGAATATATGTGGACACCTCTTAGAACTCAGTATAGTGTCTTTTTTATATTTTCCTTGAATTTTTTTCTTACGGCTCTTATGGGAATACATATGAACTTTCATGTTGCCATAATACCTCAGTGCTGTCTTGGTTTTAATTTATTACCACATGGGATGTGTCCTACCAGAGAGCAGATGGGCTTATGTACTATTACACATGCTAAATATAAAAAGTCTGAGGGCAGTGCTGACTACCCAGTTGATTCCACCGATGAACTGCAGTCTTCATGCCTTACTCTCTTTCTCTCAGTCCACAACCCACAAGATAAACCCTTGGCTAAATTGAACACTTAGATACTTCAGGTGGGAACTAGGGAAATCCTCAATGACTCTATATGAAACACAGCTGAGTATCTTTTCCAGACTGATTTAGTTTTGAATATCTACAGGAAATCCCATTTTACTCACATCGGTTGGCTAGATAAGCTTGTTCTTAGGTATACTTTAAAAAGCCCTATGGGGTAGCCCTAAAAAAGAAGAAAAAATGAACTTCTTCATTTTTAAGGGCACTTGGCCAATATGCATATGAAAAGATGTTCAAGTTTACTAGCAGTCAGGGAAAGGCAAATTGAAAATAAGCAATATATCACTTCACACTCATCAGCCTGGCAGAAAAAGAATAGAGCTTTTGCATGTATTGCTGGCTAGGATGTGGGGGAAAGGGTACTTTCATACATTGCTGGTGGAAATGTGAAGCATTACAGCCTTTTTGGAAAGCAATCTGGCAGTATCTATTAAAATTAAATATGTACACATAAGCAATATACTCGTAGGAACCTATCCCACATAAATAAGTGAACTATGTGTAAAGACATAAATAAGTGGTTCTTTATTTCAGTGTTGTTTGTTGTGGCAAAAAAAGGAAATACAGTAAATTTCTATTAAGAGAATCATTGAGATTGGTTCAAGATGGTGGAATAGAAGGACCTGCACTCACTCCCTCTTGTGAGAGCACTGGAATCACAACTAACTGCTGAACAGTCATAGACAGGAAGACACTGGAACTCACCAAAAAAGATACCCCACATCCAAAGACAAAGGAGAAGCCACAATGAGACAGTAGGAGGTGTGCAATCACAATAAAATCAAATTCCATAACCGCTGGGTGAATGACTCACAAACTGGAGAACACTTATACCACAGAAGTCCACCCACTGGAGTGAAGGTTCTGAGCCCCACGTCAGGCTTCCCAACCTGGGGGTCCGGCAATAGGAGGAGGAATTCCCAGAGAATCAGACTTTGAAGGCTAGCAGGATTTGGTTGCAGGACTTTGACAGGCCTGGGGGAAACAGAGACTCCATGCTTGGAGGGCACACACAAAGTAGTGTGTGCATCAGGACCCAGGGGGAAGGAGCAGTGACCCCATAGGAGACTGAACCAGACTTACCTGCTAGTGTTGGGAGGGTCTCCTGCAGAGGTGGGGGTGGTGGTGTCTGTGGCTCACTGC
>NC_041223.1:58649043-58650074 GCF_002837175.3 Physeter macrocephalus | reverse complement strand
TAAAAGACACAGGCTTGCTGAATGGATACAAAAACAAGACCCATATATACATATATATGCTGTCTGTAAGAAGTCCACCCACTGGAGTGAAGGTTCTGAGCCCCACGTCAGGCTTCCCAACCTGGGGGTCCGGCAATAGGAGGAGGAATTCCCAGAGAATCAGACTTTGAAGGCTAGCAGGATTTGGTTGCAGGACTTTGACAGGCCTGGGGGAAACAGAGACTCCATGCTTGGAGGGCACACACAAAGTAGTGTGTGCATCAGGACCCAGGGGGAAGGAGCAGTGACCCCATAGGAGACTGAACCAGACTTACCTGCTAGTGTTGGGAGGGTCTCCTGCAGAGGTGGGGGTGGTGGTGTCTGTGGCTCACTGCTGGTACAAGGACACTGGCAGCAGAGGTTCTGGGAAGTGTTACTTGGCGTGAGCCCTCCCAGAATCCACCATTAGCCCACCAAATTGCTGGCTAGCCTCCAGTGCTGGGTCACCTCAGGCCAAACAACCAACAGGGAGGGAACTCAGCCCCACCTATCAGCAGACAAGTGGATTAAAGTTTTACTGAGCTCTGCCCAGCAGAGCAACACCCAGCTCTACCCACCACCAGTCCCTCCTGTCAGGAAGGTTGCACAAGCCTCTTAGATAGTCTCATCCACCAGAGGGCAGACAGCAAGAGCGAGAATAAGTGCTACAATCCTGCAGCCTGTGCAACGAAAAGCACATTCACAAAAAGATACACAAAATGAAAAGGCAGAGGACTATGTACCAGATGAAGGAACAAGATAAAACCCCAGAAAAACAACTAAATGAAGTGGAGATAGGCAACCTTCCAGAAAAAGAATTCAGAATGATGATAATGAAGATGATCCAGGACCTCAGAAAAAGAATGGAGGCAAAGATGAAGAAGATGCAAGAAATATTTAACAAAGACCTAGAAGAACTAAAGAACAAACACCTAGAAGAATTAAGGAACAAGCATACAGAGATGAACAATACAATAACTGAAATGAAAAATACACTAGAAGGAATCAGTAGC
>NC_041223.1:58646765-58647834 GCF_002837175.3 Physeter macrocephalus | reverse complement strand
AACTAGAGAAAGAAGAACAAACAAAACCCAAAGTTAGTAGAAGGAAAGAAATCATAAAGATCAGAGGAGAAATAAATGAAATAGAGACAAAGAAAACTGGTTTTTTGAGAAGATAAACAAAATTGATAAACCTTTAGCCAAACTCCTCAGGAAAAAAAGAGAGGACTCAAATCAATAAAATTAGAAATGACAGAGGAGAAGTAACAGTGGACACTGCAGAAATACAAAGCATCATAAGAGATAAGCAACTCTATGCCAATAAAATGGACAACATGGAAGAAATGGACAAATTCTTGGAAGAGTACAACCTTCCAAGATTGAACCAGGAAGAATTAGAAAATATAAACAGACCAATCACAGGTAATGAAATTGAAACTGTAATTAAAAATCTTCCAACAAACAAAAGTCCAGGACCAGATGACTTCACAGGTGAATTCTATCAAACATTTAGAGACGAGTTAACGCCTATCCTTCTCAAACTCTTACAAAAAATTGCAGAGGGAGGAACACTGCCAAACTCATTCTACAAGGCCACCATCACCCTGATAGATGCAGAAAAAGCTTTTGACAAAATTCAACACCCATGTATGATAAAAACTTTCCAGAAAGTGGGCATAGAGGGAACCTACCTCAACATAATAAAGGCCATATATGACAGACCCACAGCAAACATCGTTCTCAATGGTGAAAAACTGAAAGCATTTCGTCTAAGATCAGGAACAAGACAAGGATGTCCACTCTCGCCACTATTATTCAACATAGTTTTGGAAGTCCTAACCACAGCAATATGAGAAGAGAAAGAAATAAAAGGAATACAGATTGGCAAAGAAGAAAAATTGTCACTGTTTGCAGATGACATGATACTATACATTGAGAATCCTAAAGATGCCACCAGAAAACTACTAGAGCTAATCAACGAATTTGGTAAAGCTGCAGGATACAAAATTAATGCACAGAAATCTCTTGCATTCCTATACACTAATGATGAAAAATCTGAAAGAGAAATTAAGGAAACACTCCCATTTACCATTGCAACAAAAAGAATAAAATACCTAGGAATAAACCTACC
>NC_041223.1:58613351-58646478 GCF_002837175.3 Physeter macrocephalus | reverse complement strand
AATAAACCTACCTAAGGAGGTAAAAGACCTGTACTCAGAAAACTCTAAGACACTGATGAAAGAAATCAAAGATGACACAAACAGATGGAGAGATATACCATGTTCTTGGATTGGAAGAATCAATATTGTGAAAATGACTATATTACCCAAAGTAATCTACAGATTCATTGCGATCCCGATCAAATTACCAGTGGCATTTTTTTTTACAGAACTAGAACAAAAAATCTTAACATTTGTATGGCGACACAAAAGACCCCAAATAGCCAAAGCAATTTGAGGGAAAAAAAACGAAGCTGGAGGAATCAGACTCTCTGACTTCAGACTCTACTACAAAGCTCCAGTAATCAAGACAATATGGTACTGGCACAAAAAGAGAAATATAGATCAATGGAACAGGATAGAAAGCCCAGAGATAAACCCATGCTCCTGTGGTCAACTAATCTATGACAAAGGAGGCAAGGATATACAATGGAGAAAAGACAGTCTTTTCAGTAAGTGGTGCTGGGAATACTGGACAGCTACATGTAAAAGATGAAATTAGAATAGTGCCTAACAACATACACAAAAATAAACTCAAAATGGATTAGAGACCTAAATGTAAGGCTAGACAGTATAAAACTCTTAGAGGAAAACATAGGCAGAACACTCTTTGACATAAATCACAGCAAGATCTTTTTTGACCCACCTCCTAGAGTAAGGGAAATAAAAACAAAAATAAACAAATGGGATCTAATGAAACTTAAAAAGATTTTGCAGTGCAAAGGAAACTATAAACGAGAAATAGACAAGCCTCAGAATGGGAGAAAATATTTGCCAACGAATCAATGGACAAAGGGTTAATCTCCAAAATATATAAACAGCTCATGCAGCTCAATATCAAAAAAACAAGCAACCCAATCCAAAAATGGGCAGAAGGCCTAAATAGACATTTCTCCAAAGAAGACATGCAGATGGCCAAGAGGCACATGAAAAGATGCTCTACATCACTAATTATTAGAGAAATGCAAATCAAAACTACAATGAGGTATCACCTCACACCGGTTAGAATGGGCATCATCCCAAGATCTACAAACAACAAATGCTGGAGAGGGTTTGGAGAAAAGGGAACCCTCTTGCACTCTTGGTGGGAATGTAAATAGATACAGCCACTGTGGAGAACAATATGGAAGCTCCTTAAAAAACTAAAAATAGAACTACCATATGACCCAACAATCCCACTACTGGGCATATACCCTGAGAAAATCATAATTCAAAAAGATACATGCATCCCAATGTTCATTGCGGCATTGTTTACAATAGCCAGGTCATGGAAGCAACCTAAATGCCCGTCAACAGACGAATGGATAAAGAAGATGTGGTATGTATATACAATGGAATATTACTCAGCCATAGAATGGAACAAAATTGGGTCATTTGTAGAGATGTGGATGGACCTAGAGACTGTCATACAGTGTGAAGTAAGTCAGAAAGAGAAAAACAAATATCGTATATTAACGCATATATGTGGAATCTAGAAAAATTGTACAGATGAACCGGTTTGCAAGGCAGAAACAGAGACACATGTAGAGAACAAAAGTATGGACACAAAGTGGGGAAGGCTGGGTGGGAGTGGTGATGGTGGGATGAATTGGGAGATTGGGTTTGACATATATACACTAATGTGTATAAAATAGATAACTAGTAAGAACCTGCTGTATAAATAAATAAATAAAATTCAAGAAAAAAGAGAATCATTGAATAAATTATATATTCATGCCATGTAACATTTTATCTATACTAAGAAGAGTAAATTGGGACTATACCAGATGACTTAGAGGGTTTTCCAAAGATATTGTTGAATGAGAAAACAATAAGTATATATACATAATATTTTCCTCCTTTTTTTTGTAAAACTGACAAAAATCTATGTGTAAATGTATGTGCACATGTTATATCTGTGTGTGTGTTCTGAATGAGTCTATGTGTGTATGTGTGCCCATGCATTTTTAGGTATAGGTCTGTATGAAATTATATGAATACAGAGAAGGACTATTGATTTGTTAACACAGATGCCTGGAGGAGAAAAGGCATGGATATATGTGGGAAATATGGATGTGAATGGGAAGACCAAAGGGAGGAATGAGACAGAAAAGGAAAAGGGGGGAAAAAAGGAGGAAGCAACATGAGCATACTTACGTATCTATGTAAAGTTATGTGTCATTACATATGTAGTGAAAAAATCAAAATGGAGAAATGAAAATATTTCCAGTTACCACCTAGTACGGAAGTATCTCAACATTTTAACAACTTCCATATTCAAACTGAGGCATATGGACAGAATGTCAGCCCTGGCCAGGTGCCTACCTCTTGACTCTGCTTCCTCTTGTTCATTGAGCTTTTGTTGAAATTCCTGCATATTCAGGAAGACCTAGATGACTTGCCACCTTCACTCTTATTGCTCTACCTTTCTGAAATCCTATTGCCCTCCTAAATATCTCTATTTTGGAAGTTACACATTTGTCTGCCTTTTTTATAGTTATTTTGTACATGAACACATATAATTATGTATGATTTTCTAAATAACTAGAAAGCCTGCTTGAAGGTAGAGACCATAAGCTTTTCATCTCTGATTCCATACCCTGGTGCTCTTATCCTAGTAGGCAGCCTGACAATATTTGCTGAGTGAATAACTTTGAACCAGCACTATTCTTTTTTTTTTCCCGGAAAAGAATGTAAATACCTAAGCTTTCTAGTACTTTTGCACACTGATTGCAAATAAATGACCAGGTTTGTGTTATGGTAGTATTTGCTATCTGTGAATTCTGTGAGGAAATACAAATTTGAAATGTTTTGTAAAATTAAATGATTCATTTCAGTGAATTGGTCCGTCTGTTAGTTGGTTATTTGTCTTTGTCAGTCAGTCAGTTTGTCTATCATTCATTTATTCATTCATTCAGTGAATGCCAACCGTTCATAACTAAAAGATATTGGTGGTCTTTAAATTGTTGTAAAATTTCTGGGGTAATCTAATGGGTCACAGAGGCAAAATGTAGTATTTTTTACCCTTAGGGTTATCTACTTTGGAAGTGGTTTTGGAGACATCTTTTGCTCAATACATCCTGCTATGATCCGTTTTTCTTTAATTAGCTCATTAGGAATTAATACTTCTGTTGGAAGTAATAGTCTGCATTTTATCATCCATAAACAAAAATGTCAGTGATTTTCTTTCATGTGAACCCAACCAACACACAGTGATAATTTCTGAACATGAATCACTGATGTTAAAAAAAAGAAAAAAAAAAAAAAACAGGGGTTCTCTTGAGCCTGATGATTACCTTGTTGTTAACTCTGTTGGCTAGTTATGCCCTGAGAATTTTTTAGTACAGCTTTCACTTGTTAACATGCAGCGTTTTAATGTTTCCCTCCATTTTGAAGTGAGGAAAATGCATTTCACTAATGGTAGTTATTTTTACAGCATTACATGAGAAGAGCAAAACTGAGAATGCCTTTTGTCAGTCAGTTGTCAACACAAAAGAAAAAGCTTAAAGCTTGGGTCACTACAAAAAATTAACATTTGGAAAATAATTTTTAAAATCTTGGTAGGATGAGAGTATCACTTTTTTACTATTTCTTGATTTTTAAAAGCCTATGGTGGCTTTGATAAAATACAAGAAAGTATATTGAAATTGAAAGAGCTTCTTGTAGTTACATAAGGAAATTGTTAACATGATCAAGCAATTTGAAAACTTCCACTTTTATAAAGAACGAAGCAGGAATGAAAATCCGTATGTTAGTTTTTTTTTTACGAAAAGCAAATATAATGAGAATCCATAAAACCACAGAGTTTAAAAGCAGAGTGTAATGTAGAAACCATTACATCCAATACCCTAATTTCCTCCCATAAGGAATGTGAGTGTTAGTCACCAACCAGCGTTAGTCTGCATTGGACTACGTCTCCCAGCTCTTCCACTGCATCACGAAATCATTCTCTCAAGTTTACTTTATGATTCTTCTTTCTCCTCTCAAATTCTTAGGTTTCTTATTAGAGTTTGCTACATTGAAATTCTAAAATAAAGCCTTATGAAAAATCAAATGACTTATTTACCAAAAATTAAACATATATATATTTGCCCCTCACCCCACGTCTAAAATACTAATTTTGTGTGTGCGTTGTCATTTCACTGTAAGTTCTCTTGGGAACAGTAAAAGTCTTGGTGATCTTGTCGTCCCCAACAGCATCCAGTGGGAGTGACACATGTGAACAGGATCAGATCTTTTTTTAGTCAAAATGCTTTAAAAAATAGTTATTTGCCTGTTATTTCTAATACAAGAACCACAAGAACCTTGCTTTTGTAAGTGGCATGTTAAGAAGACAGCAGTACTGCAGATGAAAGAGAGAATTCACATAGAACCAGGAAAACTTATACCCTTGTCACTCCAAAATATTTCATTAACACTTAACTAAAGAGAGACATAGCGCCCACCCTGACTATGTATGTGCCGTCCTTCTTACCTTGTATTTTGAGCAGGGCAGTTCACAGCTGTGAGTCAGAATGGTGGCATAAGGGCCTTAGAGCTCTGATAATAGACCAAGAATTACCTTGGCAGAGAAATGAAGAGCATTTACTACTGAGAGTCTAAAAAGAAAGTGCTAAATAGATAATTAACATCTTTCCTCTCAGTGGCAACCTGGAAAAATTCTTGGTCAGGAGCCATAAAAAGGTCTCAGGTCTATCAGAAGGGAGAAAAAGAGAACAGACTTCCTCAAGGAAAGGAGGGTTTGATCTTATGTGTGTGTACTTGGAGTGTTTGTGTATGTGTGGAGGAGAGTGTTTGACCTAAACAAACTTAACTTGTGTTATTATTTACCAGAGTAGAAGGTGTCTGTAACATCAGTTTGGCCATTTGAAAAATGAGAATACATGTCATTGTTTTGTTACTGGGCCTGCCATGGATACATTATAACTATTGATTGAATATTCTTTGTAAAGAGGAGAAATTTCCAACACTCAATTAGGTTAAGGGGCACAAGGTTTCCTGTACATGACAGCACTGCCTGTTTAGTGTATCCCATGCACACTGTCTTCAGACGTGGACAGTTGGTACTAGGAGTCCTGTAAACGTGCCATGTTCATATTCCCAACAAAATATAATTCCTTATTACGAAGCAGGATCTCCAGGGACTTCCATGGTGGCACAGTGGTTAAGAGTCCGCCTGCCAATGCAGGGGACATGGGTTTAATCCCTGGTCCGGGAAGATCCCACATGCCACGGAGCAACTAAGCCCGTGCACCACAACTACTGAAGCCCACGTGCCTAGAGCCCGTGCTCTGAAACAAGAGAAGCCACTGCAGTGAGAACCCCGGGCACCGCAACGAATAGTGGCCCCTGCTGGCCAAAACTAGAGAAAGCCTGCGCTCAGCAACAAAGACCCAATGCAGAAAAAAATAAATAATTAATTAAAATTTAAAAAGCAGGATCTTCATTCTCTTCTGCTTTTCACATACAGGAAGCTAACAATCCATTGTGAGCAATTGTTAAAGAAATTAAAATTCTTCTGCACAATTAAGAATCTTGTGTCTATGTAATTTTTGTTTTTCTCATTAGATTTTGTCCTGCTTCTCTCCATACACCCCATGCTCTCATATTTCTCCCCACTTCCTCAAAGCCTTCTTCTGGGGCTTCCTACCCGTGATTGAATCAGGCCTATCTTCCAGCATTTTATTATATTTTAGATTTTCCTCTTCTGCTTCCCCTAAGAAGAGTTGCTTCATGAAGCATTCATTGAGCTAATATTTACCAGGATCCTGCTCTATTCCTGGCTCTGTCCTAGGTGCTTTCTAGGAAAATAAGTTCCTCATTTTCATGGAGTTTATATTCTCGTGTCCTAATTTCTTGGATCTTTCTTTAATTATTCTGATAAACTAATTTGTACTGTGGTATCAGTTTCAAACATTGGACTAAGTGATATTTCCTACCCAGATAACACTCAACAACAATCCACTCTGTAAACATTTATTCAACACCTAATATGGTGTAGGAATACAAAGATGAAAAAGGTTCGGTTCCATATTCTGGTCTTCTAGGAGAGGAGATTGGTACCTATGTATTGAGGGTGACATTTAAAAATAATTGTGCACTTTTACCTTTTGGGGAACAAATTCATCCTGGTCTATCAAAACATCCATCTGCTTGGGGTGATAGGAGGGGGCGATGATTAGAATTTGTTAAGAAAAACCGTGAAAATATTCAGTTTCTGTCACCCAGGAGTAGCATTAGAGAGTGCAATAATAATTATACAAACTGGGCTATTTTCTTGAGAAGAGATCTAAATATCTTTTTCTTCCCATTTGGCAAATCAACAAAAGGAGGGTGGAACTTTCTCCACTATTAAGTCTTTATAGAGCCAGAGAAGAAGAATATGTGAAACAGAGAAAGAAAAAAAGACACCCCCTTTCCAGCCTCTATGATTTTAAGGAGGTAGAAGAGGAGGAGAGAGAAACCTGGACGGCACAGTGAGCCAGAGGTTGAGGTTTGAGGCACAGACACTGAGTTGAGAGCTGAGGGTCTTTCCTGGCAGGACAAGGTGACCTGAGAGAGGCTGTGAAGGGCTTTGGGGCTGGCGGAATCCCGAGTGATCTTTTCTGTAAGTTGGAGACAATAATAACTACTCTGGGGGCTG
This sequence comes from Physeter macrocephalus, assembly GCF_002837175.3. Classification (NCBI taxonomy): domain Eukaryota; kingdom Metazoa; phylum Chordata; class Mammalia; order Artiodactyla; family Physeteridae; genus Physeter; species Physeter macrocephalus. The sequence goes on along the minus strand of NC_041223.1, from coordinate 58,639,817 downwards.
TTGTATGGGTCACATGAAAAAAATATGTGAGGTGTCCAGTAAAGTACCTGGCATCTAGAAAATACTTGGGAAGTATATGTTGCTTCCATTTCTTTCCGGTTTGCCTTCTGGCAAGACTGAATCATCAATCTAACTTCTCGAGGTTTGAAAAGACTAGAAGAATACAGACTGTCCTGGCTTGCTGTTTTTCTAGCCGTGTGACCCTGAGCAATTTGCTAACTCTCTTTAGCTTCCATTTCCTCATCTATAAAATGAGGATAATATTAGCAACTACTTTGTAGGACGGATGTGTGGATTAAAAGAGACAACGTATAAAATGGGCTTAGCCCAGTGACTTGCATGTGGTAAGGGTGTAATAAATGTTTATTATACCTGAGAATAGAGATTTATACTTTTGTTTCTTCTCTGTTTCTATGTGTCTAAAACTTAGCTTCAATTTTTGTCTTCATCAAAAGTTACCTATCAGGTACTTTTTTTTCCTTAGTGTTTTAACTCTGTTTTCTGTGTGCTGAAGAACAAGATATACAACTTTCTATTTAGAATTCCACAACAGAGCAGGTGGTCCACGGGGATGAGAACTTTTTCACTCAGAATCTAGAGGTGAGCGGGGTGATTAAAAGAGAAAGCTTTACATTCATTTACCCTCTATTGCCTATGTTTGCAGTCACCTAATTAATGATCACCAGTTGCCTATGCAAATTACTCCCAGGAGTAGTTTAAGGAACACTTTATGAGTCTTGCAGGCCAGGAATAGATCTTAAAATAGTGACTAGAGATTAGAAGTCCCTCTTTACTATGTTAGAAGAAACAGTGCATGACCAGTCACAGCAACACGGTGACCCTACATTTTACTGTGGCCCACTGATCCAGGGGTATATATGTGCTTTATAGATCACCCTTCAGTATGGAATAACAGTTGGCTCTGGGGTATTTTAGACAATGGCAAGCAAACAGTACAAAGTGGGGCTTCCTTGCTTGCTTATTCCTGTGGGTGAGATGGCCCACTGGCTGCAGAATTCTAGAGGCTTCAGCAAAAGCTCCAACTAGAGGTCAGGAAGAGAGGATGCAATGGAATACATGTCCTGGGATCATTTGTGAGGGAATGCCTACAATCTAGCCTAAGGGGAGACATGGCCCTGGTCACCTCCCTAGAAATGGATTCTCAGAAAAGTTTTCTTCTTCTCAGGCAAACTCAGAATACTAGAATATCAGAGCTTGAAGGGATTTTGAATATCAGCGTACATCTAGTTCAAACTTTAAAGTACCTTGTAGGTGGCTGATTCTGTGAACAGAAGAGCTAACATGTAGACTTCTTTTTTTCACTAATTTGATTTTTTTTTTTTATGAGAAGAGACAAGAAAAAGCTGAGTCATTTATATATTTTTCTTTCTGAGAAGTTTGTGCATCTCGGGTAAAATTTTATAGCTCTCTAGAATTTAACTTAATGGTTTGAACAGTACCTTCTGGATGTGGAGATTTAAAATGTATTCTTTTCCTACCACTTTTTGGAATGAGATAAAGCCTTTCATAGGTGAAGGGGCATTTTCCTAACCTCTCTGTGATTATCTAATATATCACATACTTGATCCCTTGTGGAGGGCTGCCCTTTTTTCTTGAGGGTCTGTCAGACATGTCAGTGAAGGCACCATGGCAAATGGGTACTTCTTTCCCCAGCTGGTCACCATGATCACTGAAGGGAAAACAAAAACCACAGGACAGAGACAATATCTTGCTTATTTCTGTGCAGCTACGTTGTGAGGACCCTGCATACCTGGCGAATCTATTTTAGCTCCTGAGGAGAAATCTGAGGAAAAAAGAAACTTCTGTCTATAGAGATTTAGGTTGTTCAAACTGAGCTTGCATTTTCAAATAAGAAAATAGATCACATAGTCCCAGCTCTCAGAATTAAAATTGTTTCTTCTTTTTTATCAGTGCCATTTTTTTTCTTTTTTCTTTTTTTTGCTGTATAATAGTTTCTAGATCAGATTGTTGAGTGCTTTCATCCAGAACCATGAAAGTACTTTTCTATTCTTTTTCTCTTTTAATATACTGTGACTCAGCAGCAGTAATGCTGTCTTGTGCTTAAGTCCCCAGTAGCTGTTGTGAGCCATGGGACCACTCAGCTTTGTCTGATGCTGGCACTTCCTGCTCTTCAGAGCAGGGACCATTTCCTTCAGGACTCAGTCTCCAACTATCCTGCTTGAACTGTGCCAAGAATTAGACAATTTCCAATTAACTACATTATGAAGACACACAAGTGGTTTTTAGTGATTTTTATCTATTTTTTGCGACAGAAGAGGGTTTAAATCCGGTATCTTAAAGCAGGATGTAGCTATGGCCTGGCCACCCCTACCCCAACCAAGCCACTCTCCTAGTTTTCTCCTTGTGTTCTGGAAACCATTTCTCTCCCACTGTGCTGGGACACCTCTAGGCCTCTCTTTTTACCTTCTCCTTTTTCCACTGCCTCTATACCAATGGCTCAAACAATTTCCTTTACATGCATGATTTCTAAATCTGTCTCTAGTCCTGTCCTCTCTTCATGGCATCAAAATTTCCTCTGGCACATCGAGTCGTGTGCCCAAACAGCGTTCATTTTCTTTTCCCCAGAAACCGTGTCCTTTATTAATGCCACTGACATTCGTCAGTTACTTGGACTCAGAATATTGGATTTGCCTTTGATTTTTTCCTATCCCTACTCTCAAGGCTAAACATTTTCCAAGCCTTGAAGACTCTTTATTCTCAGTGCCTCCTGGATCTGGTTTATTCTGACATCCACAGTTAGATACTCATCATTTTTGTTCACATGGATGATTAGAGTGGGCTCCCAATTTGTCTATTGCCATCCTTATTTTATTTCATATAGAAATATTAAAATGGGCACTTGATTTTTTAAAAAATTAGGATCTATTGTTTATCCTTTTCAAAATTCAACTTAAGGGTCTCTATAAGTGTGATCTCGCCTAGTTCATTTCAAATAAGATTTGTTAATAGATTCTACCCAGAATTCTTCAGGAGTAAAACTTTTGAACAAGTTGGTGTATTTATATAATACTTAAACATTTATATGGCTACATTTTGCTAATTATGTATTAGTTTTTATGAGATAAATTTTTTCAAGCTGTGTTTTTGAAGGCTCTTGTATGTTATATTCCTACAGTATGTTTTTTGAGTATCTTAGAATATTCTACAAAACAGAAAGCTTGACTGAAATGATGATGGCTTTTTTTCCTGCACTGAACTCTTAATGACATTGGTACTTTTTTTTTTTCCAGCTGCAAGGCTATGTACAGAGACATTTAGCATTTGCCTTGTGAGAAAAATGTTCTGTGGCAAAGATTGAATAGAGGGGTGGTGGTGGTGAATAATTAGGTTTCTTCCATATTTAGATCCTATGATTTATGTTACCCTTGCTCTTACTGGGGCAAGATTTTTATGTGGGAGCAAGTACTAGGCTGGATAGAGAATATGTAATTTGGGGAATTGGTATCTTCTGCAAATTTTCAGATTCTTCTTGGTTCATCATGTATAATCTTTTCCTAGAACTAAATAACCCAATGTAAGATCTTGTAGTTTTTCTTGTTCTTTAATAATTAGGGGCTTTGGGGGGGTAAAAATCAATAATAATTTCAAGTAAAACAGTTAGTCCCAGATGATTTAAAATTATATTGTAAATTTCTTCTAAATTAAGATTAGAAATGGACTGTCTTGCAGTTTTAAAATAGAGATTTTTCATATAGTTTATAATTGTGTAATATAGTGCATGTAATTATATAAATACTTTCAGATTTAACTACCTATATGGACATATATATTGTATTTTTTATTTTTATTTTTATTTATTTATTTATTTTTTGCAGTACACGGGCCTCCCTCTGCTGTGGCCTCTCCCGTTGCGGAGCACAGGCTCCGGATCCCCTGCATCGGCAGGTAGACTCTCAACCACTGCACCACCAGGGAAGCCCTACATTGTATTTTTTAAACAAAATGAAAAAAAAACAAAACTCAGTGTCCTTATTGTAGCCAGTAGTTAGCAAAGAAATCCCCTAAATTTACCAAGGACTGAAGGAGAGGCATACAACTGCTGTCACTTGTTGCTATCAATAGTAAGGAGTCAGACCACATTACTGGCTTATTTCCATTCTCAGAAAAATCTTCAGTTTGATTCCATTCCCACATAAGGAAAGGCATTAACAAAAATGTCCATTTGCCTTCCTTCATGAGGCCTATTTACTTAATGGAAATCTTAGCAAATATGTCCTTTTTCCTTTTATTGATAATGGTCTAGCTACATAATAGAAGCATGATGTGGTGAGCATCTAATGTACTTCATAACTGCCCAAAACAGTGCCAATTAGAACAAAAAGGACTGTTCCATTTCCATTTATTTCAAAGCCCCCTTTTATATGCCTTGTTGCTATACAGTAAATATTGTGATTAAAAATTTCCTACTCCATTTCTCTGTTATTTCTGTTAGTATGCCTTTAGGAAATTGTAATTTAATAGGCCATTTCTTAGGAACAAGAGAGTGCTATAAGTAAATGGGTACATGCTCTTAACATATGAGAGAATGGGGAAAGCACAGGACAGTGATTTCTTTACAGTACATACAGTATAACACTAATCATTTTCCCAAAGTGGCCATACTGTCCATCTTGCCATCTGAGTAGCTTTGGCCAACTAATATAATCTCTCTGAGCCTCAAATTCTTACCTGTAAAATAGGGAGAATTTATTTATTTGATTTTTCTACTCACTACAGTATATGAATACTGTAGTGAGTAGAATAAACAATAGAAGTAAAGAAGCTAGCAAGATGCCTGAAACTTCCCCCTTTATCTCCTTTCCAGCTCACCTCCACACTCCATCCTTCTTCCCTAAATAACTTATGTTTTCATTGTGAGAGACAAAAACACACTGAAAAGGAAATACAATACAAAGCAGTGGGTAGAGAACATACAATGTAGTGGGGAAAAAGCTCGTCATGAAACCCCATAAACTCTAGTAGTTCTTTCTGATTTTGCCACAAACAGCTGTTAAGACCTTGGTTTGATCACTAAGTCTTTCCATGTCTCCATTTATGCATCAGATGAAGGTTTACCTGGGTATTCTTTGATTAAGTGCCAAATTTGTTGTAGAGGCAGTAAGGTTTATTGTAATTCTAATAAAGTTAGTGGTCCTCGTGGATTGAAGTAAGTGATTAGGAAGGTATCATGGAAGAAGGGGGATGTGAAGTGAGCTTTAGAGGTTGATTACAGTTTGGTTAGTTCAAGGGAAGGCACTCATTTGTTGTTGTTTTGATCTTAGCCAACTGAAAGGTTTTGATTTTTCACGGAATGACATAATTGATCAGAACAATTTGTTCTGAAGTGACACTGGCCATTAATTTAATTGCTTTAGTCCTTCAGATGAGTTTTATTTGAGAGATTTAAAATTACAAAGGCTAATGTATCCTGTGAATAGGTACATTATTGCACTTACAAATAAATATTTGTGAGGAACTCCTGAATGGAACATAGATCTTTCCATTACAGGGTCCGCTGGAAAGACCAAAATAATGCAGCCGCATTGTGAGATCACCATCAACAAACATGTGATCAACATCTTTCTTTGTCCCTGGCACACTCTTACAATGAGTCCATATTTGTAATTTATAGATGTGTGACATCATTACTTTCCAGTAAATATAGATAAAGTAACATTTAAAGGTGACACGTCATGTGTTATTAGTGTTTTTCTCAGTAAACTGATAGAATAAATTCGGCTTTACAACAAAGTCACAAATAAGGGGACTTTGGGAGTTGTCACCATACAGATAGAAATTGAATCCCTGGGAATAGATTCGATGGCCTAAAGAGGACACATCTATGTTTACAAGGCGGTAGACACTTCAGTAGCTCTGTTGATTTTTGTGACCACAATAACAATGACTATTGAGGTTGTTGATAAGCGTATAGAATTAATGAGGTTTAGCATGTTTTAAGTCATCCTGGTTTCATTTACCTTGAGTCTGAATTTTATCTCAGAACTTCTAAGCCTGGGATGTAAAATAGGCCATTTATATGATAAACAATTGCTTAGTTGCATTCAGCATACAGTGGAGCTTGGTAACCGCTTCGCCAGTTGCAGTGAGCATGTTTACTTCCTGAAAGTGGGTCCCATTGGGTTCACATATGTTTATATCATATGGATTATTCCTACTGTTCACTGTTCCATGGAACCCATCTCAGAGATAAGCTTACTTATATTTGTCTGTAGTTCAGCCACCAATCCCTTGCCCAGTTAATTTTGTTCTAGAAAACAGGGATGGTTTCACTGGATACCCATAGATCAAAGTAACAACTTTATGCAGAAAGAACATCTTGAGACTTCTAGCCTTGGAAGGAAGCCATAGTTCTGGCAGCTGCTTAATTCTTCATAGGCTCCATTATACATATATGTCATTTAATCCTCACAACAACCCTATAAGAAAATTATCCCCAATCTCATCTTTTAGATCAAGAAACTAAATTTAAAAGCGAGATTACTTAAATTCATGCAAATAGGCATTTGAATCCAGGATTTTCTGATTTCCAAACACATGGGCTTTTTCCACTATACTATACTGACTCTAATAAATATTTCTCTTCTTTTCAACTTCCTTTGTTAAAGTCATCATTATACAGGTGAATATGTATATTGAACATTTATTTAAAAATGGAAATGCAATGTACAGTACTTGAAATAACAAAAACAAGAAACAATCTCCGATATGTAGGTATTATAGGTCGTTATCTATTATGATATTATGTTAAGAGGAACATTTAGTTTAAAATTTTGAGTTAATTGGGTATACCTAGTTACCTTGATTTAAATACAATTTGTAAAGAAAAGCAACGTTCTGCCTTAGATAGAGTCCTGAGGAAAGAAGATACTTGAAAAGATTCCTGAGAGGGAATATTCATTTTGTTCATGACAATTAGTGAGACTCTGGGATTAAAAACTACAATTATGGCAATAATGTTGTTATTGAAAAATGAACATTTCAATGAGATTATGAAAATGCTAGGGAATGAACAAAGGTTAGTAGATGCCAGTGGAAAAAATAACTTCCAAGAAATACATATATATAAAATCACCCATACACAGCTGCAGAAAAAATATCAAACAAAGTTGACCTTTTCATGGAAAAGTCCTTGAAAAAGACTTTATTAAAACAACAGGAAATAAGGTGAAATTAGATACAGAGAAATTCAACAGAATTAGGTACAAAGCACAGCACGGACCAAATCTTATTTGACAGGGGCCTATTGATGTCAACAAAAACTGGAGGGAAATACTAGATTTTATGAAGAACTGAACAAAGTTGCAATTTAGCTCAGTGCATTAAATTAATCAGTAATTAAAATAATCCTGCTGAGGCACTTGACTCTCCAGTTCTTTACCCAGTGGTTTGGAGCCACAAGGGCCCTAGGACAAATGCTTGCAAAGTCAGTCTGGTTAATCAGCCAATTCTAAGACCAGTCAACTTTGAAGGAAAATCATTTGAGGAAGATTATTATGCCCAGTTGGAAGTAACTGGACTGAAGAACTGAAAGCCGTATATCTTTCTGCCTGTGTATTAAAACCTGCACCCATGCAGCCTGTCCAACGACTATATTTCCTAGTTCTTTACAGTTTAAGAAATTAAAATTGATGATCAGGTTCCAACTGGGGGCCCCTCTCTACTGTAGGACATATTGACACATTTACCCATATTTGTGTTTGAGGGCCTAGAGCAGCTCAAAGCCCTTTTCATATATTTGCAATGTATTACTTCCTCCTGTTGTCTGCCCTGGAACCTCCACCCCAGCCCCCGCTCCCAAATCTGCAAGGAAATTTAAAACCCAGTCCTCATCAGACTCAGACCTAAAGACTCACCCTCTTTGCCAGGTTCCACAAGAAATGCTGTGGTTTGGTTTGGTTTTCTTTCTTTCTTTGTTTGTTTTTGTTTTCAATTTTTCGGAAGATTCACAGAGGGGAGAATGTAAGACTGTAGGACTTGTAGCTCCCTTCCATTTTGCAGACCTTAATACCTTTAGGTGTTCTCTAAGCTCAATGCTTTCCAAAAACCAGTATCCCCACATATCAATTCTCACTGAGTGACACTTTCTGTGTAGTCTAGTGTCTGTCTCCTGCCTCTAGTGGATTCCTGCTTTAGAGGGCATTGGCCCTGCCCAACCAGTCTGCACCTCCTGGAAGTCTGGTGAATCAGATTCTATTTCAGTACCATAAGATTAGGAAAAAATAAAGCGGTCACAGTTTCCTGTATTTCTAGAAGGTCTCCAGGTTATTTTTCTAGTGAGAGAACAGGATCTTTTTTGGTTTGTTTGTCAATTAGTTTGTTTCTGTTCCGTTTTAACACTGGAAATGCCCGTGCCACCCAGAACGTGGTGTTACCCACTTTAGGAGGTGACCTACCCTCCTGCAACAATGGATGGCTAATAATTCTGCCTTGATTGGCTTTAAGGCCTGGGAAAAGCTTTATGAAGTAAGAAGTCTCTGTGGCCTCATTTTGTTGCTGAAACTACGGAGTACCAAGAAAGTGACTTGGGAAACTTCTTGTTGTGAAAGGATGTCAATACTTGTCTTTTAGGAGATGCAAGAAAAGAATGAGCAGAGCAGAGTTTTTCTAATTCTTGGGAGAGGGGTAACTTCAAGGGATAAGAGTGGGTGAGGATAATTTTAAAGAGGGAAGAAACTTTGGCTGAGATTCCAAGGTCTGCTAGATGGCAGGAAAGGATATAGCATGGAGCCTGGCTTTAGCCACAGATATGTCCTGAAGCTTGATAGTTGTTTGACATGCTGCCAGATTTCTTGAAAGACGTACCAGAAACTTATGTTTTCTATATGCTACCATTGGGTTTAAAAGGAAGTGTAAGACAAAAAGAGTGATGAGAGGACAGATTAATGGAGAACCCTTTGAACCTAAACCTGGCGTTGGCAAACTTCTTCTGTAAAGGGCCAGATAGTAAATATTTTCAACTTTTTAGGACATAAGGTTTTTGTAGCAACTACTCAACTCTACCTTTGTACCATGAAAGCAGCCAATACATAAATGAATAGGCACAGCTGAGTTTCAATAAAACTATTTGCAAAAGCAAGTAGTGGACAGATTTGGCCTGAGAGTGATAGTTTTCACCTCCTGTGTAGACTGTTTTCCCGGATTTCTGTGATTAAGTATATTTACCATGCCTGGTGTTAGCAAGTCATGAGTGAACTAACAAAGAAACAACACATGAGATTTTTCCAGTTTTACTATTTTTCTTATAATGTTTATAAAAGAATTAGACATGAATGCTTTTGATTCTACTACTACCTGTCTTTGCATTATACTATTTCATTTTCATCACTCTTCAATGTAATAGAATGCATCACAGAGTGATCAGTTTGAGATTGGCTATTTCCATTTATAAATATCTAAAACAGGAAAGGGGTCTTCAATAAAAGGTACAGATGTACATACCTAAGGAACAAGGGGAGCCAATAACATCCTATGTGGAGTTTAAAAAGTGAGTAACAACAGTACTGCTTTTTTTTTCCCAAGAATCAAACAGCTCACTTAAGAGAAAATAAAAGGAGGAAAATGTGTCTAAAAATTTTGGAGAATATGTTTCTCAAAAACTGAATTGAATTCCCATTTACATAGAGGAATACTATCATATAGAAAAGCACTGAAGATATCCAGTGATTGATGGAAAAAGCAAAATATATTAAATATCAAAACAAATTATGTGGTTGTATTGTGATTATTCCTCAAAACAAATGAGTGGATACATGTTTCTGAGTTTTAATCAAAGAATTTAATTTTGTTCAGCCTTATCTTCTGAGGCAACAATAAGCTAAAATGGGCAAGTAAATTTTGGATGCAAGGGAAGTTTTTTGAAAATCACTTTTAAAATGGTTATTATTTATTATATACCAATGAAAATTATTTCTGAAACTTTTAGTAGGACGAATCTTTTGAATATGTGCATATACTTGGAAAACCCCAGACTAAAGCCAGGTAATAGTTTTCTCTTTCTTGATTACTTACTCTAAAAATATGATTACTACCTGAAGCCATTTGTACTAGAGTGTAATTTTCAGTATCTCAGTCTGAAAATGTTTTCATTTTTAAATTACTTTATTTGCATCTCAAGGAAGAACATATCCTATATTCTGAGATAAGGTCTAGATGGAAGTTTTACTTGTTTTTATTCATTTAGTTGTCACTTTAATTATTTTTAGAAATATTGTACGTTTCTATTAAGTAATATATTCAATTTAGTCAAAATATTTCATCTCTAATGAAACCCTGGCAGTTTGACCATATGATTTACAAAATACTACAGGGTGTTCATAAAATGTATTAAGGTTTCTGAATTACAAAAGAAAACATTGTTTTATATTAGCTTCTGATGACTTTTGGTGGTAAAGGTGGTAATGATCCAAATTTACGAAATCCCTTCAATTTACGTGTGAAGTTTATCTTAATTGCATTTTGTTATTGGAACCACACAATTTGCTCACTAAATAGGAATTTCCAATTTGGAAATTGCAGTCCTTCTTTCTTGTTGAAAATCTGTACATTTTCAGATTTAAAAAAAAGGTACAAACTTGACCCACATGGTTGATGGTACTCAAGTCTTCATTAACTACTTTCAGTCTACTCACCACTCCCTGTATTATTATTGAACCATAAGCATTGCCCCTTGTGGATGAAGCTTCTCTGTTTTACTTCCATATCCTCTTGTTTTCTCACTCTGCAATAAGCCCTCAGGATCCCTTCACCCCATCTGCTATTTATCAGTTGCCTCTACTTTTCTACCTGCGTGTCTCATTCGGTTGGGAACAAACTAATCCTCAGACTTGAACTTCTCAGACATTTCTTCCTTCTCCTTTTTAAATTACCCCAAATGTGACAACATCCCTGGGATTCCTTCCAGAGCAGCCTACTTCTCCATCAGTTCCCTAAAAATCTGAGAACTAAGAAGCAGGCTCAGCATAATCCTTGATCTCTACTGTTTTGCTCTCCTCTTCCTCGGTAACTTAAGGATTTGGTTTAGTCTTCCTCAATGGCTTTCTCTTGCCATTTTACTTGGAGACGGTACTCATGTTGATGACCCTTGACTAACCTGGTATTTCATTGTTTTCACCTCCTAAAACCTAGTAGCATTTGTCTCTATTCCGTTTCAGCCAGTTTGAACTGCCTTTCATTGTGATTACATTTTCTATCATTACTTGAAAGTATCATTTTCAAGATCTCTAACTTTGAACATACTTTCTGTGAACACTACATCTTATCCCATCCTCTTCTCCATTCTCCATTCCCCCTTCCGCCCCCATAATTAACTTCTTATTTATCTCCTCCCCCGAGTTCTTCTGTCCATCTCATATGCCCTCTACATCTTATTCATTCTGGTTCATCTGCTTAAATGTTCAGCTTGTACTCCAGGGACAGCCATTTCAAAAGGGCACTTGCTTCCACTTTAGAATCCATTGTTTCTTTGATCTTTTACCAATTTTCTTTCATCTTTCCATAGCCCTAGTTATTCTCCTGTGTCTGTTTCCTCTTTTGTAATGGGCCAAAAAATTTAGTTGATGTGGGCTGTGGAACCAAATGAGTTCTGACTGACTAACTCTACAACAGATTCTTGCAATTTTATGGCAGTTGGGTCATAGCCACTTTTCCCATCTCTAGCTGAATCATTCACTAATGTAGCTGTGATAAACCTCTCCAGGGTTCAGGGCTTGCAGGATTTTTCCTGTCATGGCACACATAGAAACTATTGCTATGTGATTTTTTGCCTCTGAATGAGGCCAAAATATTTTCCTTCTTTAAATTACTGGACATTGTAAAGACTTATTGAGATAATATGTATAAACACTGTTTTACATTTGTAAGATCTTAGTATTATTGTCATTCCATGGTCACATCTCATGCTTTACCACCTCCTCTGTGTCATTTATCCTGATCTCTGGCTGTAATCTCCTTCTCCAAATTTCAAGACTTAAACACTAGTCTCTTCTTTGTGACCTCTTCCCACTTAGCACTCAGCTTGTTTCTGTTGGCTTTGCTGAGTAAATCTTTATCTCTGATAATCTGGCCTACACGATTCTATCGTGTTGATATCCTTTGTAGTAGTTAACCTAGTGATCTGTATCTAGTTAAGCAGGATGCATTTTTGCTGAACCAAATTCAAATGAATGATAAACTTTGCCAATTTAGAGGCATGCTCTTCATAGCACAAGGTTGTGGGTTTATGAGTTATTCATGGTACTTTTTTGAAATTTTCATCCTTTTTATCTATACAGTTCATTATTATACTTCATTACAAAGAATAAAATCCTTTTTACATACAGTAAAATCATACAGTGTTATTATAAACAGATATAAAGTGGCATTGATGCCTGTCATCTTCATTGGTATTATCTTTCTTTTGTACACTAAGAATCGTATGGTTTTAGTAGCATAAGATGGTCTGTCTTGTAAAGGAGCTTAATCACATCAGGTAATCAAGCTTTTGCTAGCAAAACATATTTCTGAATAAACACTGGGAAAGGAAAACAGGGATAGATCACTTTTATCATTACCTCTTTGGAAGAATAACTTCATTTAAACTAACCGTATATTTTCAAAATTGTCCTTAAAAGTCCTGAACCTTGAAGGACAACTGGATTAAATGTCAAAACAATTTTAAAAACAATCTACACATATGACTGTATTAGTTTTCTAGGGGAATTTATGGAAATGCCACCTATGCCTTACTAGAATCACTTCAATCACCTTGTCTCTTTGCTCTTAACTATGACACATTGAACACGGAAAAGCCTACATGTATGCCACAGTGGTTCTCTACTTTTATTCTTTCCTCAACACAACTGAGTGATCTAACACATTTCCTTCAATAAGAGTAGCTTCCTTACTGATCTTTTTTGTTTTTTTTAAATTTATTTATTTACTTTTGGGTCTTCGTTGCTGAAAAGTAGCTTCTTGAAGCAGTGATTTCTCACTGCTGTAGGAGAGGGCCGAAGGAGAATCAGAATCTTAGAAACTTGGAGGGAAATTCTTTGAAAAAGCCCTCTCAGGTTTATAAATATGTTCTCCAAGGAAGTTGTGCCCCTTACACAAATTTCCAATGGAAGGCTATAAGTTATAAATTTGATCTCTTCCCAGTTAAATATATTTGAACCAATCTGACCCAATAATTCTTAGAGAGTCCAATTTTTTGCTCTTTAGATAACATCTGTTATCTAAAACAGAGGTTTACCAAGAGCTCTGTATTTACTTTCTTGATATTCTTGGAACAATGGGTCTCTCAGGAATTTTGATTAGTAATAGTTTAAATAGATAATTTGGGAGCTGTAGTCATATATCTTACTTGTTTAGGTTCGTTACTGGGTACCTAACATATTCGGATCTTTTTTTAACATATGTAGTAATGTAAGTTTTACAGATTTCTAGAAATCTATTGATTGCATGTCAAAATTAGAAGAAACTTGCCTGCTATGTAGTTCAGTTCTGATATCTTCTCTATAATACCTTTCACAGATAGATTTTCATTTAAGTCCATCTTGTACACATCTATGGGTGGGACATTACTTATTTTAGAGTCCATTCTTTTTTGGCAATTCATATTGTTAGAAAATCCTTCCCTAAATCCTCAAATTGACATTTGGCCAAATAAGACTAATCGCAATCGCATGTGAACAGCTGTTTAAATATAATTTCTCTTTAATTACTTACGATTTTTAAATTAAACCATTTGATAGAATAGTTCCCAGACCTCTTGTCATCCTATCTTTTTCCTTTGAATATTTTGTCAATGTCCCAATTAAAAAATGGGTTCTTAGAAGTGAACCCAATAGTCTGGCACAAAGTATAGTGTGACCATGATGTGAGCATGACTTTATATACTATACTTCAGGCTTGAATTATTTTAGGAAGCCAGATCAAGCATTGGCTCATTGAGTGGGAGGTCAACTAGAGGCATGGCTTAGATTTAGCCTACCAGATATGGAATATGCTGTGGTTATTTTGTTTTACATAGGTCGTCCTCAAATTCCTTAACAAGAGTTTGGACATTGATCTCTTCATTTCCAAAATTTGTATTTTATATTTTATGATAAGTTATTTGTCAGATATATTTTTGATCTTAACTATTAAATTTTCCATATATCTCAGCACCAAAATAAATTGATAACTATATTTTGCACGAACATCTAAGCCTGAGAGCTGAAGCACTATTTAGTGATTTATGAGAAAGGAGCTAAATATCAACCACATTTAGTTAATCAAAACTGCATGAACCAACCCTTTTCCCAAAATTGTACTAAGCCAGAAGTTAGTAGGCAGTAATCTTGGGGGAGTAAGTTCGTTTTCTGGGCCTCAATTTCTTTATCTCTGTAATCACATGTCTGGGCACAAAGTTTATACATTAAAGAAACACTTCTAAAACATATTTACTTTATTAAGCCTGATTTTTCTGGTTTATGAGCCATTTGAAGTATGTGAAGGGAAGGGGAAGAAGCAGGTTCTACAGACAGCTACAGAATGATTGGCAGGAAGTCACAGAAATAGCCTGAGGAAAGGGAGCAGACATAATTCCCACCCTTCCCCAAAACATACAATTGTGCACTCATTTAAAAAACCTACATAAGACTCAATAGCTTGGGCTTCAGCTAGCAGTGGAAGGCTAGAGAGCTCTTTATAATCTGAGGAGGCCCTGAGGCCATCCCTGTTTTATAGTATGGTCCACCCTCTCAGGTTCCTCCTGAGTGCTCCAAATAAGCAGAAAATGTGAGCTAGGGTCAATAGGTTACCAAGGTGCAATGCACAGTGGAAACTACACTGTGAAAATATTTCCATCCAAATGCTTACATTTTATTTATTATTTTAAAGTTGCATTTTCTAAGAATTGAAGTTTACTTAAGCTTCTTAAAGCTTTGGATGTCTTAAATATATAGCTTTCATATTTATGGAGGTAATCAACCTTGATTATTTTTCTCTCTTTCCCTCTGTCTCTCTAAAAATACACAAACCCCAAAGGCAAAAAGCAAGCAACCAACAAAAAAACTGGATTTGAAATTGTTTGATTTTCACTTACACTTAATTTCCCAAATAGCTGACAAATGGGTACATATTTGCTTACATAAACAATACCAAAAATTTTAAACAATTTCCGTTATTTATTTATGTTAGACTGAACCATGTGTAATTACTAATATTCGGCCATTTTTGACATATAAAAAGGCATTTCATCAGGTTCAAATGAAATAGAGAAATGAGTGATTTTTAGGACAACTGATAAAATCATATATTAGATTATGTTTCTTATAGTCAAGGAAAAAAATAAAAATCAAAGTACTAGTGATTTATCCAGTGAATACTTAGTGAGCACCTACTGTGTGCCATATACTATTCTAGTTATTGAGACGAGACTACAATAGAAAACAGCTCAGATATGGTTTGATCCCCTGCTCTCATAGAATTTACTTTCTAGTGGTAAAAACAAAATAATTGAAATGTAATACAATGTCAAATTTGGATAAGTAACTGCATATCATATACATGACATTGACAATCAGGGTTCAACTGACTGAACCTGAAAGATATATCTCCTAGGCTAGGGTAGTTTGCTGACACATTAATACTTTTTTTTTTACTATAGTAGAAATAAATATTATTCTTGATATGCAAAGAATCAAAATTATTAGTTAAGATAACATTTTTATATTAATGATGTTAATCATAATTCATACAACATCAGCAGTTAGAGAAATTATATATATAAAATGCCAATTTAAATGATTCAATTGGAAACAACACATGAACTGCAGTGTTTTTTATTCTTTTGTAGAATTGACAAGGGCTAATGGTGGAGTGGGGAGAAAACTGAGTCTAAAGAAATTGTGGGTTCTCGTTCTGAGATTATTCTACCAGAGTGGCCACTTCAACTGCAATGTCCCAAAGTCCTCATCAGAAAAATGGTAGCTTGACTAAATGATTTAAAGTCCTTTCCAGTTCTAAAATATACTGTCCTTACTCAGTTACGTGATATAAGAGAGAAAAAGACTGAAACAGTAGGTCAATTTATATAAATAAAAGGTTATGAGTATTGTCTGTTTTCATTATTAACTTCTCAATTATTATTTGTGGTTCATGCATTAATATAGTAACAGCCTCATAATTCCCATATGAGAGAAGTAATTAGTTAAAAAAAAATCTTTGTAAAGTTCTTGGCAAAAAAATAGCTAAGATTTGACAACAATAATAGCAATGATATTGATGTATACATCAATATCAATATTCAATACAAATGTATTGAAATATTTGTATCTTAATAGAATATTTTAATATGAATTTACTTATTTGAATTACCTAAATGGCTTTCTTATAATAACTTTTTAAAAATAAAAGTAAACATTAAAATGTGTCTAGGAAATAAAAGAAATAAGTATTCTATCATCCATGCTCACATAGTTTTGGCAATTAAACATTTGATTTATGCGAAATCAACATAACTGAACATAAAATCAAAACCGATCCTAGTTTTAGAAAAAAAATTAATATGTAAGAAAAGTTGCATCATTCATTTGGTGAGAAAAAGGGAAGCTTGCTTATTAAAATAATTGTTCATGGGACATTTGAATGCCTGGTAAAAGATAAGCAAGCAGAGAAAATATTTGAAAGAAGTATATCGAATATCATCATTTAGTGTTCTTGTAAGTTTATAAAGAAAATCTTTAAATAATAATTAGAAAAATTGACAAAAGACATGAAGAAAGTGAATTCCCATACCAAGAAATACAAATTCTCTTAATAAGAAATAAAAATGACATTGATTTACTATAATATTTTAAATCTCATTAGTAAGCAAATAAATGCCAATAACAAAAACAAAACATAGTTATTTAACTAACAAAGTGGTAATGAGTGTATTCCTTGTTTGTAAGAGTATAAAATGATATTTACCTTTTGTTTAATGTTACTCTATATTTTTTGTTTTTTATAATTGAAGTCAACACAAAACATAATTTAGTTCTAGGCATCCTGGAAGCAAGGGCAATATGAAACACTTAGCAGTAATATAATAATCTGATAAATGAAGACATCTTTTTTGTATATACGTATGTGTATAAAGGCTGTTTATAAGAAATAGTAACAGAATGGACAATAGCCTTAACAATGGCTTTATTGGGAACACTTTTGGTAATTGCTAGATTTTTCCCTTTAATAATTCAAGGACTTAATATTAAAAAGCAATGTGGGGCTTCCCTGGTGGCGCAGTAGTTGAGAGTCCGCCTGCTGATGCAGGGGACACAGGTTCGTGCCCCGGTCCGGGAAGATCCCACATGCCGCAGAGCGGCTGGGCCCGTGAGCCAGGAGCCTGTGCTCCGCAACAGGAGAGGCCACAACAGTGAGAGGCCTGCGTACAGCAAAAGGAAAAAAAAAAAAAAAAAAAAAAGCAATGTGGTTGGGATTTTGTGAGAGCAATATTAATTATCTGACAATATCAATTTTTGGTGGCTGGCCCAGCCCTTTGACATGCCAACTATCTCAGCCACACTTTTGACAAAGATTGGATAATGATCAGTTTAGGGGTAGATCTTCTGGTGAGTGCCTGGAATATAGATATTCTGATATTGAAGGAAGATCAGTTTGCTTGGGTTTTAGATTTGAGGGGGTTTTAATTGTGTTATGATTATGAAAAGGTTGACATATTCTGTCTAGTCCTGTATTATGAATTTGTATTCAGCCATACGCAAATGTATTTCCTAACAAAATGGTGAAAATTTACTTAACAATTTCGAAATTATGTACTGAATGTGTGTTTGTGTGTATGTGTATGATCTATATATAATATATTCAAAATTTCTTAATTTTACTTCAATGCTTATGCCAAAAAATCGTTTATTACATATGCAAATATTTTCTCAACATATCTCACATTTGAATATTTTGAGGTCCTTCGGTAGCTGAATTTCTGTTGTTTTACTTGGATGTTTGGCACACCAACAATGCCAAAGTGAGGAAATTTAAGAAATTATGCCATTGATTAACAATCATTATAACTTAGACTTAGGATAAATTATTTTAATCAATATTTTTAGAATGAATCAAAATATCTAATAAATTTTCTACAAATACAATTAATCATGAAAATAACAGCTTTTTAAGTTTAATTATTTAAACTGAGAGGCTTTTAAAGTATTTTTGTTTGAAAATTTATATTGCTTAGTGTCAGTGGTGGAACAATTAATATATTGTATTCGTTAATCAAATAATTCTTTCCAGATATTTCAGTTGCCTTTTTTAAATATTTCAAAATTTAAAAAAGAACTATCTGATAGGAAGATTGTGAACATGATTTTCTTGAAGCACAGGGGCTAATAATACAAAGATAAAACTTTGGAAAAAAGCTGAAAAATGGGAACGTTTTCCAATTTGGAAAAATGATGAGGAAAATTATGATTATCATGACTTTCACTCTTTTTTTTGTTTTTTTTTTTAGATTTTATTTATTATTTATTTAATTTATTTTTGGCTGCGTTGGATCTTAGTTGCGGCACGCAGGGTCTTCCGTTGAGGCATGTGGGCTCCTCATTGCTGTGCGCGGGCTTCTCTCTAGTTGTGGCGTGTGGGTTTTCTCTTCTCTAGTTGTGGTGTGCAGGCTCCAGGGCACGTGGGCTCTGTAGTTTGCAGCACACAGGCTCTCTAGTTGAGACGCGTGAGCTCAGTAGTTGTGGTGCGCGGGCTTAGTTGCCCCGTGGCATTTGGGATCTTAGTTCCCTGACCAGGGATCGAACCCACATCCCCTGCATTGTAGTAAGGCAGATTCTTTACCACTGGACCACCAGGAAAGTCCCAACTTTCACTCTTTGTTCTTTATAAATTGCTCTGGTAAATTTGCTGTTCAGTACGTTGACTAATAGGCTCCAAAATATTACTGAGTCTGTTGAAAGCCATTCTGGAGCTCAGGTAAGGTATGTAATGACTTGGAGAGTATATAGTTCATGGCCTTCTAATGAAGAAAATAAGAGAAATCTGGGAAATCACAAGTCACTCAGATGGGATGAAATTTTGCAGCTGTAGTGGCAATAGATTTAGATTAAAATATTTCAAAATTTAAAAAAGAACTATCTGATAGGAAGATTGTGAACATGATTTTCTTGAAGCACAGGGGCTAATAATACAAAGATAAAACTTTGGGAAAAAGCTGAAAAATGGGAACATTTTCCAATTTGGAAAAATGATGAGGAAAATTATGATTATCATGACTTTCACTCTTTGTTTTGTTTTTTTTTTAGATTTTATTTATTATTTATTTAATTTATTTTTGGCTGCGTTGGATCTTAGTTGCGGCACGCAGGGTCTTCCGTTGAGGCATGTGGGCTCCTCATTGCTGTGCGCGGGCTTCTCTCTAGTTGTGGCGTGTGGGTTTTCTCTTCTCTAGTTGTGGTGTGCAGGCTCCAGGGCACGTGGGCTCTGTAGTTTGCAGCACACAGGCTCTCTAGTTGAGACGCGTGAGCTCAGTAGTTGTGGTGCGCGGGCTTAGTTGCCCCGTGGCATTTGGGATCTTAGTTCCCTGACCAGGGATCGAACCCACATCCCCTGCATTGTAGTAAGGCAGATTCTTTACCACTGGACCACCAGGAAAGTCCCAACTTTCACTCTTTGTTCTTTATAAATTGCTCTGGTAAATTTGCTGTTCAGTACGTTGACTAATAGGCTCCAAAATATTACTGAGTCTATTGAAAGCCATTCTGGAGCTCAGGTAAGGTATGTAATGACTTGGAGAGTATATAGTTCATGGCCTTCTAATGAAGAAAATAAGAGAAATCTGGGAAATCACAAGTCATTCAGATGGCATGAAATTTTGCAGCTGTAGTAGCAATAGATTTAGAGAGTGAATGTACAAAGACAAGGGGCATTATGGAGTCTTTGTTGAAATGAATTCACAGTAAGTTTGGGAATTAACCTTATTAAGATATGGTAATATGTTATTGTAACATTTCTTCTTTGTTGCTGTTATTAACTCCATGAAGTTTAAAAAGTGGCAGATTGAAAGCCAATGAATATTCCAGAGATTTGTGGGTCTCAAGACCACATCAAGGATGTGATTCTGGGTCAGTGTAATTTCAGTATCAGCTTCAGAGCTTCTGATCCAGACTGTAGCTGGCTTAAGATGTGGTGTCTACAAGAGAAAACACTATTTTGCTGGTAAGTAAATGGCATCTATGTGTGTGGCAGTAACTACTCAGGCTTTTCATCGTTGCCTACGTAATTTAGGTCAACCCTTTTATTATGCTATTTACTGTACTTTATATATGGTGTTGTTAAAAAATACAAGAAAAAAAAGAAATGAAATGAAAGAAAAAAATATAAAATAATGAGGAAAGGGAGCAAGGGAGAAAGTGAGGGAAGAAGAGAGGGAGGATGAAATGGAATAGAGAACAGAGAAAAGGCTAGTAAGAGATTTATCTTTGTGTATAGCTCTACCACTTATTACTGGTGTGATGTTTGGTGAAACATTCAACATCACTGGGCTGCAGTGTCCTCAGTGTAAAAAGAGAGGATATACTAATTGATAATCTTTAAAGTGGCTTTCAGACCTTTTGGTTTTGATACCATGACAATGTCTGTCTCCTTTCCCACTCCATATTTTTGTGTGTTCTATACTTCAGAAAGATTTCACTACTTCTTACCAGTCTCTGAACCATTCTAAACCATCTCCCTTTGTAGATTAATCACTGCACATTTTTTTCACACCCCTTGTCCTACAGAAATTCTACTTAACCTTCATGGTTGATCTCAATCGTCATTCCCATTGCTTCCTTGATTGCTGATGCAGGAAAATTCTCCTCTGTCTGCATTACTATAGTACTTCCTGGTTTATAATTCTCTCAGAGCTCTTAATATATTTTTATCATCCATTATTATTTGTGTAATAATATATCTGAAGGCAGGGGTCAAATGAGTTTCACTCCTATATCTTTGATAGCTACTAGTAGCTCTTGATTATATTAGGCAGTCAATAAATTAGTTGAATGGAATTGAATTAATTATGGCATTTCTTTTGAGATATTTGTTTCGGTTGTCTTATGGAAGTTAGCCATACCAAAGCTCCCTTTCTTGAAGATAGCATGGAGTGGCAGGAAAAAAGTACAGAATAAAATCTGGATTTGCACTCCATGTTTGAACTTAATTATTGTGTGACCCTGGATAAATTATTGATTTTTCTGAGACCACATTATTCAACTCTCATGATGAGTGCTACCTACCTCTCAGGATTTTTTTTTAAAAAGACTAAGCCCGTGTGCCACAACTACTGAGCCCGAGTGCCACAACTACTGAAGACCTCGTGCCTAGACCCTGTGCTCTGCAACAAAAGAAGCCACAGCAATGAGAAGCCTGTGCACCGCAACAAAGAGTAGCCCCCACTCACCGCAACTAGAGAAAGCCCGTGCGCAGCAACGAAGACCCAACGCAGCCAAAAATAAATAAATTAATAAATTACTTTTTTTAAAAAAAGAAAAGAAAGGTGAAATACTATATTTAATGTGACTGGCCAGAGGATGTGCCCTCCAAACATCAGTTTTCTTTTTATTACTCTTTTAATAAATATTAGAAATTTTATTTTGCACTGCTTATTTCGTTTTATGTTAGTTTAACCTTCCTATGAAGGCACTCTTGATATCCAATTTACCTATTAAAGTATAAAACAAGTATTCACTAATATTCAAACTAATATCCAATACTTTATCTCGATAAATAGTTTTCAATGAATTATAGCTTGAAATAATATTTTTATTAATTTAAAATCATTATGTATATAGAAATAAATACCCTCCTATTAATCAATTCATAAAATATGGAGGACATGTTTCTTGTGAAAGTGACACAAAGGATAAAATGGTATTTCGAAAAATATACATAGAAACAGAGCATATGGATATGCAAGTGTAGCATACAGATTTCCATATGTTAAAACACTTTCTTCAAGAAACATGGCTATAGTATTGATAATCAGTGTGGTATGATGCCCTGATTTAATTAAAGATTAGAGGCATTCATTTAGCAGTACTAAAAGCCTTACTAATGTTTTAAGAATGACTTAAAGTAGTGGTTCTTAAGCCTGGCCAAATATTAGAACCACCTGGGGAACTTTGAAAAACTTCTAATGCCTGAGGGCTCACCCAAAGGCATTGTTATTTAATTGATTTGGGGTTGCAGTGCAAACCCGAGTTTTGGGTGTTTTTTTTTAAGTTCTCCAATGTGTGGTCGGGGTTGAGAACTATTGCTCTCAAAGTATCAAATAAGACATTGCTTTTAAGTTCCTTAAAACAGCTTTACTCTATGATTTTTTTTCCTAAAAAGGTGGCAGTGATAGTATGAAAGATATGTTCGCTCTACACCTAAGTTGAGTCATCTAAGCATCAAAAATTGAAGTGCCTTCAAGCAGAAACTAAATAATGCAAACTGTTTTTTTATTGGAAAGCAAGTTAGGATTCCATTTCAATGTGCTTCTTTATTGCTTTCCTATTTCTGCAAAACAGTATTACAGTCCCATTGTAAACCAAAATGGGCTGAAGGAGGGTGGTGAAACATTAAGAATACTGTCTGAGTGTGGTTGATAGAAATATCTCACCACTTAGTCTCAGCTTCAACAAAGGATCACACTTCAAATCATATGATTAACGGTAATAAAAGAAAATGACAGTTTTATTTTTGTAGTAAGTTTGCATTTTTCAGTTACTATAAAATTGTGGTTTTCTCTAACATAACAGTGCTAAAAAAACTTTCTGTTTAGGGTATTGCTTGTGAAATGATGTACCAACTTTCTTCATATTAAAGTTTTCAAAATGGATTTCCCTCTCTACATTTCAGTGACCTCCAATAGATAACGTTATTATTCAACTGTAAACTGCTATTAAGATCAGAATAAGAAATAGCAGCTTTAGATTTTTTTTATCCTTTTTGTTTGTTTGCTTTTGGTCCCTTCTCAGTAATTTCTTTTTTTTATTCATCTCAATTTAAGAAGATTGAGATTTATCCATCCCTGGCAATTTCAAGCTAGAAGAAACAAATTAAGAAAAAAATTAATTGACTTTATTTGCTTTAATGCTGCCAACCCATATTATCTGCTTTCTTAAATGAGTTTGGAATTGCCAGCTTTGAGGGTATTACACTACATTTTTGGTTGCTGCCGGCGTATCCTGAGCAAATATATTTAAATCAAAGCTAAGCTTCTTAAATATTCATGTTATGCTCTTATTATGGTTTAGAGAAATGTGAAATTAATATTTGCAAACCTGTTACATGACCAAAAAAGTGTATTTGAACTGTCAGAAATGTGCTTTAAATTGATAATGTTAACTTAGTTTAATAAGGAAAGGTTTCCACAGTCTTATTAGTTATGATGCATTCAAAATGTCTAATTTGTTTGTGATTTTCCAGTCACTAGAGCAATACAAATGTAATCTTTTTCATCAGAAATACATATTGGGGATGCTCCCCAGAAGGTTATGTTATTAAATGTGTAGACCCTTCCAGTGCATGTGCTCTATGTCTATACTTGGATTTTATAAGCACCCCTTTAGCACATATATGTTAAATTTTATTGCATTAAATTCCCTTCTTGCTTCATTGACATGTTCCTTCAAAGATATACAATTTAGAACTTTTCTATAAAACATCAACTTACTCCCCAGCAACAGGCTTTGAGGAGTCCCAACTGTTTGAACAAAGCATAACACATCAAAAGGGAAATTATCAAGAAATGCTAAACACCAAATAATCGTTACTTGAAACAATAAAGGAAGCAAAGTAGGAGAAGCTGAACTCACCTTTGTATGAGCGGCAAAACTGAGTTATTCCTACTGCGGACAGACACAAGCAGGTGTATTTCATTCCTGTCTCCTCCTGCTTCCCCTTCTCCTCCTTCATCTTCTTAGATTGGTAGCATTACCAACTGCAGATTTAAAGCATCTGATTTTATATAAAACAGGTTTGTTCCTTTGACTTGCCTTCAAGACAAAGAAACACTACAGAGTTTTAAAAATTCCAGAATACTGAAAGCTATTTGTTTATAATCATGGATTTTATTGACAGTGGAATAACCTGTGATATATGGGATGGAACATTTTTAAAGCATTCTGTGAGATCCTAATATAAATTCATGAGCTACCAGTGAGGACCGCCAGTGTCCAGCCTCTAGCCCTCACATGAGTATGGCCAAGCATGCTAGCTCTTCCCAGCAGGGGAGACCGGGAAAGCTAGTGCAGCTGTCCCAGACAAGCCACTGGTGCTGTATTATGCCTTCTGTTTAAATGTTCACATTTCAACATAGGAGACTAACCAGTTACGGCAGTGGGCCCAGCCATGAAACTGCTTAGTATAATGTGCCCTATACTGAGCTCTTTTGAGAATTTCGAAAACTAAACCCTTGGAGGGTGCAATTCAACCATTAGCTTTTACTGAATTCCGCTCTGTATGTTGTAGTGATAGAAAAGTTCCAATACATTTCTCTGTGGAGAAACCACTGGTATTTATTTGCTTCCCTGAGCTCTACTGGGCAGAGCTTGAGAGGATTATAGGAGCATCAGTTTTAATGCTCTGCAAAGAGGATGAATTTAAATTTTTTAAAATTGAGGTATAGTTGATGTACAAATATTATACAAGTTTCAGGTGTACAACATAGTGATTCACAATTTTTAAAGGTTATATTCATTTATAATTATTATAAAATATTGGCTATATTCCGTGTTGTACTATATATCTTTGTAGCTTATTTATTTTATACATAATAGTTTGTACCTCTTAATCCCCTACCCTTAACTTGGCCCTCCCCCTTCCCTTTTCCTACTGACAATCACTAGTTTGTTCTCTATGTCTGTGAGTCTTTTCTGTTATATTCACTAGTTTTATTTTTTAGATTCCACAAATAAGTGCTATCATACAGTATTTGTCTTTCTCTGTCTGACTTATTAACCCTCCAAGTCCATCCATGTTGTTGGAAGTGGCAAAATTTCATTCTTTTTTATGGCTAAGTGGTATTCCACTGTATGTATGCGTGTGTGTGTGTGTGTGTGTGTGTGTGTGTGTGTGTGTGTGTGTGTGTGTATTTACATGCACATATATACCACATCTTCTTTATCCATTCATCTGTTGAGGGACACTTAGGTTGCTTCCATATCTTGACAATTGTAAATAATGCTGCTATGAACATTGGGGTGCACATATCTTTTTGAATTAGTGTTTTTGTTTTTTTCAGATAAATACTCGGGAGTGAAATTGCTGGTTTTTATGGTAGTTTTTATTTTTAGTTTTTTGAGAAACCTCCATACTGTGTCAAAAAAACAGTGGCTGCACCAATGTACATTCCTTCCAACAGTGTACGAGGGTTCCCTTTTTTCACATCCTCACCAACATTTGTTATTTTTGGTCTTTTGGATGATAGCTAAGGAGGAATTTAGTATTGTTGGTATAAATTTGGTGGGGTCTGAACATTTTTAGACATTGGTCATGAACATTTGTATAATTCTTCGTTTGATAAGAGCTACATTTCTTTGACCTTCAGTGTTAGCTCTACCTTAGGATTCAAAATCAGATCAACAATGCCCAATCATCAGAACTATTTTCAACCTTTTAAATTAAAAAAGTATGTTTTTAAGGTATGAACTCACACCGCATTTGTGAAATAGAGTGAACAATTTCTCTGTTCTTAAAATAATATGGTGACATTGCTAAGTCAGAATGAAAGTACTCTGTACTAAATGGACAGTGTTTTATGTAAAACATAATAATCAGTTTAAGGTAACCTAAAGGAAATTTTGGTTTTAATAATATACTAATAATTTAGTATACTTTTCTAATTAAACATTTTCATTATAGAAATGGTATCACAGAAAGTTTGGAAAATAGAAACAAGAAAAAAAATACCTCACTTATAACTTTACCCCCTAACATAATTATTAGCAATTTAGTTTATTTTCTTCCAATTCTTTCATACATTTATTTTTTCATAAACAATTTTGTATTTGGCTTTTTAACATAAGATTAAATTATACACATTTTCCCATGTTACTACAAGATCTTTATAGCCATTAGGTTTTTGTTTTTGTTTTTATTTCTTAGGTTAAAAATATTGTAGTTATCTTTAATTTATGGTCAGTTCCATATGATTAGAAGTCCAGGGTTCACTCCAAGATTAAGATTTAGCTCTAACTGTGGAACTCTTTTTCTTCATAAAAAAAAGAATGAGGAAGGTATCTGGCCAGAAGCTAACAGAAAGCTAATAAATGAAGGGAGAGCAGCCCAAGATACACCAGTCCATCAGTGAGCAGGTACCAGTGATAACTGGCATTGATATTTTATTTTATTTTTTATTTATTTATTTATTTTTTTTTTTGTGGTATGCGGGCCTCCCTCTGTTGCGGCCTCTCCCGTTGCGGAGCACAGGCTCCG
>NC_041223.1:58561501-58613163 GCF_002837175.3 Physeter macrocephalus | reverse complement strand
TTTTTTTTTTTTTGTAGTATGCAGGCCTCCCTCTGTTGTGGCCTCTCCCGTTGCGGAGCACAGGCTCCGGACGCGCAGGCTCAGCGGCCATGGCTCACGGGCCCAGCCGCTCCGCGGCACGTGGGATCCTCCCAGACCGGGGCGCGAACCCGGTTCCCCTACCTCGGCAGGCGGACGCGCAACCACTGCGCCGCCAGGGAAGCCCTGATATTTTAATATTAAAAATTATTTCTGCAAATTGAAGTTATTGAATTCACTGGATACTCAAGGATGTCTGAGTAATTAAATGGTTTGTTTTATGCTTAGTTAAACTCTCTTAGACTTTCCATAGACTTAAACTGTGGAGATTCTTTTCTTACAAACACTTCAAGTTATGCTGAGGATCCTGGAATTTCTTCAGACATACCTGAGCATTTCACTAATTTTTATGTGCAATAAATGTATTATTTTTAATAATGTTTCTTTAATGTTTATTTTTTTATATAATTCTGAATTTTAATTGCTGTTTGAAATAATTTCATAAGACTATTTTATTAATGTCTTCCATACTTTATTTAGGGATAACAGGCATAGAGCTATTATTTTGGGGAGTTGTGTATGGGCTGCAGGGGATTGGTGAGGTTGTAGCAGGCTTGGGTAAGGAAAGGGAGCAGAGACTTTTTCTGGCAAAGTGGGTTCATTGCTTGTTTTTGCTCTCTGTGTTTTGTATGTCTAAAAAGAAGAAAAAACAAAAGGTAGATAATGTGTCTAGAAAGGCTGGTTGTATTTGTTCCACCGATTTTAGCAATATGTTGTATTTTGTACTCTGAGCCCCCTTTTTCCAAACAATATTCCATAATTCAAGACGTGCTTCTGGCATGACTAGAATGGGATGAGGGCAAAATTCTCAGGAGATTGGGGTTGGGAGTGGGAAGTCATTTTTTTAAAGCTTATTTTCTAACTTCCCCAATTCTCTGATGAATTTTTCCTGTCTCCCTGCTTCTAGCACGCCACGGGCCAGTCTACATTATTATAACAGTGTTATAGACACCATGTCATAAAATAATTAGACCTAGATTAAATTTATACTTCCCAAGTTAATTTCAATAGAATATGGACATTTTGTGGAATCCTTATAAATTGAGATTGAGGGCTCAATTATTTTTCTGAATTCTTGTTTAGTGGTCCATCTACCTGTATAATACAGGTAGATGACGGTTTGATTTGAACATCTTCATATAAACATGTTAAGCCCACATTAATCTTGTGGTCCCATGTAAATATATTAAGGGTTTAGTAGGAAAGAAAATAATGCTCTTTATGACTTGATAGGATAATTTGTTTTATGTCTCTGTGTGATCTGCTTGTACTATAGTACTTTGAGTGGTGGATGTGATTCATCAGAATCAGAATTACAGCTCCATAAGCACAGGGTCTGCTTGATATATAATTGAATTAAAAAGCTGGTAGTTTATCCTGAGAAGTGAAGACTTTAGAGAAGTGAAACTCTAAAGGCTAGGGTACAAGAAAACTGGAAGTTAAATGTTGATTTTTCCAGGAACCAGATGTCAGATTTTAGGGAGATCATGTAACACTTTTGGGTTTCTGTAAATGTAGTTTGACTAGACTGTCTTGAAAGTCCATTCTGGATCTGAAATGATCTTGAAATGTAAGCTTGCCCTGATACCTGAAATTTCAACTACTGCAGTAATTTCTATGGATTAAGGTACTATCTCCACGAAGCTTTTATTAACATGTAACATATTATTGTGAAAGTAATCCATTATTCCAGTAGGACCTACTAACACATTAGCTCAGTTTATCAGATGAGCTGTCATTATCAGAGATGTCCCAAAGGGGTATTGGTGTGGGGCCTGACACAGAACAGGCCTGTAAGAAACACTCCCATTATTTGAAAGAGGAGGTAATTTGGCATTCATGAACTTGATCTGGAATACAAGATAATTCTATAATAGAGCAGGTCTTGGGGCCTCTAGATACCTTTTGCTTTTGGGGCAATGGCAGGAATAGTGGCATATTTATAAAAAGGAAAAGAGGGTTGCTGAAAGGTGAATGCACGTTTGAGGAAACACTAAAGGAAAACTTCATTAGCATCATAATGTTTGTTTGTATATAGCCTGAGTTGATAGGAAAGGATATTATGAATGCCTAGGACCAGAGATGCTTTGGTAGAGTCCAGACTTAGATACTGAAATATTTTCAATTTGAGATAGAATGTTATTCTTGGAAAAATTTATGGTCAAACTTGCTTAGGCTGAATGTTATTTGTCCAGGACGCTACTCAGTGGCCGGACTGTGTGGGGAGGGGAGGTATGGGATCCTTTAGTTAGAGTTGTTCAGAAAATCAAATTCAAAAAAGCAGAATAGTTAAGTTTAGTCAAATAACCAGTAGTTATCTGAAATAAACATTGTCTGTATCTACCATGCCTAGAACAGTATTTGGCACATAATAATTGCTCAAAATTTTTGTTGGGAGATTGCAAATAATAATTCAACTTCAAATGTGTATTTGATATGTGCATGTGTGCATCTGTGTGTGAATACAACCTTGATTCGGAAAAAAAAAACAGAGGTTAAAAAAGAATGTAAGCTACTTACTATAGTTCTTATTTCATAAATCTTGGGTTCTTGCATTAACACTTTTTATTTTCAGTTATGTATACTTTTATATCTAAATCTTAAAAAGTTTTTCATCTTTTCAGGTTTTTAAATCAGACAAGAAAAAATATGAATTTCATACATAAAATATAACAAAACAAAATGCTAGAGAACACATTCAGAGTTTAGATGATTATTTCTGGATTATTTGGGGGATACCCAAAACATAGTGAAGTTAATCACATCATTGAAGCAAGCTATGATAAAAATGTGGCATTTGATTTAGCTGAATTGTTGGACTAACTGCCAAACAATTCTAAAGGGAGCAGTCTGGTGTTTGTGTATGTATGTATGCTTAGGAGAAGCTAAGTATATGAGTGAGTAAAATGACATGCTTATTAAGTTGCAGATATGTAACAGCCATTGTATAGCTTATGAGCAAATTCTGAGTGTATATCTGTTTTTTTCCTTGTGTACATAATTTTAATATCAGCATCAATATTATAAACTAGGTAATTGTAACAGGGTATGGGAAACTTGGTGAGGCATAAGCATATGTTAATCAGTTTGTACCTCTTGAAGTCACTTATTGATTACAAAAAAATTGATATCTTTAATGCATATTTAATGGAGAAATTGCTTTTAGAAATTCTGGCAGGATGGTAATATAAATTAACAGTATGGCACTTAACACCCCTGCTATTTTTATATATATAAATATAATATTTATATGTTTATATTATATAAATCTGTATATAATCTGTGTATAATCTTTATTAGCTCAGATAGTCTACCCATATTTTACTCTTACAGGATATTTAAATTTTTTCATAGCCAATCCTGTCATTTTTTTTTTTTCACATCTTTATTGGAGTATAAATGCTTTACAATGTTGTGTTAGTTTCTGCTCTACAACAAAGTGAATCAGCTATATGTATACATATATCACCATATCCCCTCCCTTTTGAGCATCCCTCCCACCCTCACTATCCCATACCTCTAGATTTCTGTGCATTAATTTTGTATCCTGAAGCTTTACCAAATTCATTGATTACCTCTAATAGTTTTCTGGTGGCATCTTTAGGATTTTCGATGTATAGTATCATGTCATGGGCAAGCAGTGACAATTTTACTTCTTTTCCAATTTGTATTCCTTTTGTTACTTTTTCTTCTCTGATTGCTGTGGTTTCCAATCCTATGTTGAATAATAGTGGTGAGAGTGGACATCCTTGTCTTGTTCCTGATCTTAGAGGAAATGCTTTCTGTTCTTCACCATTGAGAATGATGTTTGCTGTGAATTTGTCGTATATGGCTTTTATTATGTTGAGGTAGTTTCCCTCTATGCTCACTTTCTGGAGAGTTTTTATCATAAATGGGTGTTGAATTTTGTCAAAAGCTTTTTCTGCATCTATTGAGATGATCATATGGTTTTTATTCTTCAGTTTGTTAATATGGTGTATCACATTGATTGTTTTGCATATACTGAAGAATCCTTGCATCCCTGACCTGGGATAAATCCCACTTGATCATGGTGTATAATCCTTTTAATGTGTTGTTGGATTCTGTTTGCTAGTATTTTGTTGAGGATTTTTGCATCTATGTTCATCAGTGATATTGGTCTCTAATTTTCTTTGTTTGTGATACCTTTGTCTGGTTTTGATATCAGGGTGATGGTGGCCTCGTAGAACAAGTTTGGAAGTGTTCTTCCCTCTGCAATTTTTGGAAGAGTTTGAGAAAGATAGGCGTTAACTCTTCTCTAAATGTTTGATAGAATTCACCTGTGAAGCCATCTGGTCCTGGACTTTTGTTTGTTGGAAGATTTTTAATTACAGTTTCGATTTCATTACCCGTGATTGGTCTGTTTATATCTTCTAATTATTCCTGGTTCAGTCTTAGAAGTTTGTACTTTTCCAAGAATTTGTCCATGTCTTCCATGTTGTCCATTTTATTGGCATATAGTTGCTTGTAGTAGTCTCTTATGATGTTTTGTATTTCTGCAGTGTCAGTTGTAATCTCTCTTTCTTCATTTCTAATTTTATTGATTTGAGTGCTCTCCCTTTTTTTTCCTAATGAGTCTGGCTAAAGGTTTATCAATTTTGTTTATCTTCTCAAAGAACCAGCTTTTAGTTTTATTGATCTTTGCTATGTTTTATTTGTTTCTATTTCACTTATTTCTGCTCTGATCTTTATGATTTCTTTCTTTCTACTTATTTTGGGTTTTCTTTGTTCTTCTTTTTCTATTTGCTTTAGGTGTAGGGTTAGATTGTTATTTGAGATTTTTCTTGTTTCTTGAAGTGAGCTTGAATTCCCATGAACTTCCCTCTTAGAAATGCTTTTGCTGCATCCCATAGGTTTTGGATCGTCGTGTTTTCATTGTCATTTGTTTCTAGGTAATTTTTGATTTCCTCTTTGATTTCTTCAGGGATCTCTTGGTTATTTAGCAGCACACTGTTTAGCCTCCATGTATTTTTGTTTTATACTTTTCTTTTCCTGTAGTTTATTTCTAATCTCATAACATTGTCGTCGGAAAAGATGCTTGATATGGTTTCAATTTTTAAAAATTTTCCAAGGTTAATTTCTGACCCAAAATGTGATCTATTCTGGAGAACGTTCCATGTGCACTTGAGAAGAAAGTGTGTTCTTCCGATTTTGCGTTGGAATGTCCTAAAAATATCAATTAAGTCTATCTGGTCTATTGTGTCATTTAAAGCTCATGTTTCCTTCTTTATTTTCTGTCTGGATGATCTGTCTATTGGTGTAAGTGGGTGTTAAAGTCCCCTACTATTATTGTGTTACTGTCGATTTCTCCTTTTATGGTTGTTAGCATTTGCCTTATATATTGAGGTGCTCCTATGTTGGGTGCATAAATATTTATAACTGTTATGTCTTCTTCTTGGATTGATTCCTGATCATTATGTCGTGTCCTTCCTTATCTCTTGTAACAGTCTTTATTTTAAAGTCTCTTTATCTGATGTGAGTTTTGCATCTCCAGCTTTCTTGTGATTTCCATTTGCATGGAATATCTTTTTCCATCCCCTCACTTTCAATCTGTTTGTGTCCCTAGGTCTGAAGTGGGTTTCTTGTAGACAGCATATATAAGGGTCTTGTTTTTGTATCCATTCAGCCAGTCTGTGTCTTTTGGTGGAGAATTTAATCCATTTACATTTAAGGTGATTATCAATATGTATGTTCCTATTACCATTTTCTTAATTGATTTAGATTTGTTTTTGTGGGTCTTTTCTTCTCTTGTTTCCCGCTTAGAGAAGTTCCTTTAGCATTTGTTGTAAAGCTGGTTTGGTGGTGTTGAATTCTCATAGCTTTTGCTTGTCTGTAAAGCTTTTGATTTCTCCATTGAATCTGAATGAGATCCTTGCTGGGTAGAGTAGTATTGCTTGTAGGTTTTTCCCTTTCATCACTTTAAATATGTCCTGCCACTCCCTTCTGGTTTGCAGAGTTTCTGCTGAAAGATCAGCTGTTAACCTTATGGGGATGCCCTTGTATATTATTTGTTGCTTTTCCTTTGCTACTTTCAACATTTTTTTCTTTGTATTTAATTTTTGATAGCTTGATTAGTAAGTGTCTTGACATGTTTCTCTTTGGGTTTTTCCTGTATGGGACTCTCTGTGCTTCCTGGACTTGATTGACCATTTCCTTTCCCATGTTAGGGAAGTTTTTGACTATAATCTCTTCAAATATTTTTTCAGGCTCTTTCTTTTTCTCTTCTTCTTCTGGGACCCCTATAATTCGAATGTTGGTGTGTTTAATGTTGTCCCAGAGGTCTCTGAGACTGCCCTCAGTTCTTTTCATTCTTTTTTCTTTATTCTGCTCCCTTTCAGTTATTTCTACCATTTTCTCTTCCAGGTCACTTATCTGTTCTTCTGCCTCAGTTATTCTGCTATTGATTCCTTCTAGAGTATTTTTAATTGCAGTTATTGTGTTGTTCATCACTGTTTGTTTGCTCTTTAGTTCTTCTAGATCCTTGTTAAATGTTTCTTGTATTTTCTGTTTCTGTTTCTGAGATTTTGGGTCATATTTACTATCATTACTCTGAATTCTTTTTCAGGTAGGTTGACTATTTCATCTTCATTTATTTCGTCTTGTAGGTTTTTACCTTGCTCCCTTGTCTGTAACATATTTTTTTGTCATTTCAGTTTTTTTTGGTTTTTTTTTGATTGTGTGACTGTATTCCTGTCTTACTGGTTGTTTGGCCTGAGGCATCCAGTGCTGGATTTTGCAGGCAGTTGGATAGAGCCGGGTCTTGGGCTGAGATGAGGACCTCCGGGAGGCCTGACTCTGATTAATATTCCCAGGGGTCTGAGGTTTTCTGTTAGTCCAGCTGTTTGGACTCAGAGCTACCACCACAGGAGCTCAGGCCCAACCTCCGGCCTGGGATCCAAGATCCCACAAGCCACGTGGCATGACAAAAAAAAGAAAAGAAAAAAAGGAGTAGTACAATAACAAAGAATAAAAAACAAAATAAAATTAGAAAGATAAAAAATATATTAGGAAAAATAAAAACAGAATTGAAGCAACTACAAAAGGTAAAATAAAACCACAATAGAAAAAAGAAAAAAGAAAAAAAAAGTGGGGCGGGGAACAAGCCAGAAGGAGAGAACAATAACAAAGTATAAAGAATAAAATAAAATTAGAAAAATAAAAGATTTATTAGGAAAAATAAAAATATAAAAGAATCAACAACAATGAATCAAAAAGGTAAAACAGAACCCCAATCTAAAAGAGGAAAAAAGAAAAAAAAAAAAAGTCTTCCCTATTGGGGCAGAGTGTAGGCAGGGGTGGAACTTCGGCAGGGTGAGGGTTTAGGGTGGGGTGGGACCTACGCGGGTTGGGGGGTGATGTTTGAGCATGGGGTGGGGGCCTAGGCTCAGGACCCACACAGCGGAAAAGGCCCTGGGGGCGGGGCCTAGGTGGGGCAACGTTCAAGCGTGGGGCGGGGCCTCTGCTTAGGATCTGCACAGAAGGGGAGAGTCAGCGTGTGGAAAGGAGAGCCTCTGGAGTTTGGAGTTCCAGAGTTTGGAGGTGGGGCCCTGAGTGAGGGTGTGTGGGTGGAGTTTAGGCCCAGCACGTTGGAGGGTGTCTCCGAGTGTAGAGGTAGGGCCCTGGGTGGGGTGTAGCTGCAGGGCTTGGGCTCTGCAGAGCAGGAGAGAGGCTCCAAGGGCAGAGGATTATGCCCGGGAGCCCAACAGGCTCCCCGGTGCCTAAGTGGACAGAGAATGCGCTAGTCCCTTTCCCTTCCATTCCTCCTCGCCACCATTCCCATCTCCCCTAGGGTCTCCCCCATCGCTGCTGGACCCCCAACCATGGGTGGGTCCCACTGGGTGAAGGAACTCCTCCCCTCCCGCAGCCACTCCTCAGGGGTGCTGGTCCGGTCTTTACTTTTGCTCCCCCTTCCTTCCCTCCCACTCCCCCAGGAACCGTGTGGCTGGAGGGGGCCTTGGTGGGCAGAGCGTCAGGCCCGGGATCTCAGCAGGTTCCCGGGGGCCCAAGTGGGCAGGGGAAACTTGACCACGCTCCCTTTTGATCCTCTGTCCTCCCAGGGGTCCCCCAATTTCCCCCTTCGGGCGTGGGATCCCTTCCCCTCCCCCAGTCGCCCCTCAGGGACGCCAGTCCCATCCCACTTCCACTTCTCCTCCCACTTCACTCCCCCCATGTCCCATATCCTACCTGGTCGCTGGGGGTTCCTCCCATCCCCTTAGATGTCCGTGGTCCCCCACTGGTGCCTGGTAGGTACCCTAGTTGTGCTGCCAATTCTATCTTAATTAACATTTTGCCTTTCAACTTCTAGAAATAAATGTCCATCTTGGTCTCTGAACAGATTCTTTGGTCTCTGAACGTAGCCAAGTTTTAGTTGGTTACTTGCTAAATGCTCCAATGGGTTCTTTCATCCCTTTTATCGAGTCAGGAATTTCAACTACATTAATATTTAAGGTTTTAGTGTTTCACAAAAGGTTATTCCTTTGCATGTTTTTTTCCATACGACAAAGTTGGCCTGGAATTTGAAAATTATAATTTACTTTGCTTGATTAAACAGCAACTCCTGGGATGTCACAGAATCCTGTGGCAACTACTCTGAATGAAAGCAAAGGTGAAGAGCATCCAATGTGAGAACTGAATGTTTTACAGTAAGTTTAAAATCATTAAACCTTTCTATAATGCCTTTATTTAAATGATGAATATATAGTTAGACTTTGAAATTATTTTATTTTGAAAGGCAAAATGCAAAAGCACTTAAACCATCATTTTAAAGAGTCTTTTGTGAAAAATAAGTATTCTATAAAAACACACTGTGTATGTTTTTAAAACATTAAAATATAGATTTCTGTTATTTAAATACATAGGAATATTATTGAAATGATCAGATTAAATTATTTTATTTTTGTTCTATATTCTATAATTTTTTTCCTTTCTGGGAGGAGATATAATTTTCTTAAAGAAACTTTCCAGAAAAATGTTAACATTAAAACTATATATTGTTCATATTGTTATTATGCAACTGACTTATCCCATCACAATATGTGAAAAGCTGTGAACCAATCTCTTTTTAGCCAGGTTTGTTAGATACTTCCTTGATAGGGCTATTCATTCATTAAATTCAGTGTTCCTGATATTTTTCACATTTTAATACACATAGAAAATGATCAGATTACCTGTGGCTGAGTGGGGTAGACAGAAGGTTGAGGATGCTGGTAGGTGAAGGTTGCTGGCCCAGGACTTGGGCCACCTTTGCCTCCCTTGGGGCATTCCCCAACCTGTGCACAGTTGAGTGGCTGTGATGTAGGTGACACTCACTGAGTGCTGATGGGCCTGGATTCTAGGCAGCGCGGACACAGAGCTCCATCAGGGTCAGGACCTTCTCTGTATTCTGTGCCTACCACACAGGTGTTCACTTGGTAAAACCTGGCCCACTTCTGCTCTGTAACTGGGCTGAGCCTTTAAGCAAAAAGTGGGGGGCCTTTGCCAGTTCCCAGTGAGAACGCCTTGTGAAGAGTTCGAGTATGGTTGACATTGGTTTAAAATATTAAACTGAATCTTTTTTTGCGATTACGAACCCCAGTTTTAACAAAGTACAAAAGTACAAAGTGTGAAAATTGTCATTTTTTTCAAAGTTGGAGGCCTAATAATGGGAAAAACAAAACCTTCCTGGTCTGCTGCCTTCTGCTTCTGTGCTATTCTCGGGTAGGGGCTAAGGTACCCGCTACACCTTCTTTGCAGGAATGGATTTTTTCTTGACCAGAAGCACAACTGTCAGCTCACACGTAATGAAAACTATCCATGCATGATTTCTAGCCCAATTTGGCAGACTCCAAGGGTCCTTTGAAAGGCAGCTGACATTTCTGATGATTACCTAAATTGAATTGAGCCTTTTAATGTTGTCATTTTAAAGCATGTGAGACTCAGTCCAAAGAGGAAAAAGAGTAATAGCTGTTACTTACCTACTTGTTATGTCATATATATTACATTATATGTTATAATTTCTGTTGATGTGGAAGAAACCATTTAGACTTCCGTTTAGAAGGCACAAATACATTTGCTATGCATCTTAAGAAAATCCATTATGATATGTTCGTATCGAAATAATTTTCCCAATCTTTGTCAATAGTATATTCACATTATAGTTCTATTCACAAAGAGACTAAACACTTTTTTAGAAGGCATAGCTTATTTGGACATAATAGTGATCATTATTCCTACAGGTGTATCTTAACTATGCAAAAAATAAACTTTATAGGAAATTTCAGATTAATAGTTTTTCAACTATATTGGACCATTTCTGGTGGCCAATGAGCAAGTCCCAAAATACAGAGGCTCCCTGCAGGGTGTCCTCAATGCCTGCCTCTTATTTTCTCACACTTTAAGGGGTGTTCTGCTTTGAAGCATCGAGATTACATACTGCTTGCTCTTATCCTCACCTGCCATCCTCCAAATTCTGCCCCTACTGTTTCTCCTGCCACTTCCTTCTCTCCCAGTTTTCTAGATGTGCCGTGACAATTTCGAAACCATAGTTAAAATATCACCTCCTCTGTGAAGCCTTACCTAGCTTCTCTCCAGCTTTATATCCCCAAAGCAGAGTGTCACTGTGCTCTCCCTGGGACCTTTTAGGTCTGTTTATACATGGACACATGTTCAAAGGAGAAGAGACATTGTTCCAGAGTAACCATTTTATAGACCTAAGAGCCAGTATAGAACATTCTGATAGAACTAATGTAGAGAATAGGTGTTATTCCTCAACTTGAAGTTTGTTTCTTCTTGAGTAGAAGAATAGATCCTAAAATAAACTTATTATATTAGTAATATAACACCAGTTTAAAATCTAATTTGTAGCAACAAGCATTCTTAACACTGACAGGAACTGTTGCAAATAAACTAGAATAGTCCTTTGCAGTTTGGATTACTTTTTTGATGTAGTAAGAATGATACAGTGCATCAACGCTTTGGCCCAGTTCATCTAAAGAGAGAGGTATTTACAGCCCCATCCTGGAGAAATTAGCATGTAATCTTTGAACAGCAGTGTGTTATCTCCATGTAGAGAATCTTCAATCGTCAGTATGCAGTTCCTTCATTTTCTCTGAAGGACACCTGGAAGTATTAAATATGGGTTCTCTAAGATCAGATTTAGTGTCCTTAGGAGACTGAGGGAAAGCACAAGGACATTCCCGACAAGTCAGGTTTTATTTTTATTTTTATTTTTTTACCAAAGTCATCTGTCTTTTTTATTTTGGTTTTACAACAAATTGACACCTTGTA
The DNA here is from genome assembly GCF_002837175.3 of Physeter macrocephalus. Taxonomy (NCBI): domain Eukaryota; kingdom Metazoa; phylum Chordata; class Mammalia; order Artiodactyla; family Physeteridae; genus Physeter; species Physeter macrocephalus. The sequence continues at coordinate 58,601,802 of NC_041223.1, read as the reverse complement.
ATGAAGTTTATGTCGGTAATCATTTTATGATGAGAGTTAGAGGCGACATAGAACTATGTTTAACAGCAGTACTTTTAGTACCGGTGTGCATGTGGCCACTGTGTGTGGATTACTGTAGACATATAACAGGATGATATGACATGGAAATATAACAGGATAACACAATGTGGAGATGACGTGATAGCTCTTTTAATATACTTTAAGGCAGAAGAGTTAGCTCATTTCCCAGTTCATAAATCCTGGAGATGAAGCCATGTGGACACATACATATTGTCTCTGGGTGCTTATATTGGTTTCCTGTTGCTGACATAACACATTATCTTACAATTCTGTAGGTCAGAAGTCTGCTATGGGTCCCACCAAAAATTAAGGTGTCAACAGGGCCGAATTTCTTTTTTTTTTTTTCTCTTTTTGTGGTACGCGGGCCTCTCACTGTTGTGGCCTCTCCTGTTGCACAGCACAGGCTCCGGACGCACAGGCTCAGCGGCCATGGCTCACGGGCCCAGCCGCTCCGCAGCATGTGGGATCTTCCCGGACCGGGGGAAGAACCCGCGTCCCCTGCATCGGCAGGCAGATTCTCAACCACTGTGCCACAAGGGAAGCCCAAGGGCTGAATTTCTTTTCAAGGCTCTAGGGGAGAATCCTTTTCCTGCTTATCCCAGTTGTTGTCACCATTCTGTTCCTTGTGGTTGTAGGAATGATATCCTGCTTACTTGCTGGCTATCAGCTGATAGCTGTTCCCAGGTTCTAGATGCCACCACATTCCTTGTCTCATAGCCTCCTTCCTCCATCTTCAAAGCCAATAATGGCTGATCAAGTCTTCATAGTGTGTTTTTCTGACACAGCCATGAAAAGTTCTCAACTTTTAAGGATCTGTGTCCTTAGACTGGGCCCACGAGGAGGATCATGATAATCTTCCACATCACCTGGTCCACACACACTCTTAATCACATCTACAAAGTTCCTTTTGCCATGAAACATAACATTCACAAGTTCAAGGGTTAAAGACACAGACATCTTTGGGAGGCTCTTTTTCTAACTCTCACAATGCTGAAGAAAATGATCTTAATATTTGTCAGTTGCCAAAAACCTTTTAGCATTAGAATACCAGTTTGGGTTGAATTGGGCTAAAGAAAAGGGCTGAGTAAGAACTTAGTTTTATAAGTACTAAAGCCCAAGTCTTTTGAACTTCTAATACTTTTTCTACAGAACCAACATATTACAGTGTTATATTCCCTGACATTCTTAGCTATTCTCAAGATGTGTGAGGCTGAAAATTGCTTCCCAAGTCTGTCTGGTTTTGAATCTCAGTTCTGACTTACTAGCTGTGTGATCATGGGAAGTCATGTAACATTTCTGAGCCTAACTTCACTTAGATAAAATAGAGATACTAATAGTATCTATTTTGGGATGTTTAATGTTAATATGTTAATATATTTTTCAGATAGAATTATTAGTACCTAGCACTGTATAGGAGTTGTGTATAATTACTGTAGAACCATATATTGCTACCAAGTAACCCTAAAGCCCTTTATTTAATGTTTTTTTTTTTTTCTAATATAACAGTTTCTGAAACTGGATCCAAGTAATTTTTTTTTTTTAATTGATGGCTGGTTGGAGAAAATCATGAGAAATTGTTGTTTTAAAGTTGACAGCCTATTTTCTGTTTCTCAGGAGAAGGTTGAATTCACCGAAGAGGGCAGAATGTCCCTTTGTTTTTAGGAAAAAAATGTCACTTGGCTTTTTCTTTTGGCAAAAGTAAAGTCAAAATGCTGTTCTAAAATAGAGATCTTCAGGATATTGAGCAACAAAATTTCTCTGCTTTACAGTATAATTTTTCTTTTTTAAAATTGTAGGTACAGGTACAGGTGCATATTAGAAATGATCTTTCCTGTTAGGAAATAAAAAAAGGTTGTCTCTTCTGGGACTCTGGGTGAATAGAAAGCCAGAATTTGAGAAAAGAAAGCCATGGTGAAGGGCTTGTGTCTGGGATGGGGATAGGACAGCCATGGGGAATGGCTGTTTGTGCATCATTGTGTCAGGCTGGGACTAAGGAGATGGCTGGAGTCTTAGCCTGGAGACCTTGAGGACTTTCATATCTATAGTCCAATTTTAATCTTTGTTTATGATTTGAAATTTCCCAAAGACTAGAGAAATGTCTCATTTTACACTCTGGTCTGCTTTTTATCTGTGCTATGGCGAGTTAAAGTCAGGCCCATGCCAGTGTTTTTAAGGAATTTGTTAAGAGCAAGTTAGCTGGTATAGGCCAAGTGAAGGCAGAATGGAGAAATGAGAGGTTGTGTGCAGAAGAGCAGGGGATTGGACTGGGCTTCTGCCCAAGGGGACAGTTAACATTCAGCCTTGATTTAACAGCCATGCATATATCCCACAGGGATTCCCACAACTATGGGAGGCATGGTTAGTGAAAGGTGGGGATGGGCTGGGAGGACTGCTAAGTGGGTCTTACGGGGAAGAAGACTTCTAGCAACTTGGAACACCTGTGTTACCTAAGGAAAGGAGTCTCTTATATAAGCAAGAGTTTATAATGTTGAAGGTTATTGTGTTAAAAAAGCAAATACCTTCCTTTTTACTGATCCATTAAAACACCATAGGTTAGCAATTAGGCATTTTACACATTGCAGACATTTATCTTTTTGGTAAATTGTCTATCAAAATGTTTTGTCTGAAATTTGAATGAAGTACAGCATTATGACAAATCATCATTTCAAAGACTATTAGAATAATCTAGTAACTTAAATAAGGACATTTTAAAGGCAGTGTTTTAAAGACAAAGTCTCCACAGTCTGTTGGAAGCCACATAAAATGTATGAATTAAAAACAAAAAAGAAACCATAATCTATTCCTGAATATCTTTGGGTAGCATTTGTTGATCATGATATTACTTGCTAAGTGCCTTCTTATGATTGTGATGGTTACTACTATTTTTTAAAAGAAATTTGTGATGAAAAAGTCATTTGGTTTTCCTAATTAAGAGTTATGGAGTGTCTTGATGCCAGACATAATGTTTGGAATGGGACTGAAATTGGAAGAATATAAATTGTGTTTCATGTTCTACATTGCTTGTCTTTACGTCAAATGAGAAAACTCAGTTTCCACTGGGAATATACTACCTGGTCTTTTGGAGTAGTTCTTAAAATCAGTTTTGAGAGAATGGTTTTAAAATGCCATATCCCTTTCTCAGGGAACCACTTCACATACACATGAGATAAGAAGGTTCTTTTCTTGCAGGCACCTCCAGGAATGTGCCTCCATTCAAGAACAACTCCAGGGTTCTAACCTCCACCATATGGAGAGAGTCAGGTCGTGGGCACAAGGCAAAGAGATTCCAACATATACAGAGAACAGTATTTCCTAAGGTTGGTTCTGAGAGCCCTAGTCCCACTGACTATGGTTGTGTCCAAAAAAAGGGTTCACCTGGAATACTGGGTTAGATTATATTATAGACTTTTCCTTGCTGTAAGAATTCTCAGTTCCTTCAAAGCATTAATGTGTAGAGCACATCTCTCAGAGAAGGTAAGATATAAGGTATACAAGGTTTCACAAAAGTACTTGATTATATTACCCCCTCTTTTTTTGTGGGGATATTTATATTTTATTACTGGGAACCCACTTAGATGGGGTGTCTGTGGATAGGATTAGCAAAGGAGTGCACATGGAACAGAGCACCAGCACAGGTTTGGAAGCTGGCAAGGAAGACAACGGGCAAAAAGCAGACTAGCAGGAGGACGAGATACCCTACGCAAGATCAGGTCAGCCTAAAGAGAAGGTCAATGTCGTTAGCAATGATAGGGTTCAGTAAGTGATGTACAGTACAGGGATAGATGCATGAAGCAGGGTGAAGAAACTTGATGAATGAAGCAACTTCCTACTCCAGATTTCAGACATTTTTGTGTGTTTTTTCTTGGGCAGGAGATAATCTCAGTGGAATAGATATAAACCTTGCCTGTAGTTAAAGGCAATTGCATTGAACTGTGTTAAATTTTTTTACCACACTTTTCTATAAAAAGACTTTTGGGTGGATTCTTCAAGGTAGAACAACATATGCCTTTTAAGGGGCTTACACCTGGCAGAGTTGGAGTACGTAGGGTATTAGATCAGTAGTTCTTTGTAAGCCAATCTTGATAACAGGACTCCTAAATTCTTTCTCTACTGTTTCATTACCTGCAGCAGTTTAATTGTCCTGAAATGCAAAATGGCCAAGGAGGTGATATCTGAAAGCAACGGATCTTGGCTTTCCTTGGGGAACTTATTATAAAAGCATATTCTCAGACCCCAGATTTAGAGAGTCTGACCTAGTAGGTCTGCAGTAGGATCCAGGGCTCTCCATTTTTGTTGAGCTACCTGTATGATTCTGAGGTAGGAGGCCCAGGGACCACTCAGACCACCACCGAGGAAACTGTCCTGAAACCTTTGTGATAATAAAAATATCCCTCCTCTATCCGAGGAATATGAAGCAGGATACTTGGGTTATTTAAATCAAAGAAATTCAGATATATTAAGATTGCAGTCAGGTCAAGTATTTAGCAGCATTTCACAGAAAGAAAATTATCCTCAATTTGGAGAATAAAATTAGATTAATTAAAGTCTTATGGAGGTTGAGTGCTAAGGTTTTAGTGTTTCACAAAAGGTTATTCCTTTGCATGTTTTTTTCCATACGACAAAGTTGGCCTGGAATTTGAAAATTATAATTTACTTTGCTTGATTAAACAGCAACTCCTGGGATGTCACAGAATCCTGTGGCAACTACTCTGAATGAAAGCAAAGGTGAAGAGCATCCAATGTGAGAACAGAATGTTTTACAGTAAGTTTAAAATCATTAAACCTTTCTATAATGCCTTTATTTAAATGATGAATATATAGTTAGACTTTGAAATTATTTTATTTTGAAAGGCAAAATGCAAAAGCACTTAAACCATCATTTTAAAGAGTCTTTTGTGAAAAATAAGTATTCTATAAAAACACACTGTGTATGTTTTTAAAACATTAAAATATAGATTTCTGTTATTTAAATACATAGGAATATTATTGAAATGATCAGATTAAATTATTTTATTTTTGTTCTATACTCTATAATTTTTTTCCTTTCTGGGAGGAGATATAATTTTCTTAAAGAAACTTTCCAGAAAAATGTTAACATTAAAACTATATATTGTTCATATTGTTATTATGCAACTGACTTATCCCATCACAATATGTGAAAAGCTGTGAACCAATCTCTTTTTAGCCAGGTTTGTTAGATACTTCCTTGATAGGGCTATTCATTCATTAAATTCAGTGTTCCTGATATTTTTCACATTTTAATACACATAGAAAATGATCAGATTACCTGTGGCTGAGTGGGGTAGACAGAAGGTTGAGGATGCTGGTAGGTGAAGGTTGCTGGCCCAGGACTTGGGCCACCTTTGCCTCCCTTGGGGCATTCCCCAACCTGTGCACAGTTGAGTGGCTGTGATGTAGGTGACACTCACTGAGTGCTGATGGGCCTGGATTCTAGGCAGCGCGGACACAGAGCTCCATCAGGGTCAGGACCTTCTCTGTATTCTGTGCCTACCACACAGGTGTTCACTTGGTAAAACCTGGCCCACTTCTGCTCTGTAACTGGGCTGAGCCTTTAAGCAAAAAGTGGGGGGCCTTTGCCAGTTCCCAGTGAGAACGCCTTGTGAAGAGTTCGAGTATGGTTGACATTGGTTTAAAATATTAAACTGAATCTTTTTTTGCGATTACGAACCCCAGTTTTAACAAAGTACAAAAGTACAAAGTGTGAAAATTGTCATTTTTTTCAAAGTTGGAGGCCTAATAATGGGAAAAACAAAACCTTCCTGGTCTGCTGCCTTCTGCTTCTGTGCTATTCTCGGGTAGGGGCTAAGGTACCCGCTACACCTTCTTTGCAGGAATGGATTTTTTCTTGACCAGAAGCACAACTGTCAGCTCACACGTAATGAAAACTATCCATGCATGATTTCTAGCCCAATTTGGCAGACTCCAAGGGTCCTTTGAAAGGCAGCTGACATTTCTGATGATTACCTAAATTGAATTGAGCCTTTTAATGTTGTCATTTTAAAGCATGTGAGACTCAGTCCAAAGAGGAAAAAGAGTAATAGCTGTTACTTACCTACTTGTTATGTCATATATATTACATTATATGTTATAATTTCTGTTGATGTGGAAGAAACCATTTAGACTTCCGTTTAGAAGGCACAAATACATTTGCTATGCATCTTAAGAAAATCCATTATGATATGTTCGTATCGAAATAATTTTCCCAATCTTTGTCAATAGTATATTCACATTATAGTTCTATTCACAAAGAGACTAAACACTTTTTTAGAAGGCATAGCTTATTTGGACATAATAGTGATCATTATTCCTACAGGTGTATCTTAACTATGCAAAAAATAAACTTTATAGGAAATTTCAGATTAATAGTTTTTCAACTATATTGGACCATTTCTGGTGGCCAATGAGCAAGTCCCAAAATACAGAGGCTCCCTGCAGGGTGTCCTCAATGCCTGCCTCTTATTTTCTCACACTTTAAGGGGTGTTCTGCTTTGAAGCATCGAGATTACATACTGCTTGCTCTTATCCTCACCTGCCATCCTCCAAATTCTGCCCCTACTGTTTCTCCTGCCACTTCCTTCTCTCCCAGTTTTCTAGACGTGCCGTGACAATTTCGAAACCATAGTTAAAATATCACCTCCTCTGTGAAGCCTTACCTAGCTTCTCTCCAGCTTTATATCCCCAAAGCAGAGTGTCACTCTGCTCTCCCTGGGACCTTTTAGGTCTGTTTATACATGGACACATGTTCAAAGGAGAAGAGACATTCTTCCAGAGTAACCATTTTATAGACCTAAGAGCCAGTATAGAACATTCTGATAGAACTAATGTAGAGAATAGGTGTTATTCCTCAACTTGAAGTTTGTTTCTTCTTGAGTAGAAGAATAGATCCTAAAATAAACTTATTATATTAGTAATATAACACCAGTTTAAAATCTAATTTGTAGCAACAAGCATTCTTAACACTGACAGGAACTGTTGCAAATAAACTAGAATAGTCCTTTGCAGTTTGGATTACTTTTTTGATGTAGTAAGAATGATACAGTGCATCAACGCTTTGGCCCAGTTCATCTAAAGAGAGAGGTATTTACAGCCCCATCCTGGAGAAATTAGCATGTAATCTTTGAACAGCAGTGTGTTATCTCCATGTAGAGAATCTTCAATCGTCAGTATGCAGTTCCTTCATTTTCTCTGAAGGACACCTGGAAGTATTAAATATGGGTTCTCTAAGATCAGATTTAGTGTCCTTAGGAGACTGAGGGAAAGCACAAGGACATTCCCGACAAGTCAGGTTTTATTTTTATTTTTATTTTTTTACCAAAGTCATCTGTCTTTTTTATTTTGGTTTTACAACAAATTGACACCTTGTAATGAAGTTTATGTCGGTAATCATTTTATGATGAGAGTTAGAGGCGACATAGAACTATGTTTAACAGCAGTACTTTTAGTACCGGTGTGCATGTGGCCACTGTGTGTGGATTACTGTAGACATATAACAGGATGATATGACATGGAAATATAACAGGATAACACAATGTGGAGATGACGTGATAGTACAGGCTCCGGACGCACAGGCTCAGCGGCCATGGCTCACGGGCCTAGCCGCTCCGCAGCATGTGGGATCTTCCCGGACCGGGGGAAGAACCCGCGTCCCCTGCATCGGCAGGCAGATTCTCAACCACTGTGCCACAAGGGAAGCCCAAGGGCTGAATTTCTTTTCAAGGCTCTAGGGGAGAATCCTTTTCCTGCTTATCCCAGTTGTTGTCACCATTCTGTTCCTTGTGGTTGTAGGAATGATATCCTGCTTACTTGCTGGCTATCAGCTGATAGCTGTTCCCAGGTTCTAGATGCCACCACATTCCTTGTCTCATAGCCTCCTTCCTCCATCTTCAAAGCCAATAATGGCTGATCAAGTCTTCATAGTGTGTTTTTCTGACACAGCCATGAAAAGTTCTCAACTTTTAAGGATCTGTGTCCTTAGACTGGGCCCACGAGGAGGATCATGATAATCTTCCACATCATCTGGTCCACACACACTCTTAATCACATCTACAAAGTTCCTTTTGCCATGAAACATAACATTCACAAGTTCAAGGGTTAAAGACACAGACATCTTTGGGAGGCTCTTTTTCTAACTCTCACAATGCTGAAGAAAATGATCTTAATATTTGTCAGTTGCCAAAAACCTTTTAGCATTAGAATACCAGTTTGGGTTGAATTGGGCTAAAGAAAAGGGCTGAGTAAGAACTTAGTTTTATAAGTACTAAAGCCCAAGTCTTTTGAACTTCTAATACTTTTTCTACAGAACCAACATATTACAGTGTTATATTCCCTGACATTCTTAGCTATTCTCAAGATGTGTGAGGCTGAAAATTGCTTCCCAAGTCTGTCTGGTTTTGAATCTCAGTTCTGACTTACTAGCTGTGTGATCATGGGAAGTCATGTAACATTTCTGAGCCTAACTTCACTTAGATAAAATAGAGATACTAATAGTATCTATTTTGGGATGTTTAATGTTAATATGTTAATATATTTTTCAGATAGAATTATTAGTACCTAGCACTGTATAGGAGTTGTGTATAATTACTGTAGAACCATATATTGCTACCAAGTAACCCTAAAGCCCTTTATTTAATGTTTTTTTTTTTTTCTAATATAACAGTTTCTGAAACTGGATCCAAGTAATTTTTTTTTTTTAATTGATGGCTGGTTGGAGAAAATCATGAGAAATTGTTGTTTTAAAGTTGACAGCCTATTTTCTGTTTCTCAGGAGAAGGTTGAATTCACCGAAGAGGGCAGAATGTCCCTTTGTTTTTAGGAAAAAAATGTCACTTGGCTTTTTCTTTTGGCAAAAGTAAAGTCAAAATGCTGTTCTAAAATAGAGATCTTCAGGATATTGAGCAACAAAATTTCTCTGCTTTACAGTATAATTTTTCTTTTTTAAAATTGTAGGTACAGGTACAGGTGCATATTAGAAATGATCTTTCCTGTTAGGAAATAAAAAAAGGTTGTCTCTTCTGGGACTCTGGGTGAATAGAAAGCCAGAATTTGAGAAAAGAAAGCCATGGTGAAGGGCTTGTGTCTGGGATGGGGATAGGACAGCCATGGGGAATGGCTGTTTGTGCATCATTGTGTCAGGCTGGGACTAAGGAGATGGCTGGAGTCTTAGCCTGGAGACCTTGAGGACTTTCATATCTATAGTCCAATTTTAATCTTTGTTTATGATTTGAAATTTCCCAAAGACTAGAGAAATGTCTCATTTTACACTCTGGTCTGCTTTTTATCTGTGCTATGGCGAGTTAAAGTCAGGCCCATGCCAGTGTTTTTAAGGAATTTGTTAAGAGCAAGTTAGCTGGTATAGGCCAAGTGAAGGCAGAATGGAGAAATGAGAGGTTGTGTGCAGAAGAGCAGGGGATTGGACTGGGCTTCTGCCCAAGGGGACAGTTAACATTCAGCCTTGATTTAACAGCCATGCATATATCCCACAGGGATTCCCACAACTATGGGAGGCATGGTTAGTGAAAGGTGGGGATGGGCTGGGAGGACTGCTAAGTGGGTCTTACGGGGAAGAAGACTTCTAGCAACTTGGAACACCTGTGTTACCTAAGGAAAGGAGTCTCTTATATAAGCAAGAGTTTATAATGTTGAAGGTTATTGTGTTAAAAAAGCAAATACCTTCCTTTTTACTGATCCATTAAAACACCATAGGTTAGCAATTAGGCATTTTACACATTGCAGACATTTATCTTTTTGGTAAATTGTCTATCAAAATGTTTTGTCTGAAATTTGAATGAAGTACAGCATTATGACAAATCATCATTTCAAAGACTATTAGAATAATCTAGTAACTTAAATAAGGACATTTTAAAGGCAGTGTTTTAAAGACAAAGTCTCCACAGTCTGTTGGAAGCCACATAAAATGTATGAATTAAAAACAAAAAAGAAACCATAATCTATTCCTGAATATCTTTGGGTAGCATTTGTTGATCATGATATTACTTGCTAAGTGCCTTCTTATGATTGTGATGGTTACTACTATTTTTTAAAAGAAATTTGTGATGAAAAAGTCATTTGGTTTTCCTAATTAAGAGTTATGGAGTGTCTTGATGCCAGACATAATGTTTGGAATGGGACTGAAATTGGAAGAATATAAATTGTGTTTCATGTTCTACATTGCTTGTCTTTACGTCAAATGAGAAAACTCAGTTTCCACTGGGAATATACTACCTGGTCTTTTGGAGTAGTTCTTAAAATCAGTTTTGAGAGAATGGTTTTAAAATGCCATATCCCTTTCTCAGGGAACCACTTCACATACACATGAGATAAGAAGGTTCTTTTCTTGCAGGCACCTCCAGGAATGTGCCTCCATTCAAGAACAACTCCAGGGTTCTAACCTCCACCATATGGAGAGAGTCAGGTCGTGGGCACAAGGCAAAGAGATTCCAACATATACAGAGAACAGTATTTCCTAAGGTTGGTTCTGAGAGCCCTAGTCCCACTGACTATGGTTGTGTCCAAAAAAAGGGTTCACCTGGAATACTGGGTTAGATTATATTATAGACTTTTCCTTGCTGTAAGAATTCTCAGTTCCTTCAAAGCATTAATGTGTAGAGCACATCTCTCAGAGAAGGTAAGATATAAGGTATACAAGGTTTCACAAAAGTACTTGATTATATTACCCCCTCTTTTTTTGTGGGGATATTTATATTTTATTACTGGGAACCCACTTAGATGGGGTGTCTGTGGATAGGATTAGCAAAGGAGTGCACATGGAACAGAGCACCAGCACAGGTTTGGAAGCTGGCAAGGAAGACAACGGGCAAAAAGCAGACTAGCAGGAGGACGAGATACCCTACACAAGATCAGGTCAGCCTAAAGAGAAGGTCAATGTCGTTAGCAATGATAGGGTTCAGTAAGTGATGTACAGTACAGGGATAGATGCATGAAGCAGGGTGAAGAAACTTGATGAATGAAGCAACTTCCTACTCCAGATTTCAGACATTTTTGTGTGTTTTTTCTTGGGCAGGAGATAATCTCAGTGGAATAGATATAAACCTTGCCTGTAGTTAAAGGCAATTGCATTGAACTGTGTTAAATTTTTTTACCACACTTTTCTATAAAAAGACTTTTGGGTGGATTCTTCAAGGTAGAACAACATATGCCTTTTAAGGGGCTTACACCTGGCAGAGTTGGAGTACGTAGGGTATTAGATCAGTAGTTCTTTGTAAGCCAATCTTGATAACAGGACTCCTAAATTCTTTCTCTACTGTTTCATTACCTGCAGCAGTTTAATTGTCCTGAAATGCAAAATGGCCAAGGAGGTGATATCTGAAAGCAACGGATCTTGGCTTTCCTTGGGGAACTTATTATAAAAGCATATTCTCAGACCCCAGATTTAGAGAGTCTGACCTAGTAGGTCTGCAGTAGGATCCAGGGCTCTCCATTTTTGTTGAGCTACCTGTATGATTCTGAGGTAGGAGGCCCAGGGACCACTCAGACCACCACCGAGGAAACTGTCCTGAAACCTTTGTGATAATAAAAATATCCCTCCTCTATCCGAGGAATATGAAGCAGGATACTTGGGTTATTTAAATCAAAGAAATTCAGATATATTAAGATTGCAGTCAGGTCAAGTATTTAGCAGCATTTCACAGAAAGAAAATTATCCTCAATTTGGAGAATAAAATTAGATTAATTAAAGTCTTATGGAGGTTGAGTGCTGTTTTGACTAGAGGGAGTGATGTCTAAAAGCATGAGGTAAGATCATCTTCCCAAATGAGCTCAAAAACAAGAACAGCAAGAACAACTATAAATCAAAGACAGGTTTTATTTAAATCTTGGCCTCTAGTCAATGTTGCTGTCATTGACACTTTAGGCTTTTATGGTTCACACTTATTCAGTTGTTTCCAAAATATTTGCTTCTGTCATTGCCAGTGTTCTTACTTAATTTGTCAAATTATGTCTTTCTGGGTCATGGTTTCATCACCTTGAAAACTCTTCAAACTTCATCCATTGAAATTAAACTGACCTATTATTGAATTTATTCTGTTTACCTCAGAGAAGCACAGTTGTACTTTATAAATGTATAAGATTTAATACAATATTCATTAATATGCTTCTATTTTATTAATTTAATTTTGCATAAAAAGGAAAACAACTAGTATGAAATTTGTGCTGTATTTTTATAACTTGCTTAATATCAGAATGCTATTATTGTTAGTAGCATTTCAATGAGTTGAACAGTGCTAAAAATGACCAAAACTCAATAGGGAGTTCCTTGCGTGCTGCAGCTTGTAGCATCCAGTTACTTCACAATTAGTAGTCAGTTGCTATATAAATAAAACCATTTAGAGTTAGTGGAAACATCTTTGTTGGTTATTTTGAAATATGAGTATTTTAAAAATAAAATCTGCCTCATTGCCTCAACTTGTCATGACACATATTATCATCTTTCATTCATCCATTTTCCAAAAGATAAATAACTCACGATGTCAACCTTTATGGAGAGCAAAGGAGGCATCAACTGTTTCAGGTAATTGCAAAAGCTCTGGTGTACTCTGAAAGAGTGAATGTGCTTTTAGGATGTTTAGAAGAAAACCCTTGCAGATGATGAAGGTGGAAATCTAGAAATGTTCTCTGTTGGCTACTTGCTGTTGACTGTGGAATTGGAAACATTTACTTCTTGACCGATTAGAATTTAAAGGATGGATAAAATTTAAAGGTGCTCATTTATTGCTTTCAAATAACTTATAAAAAGAATTTCCTTTCTTTTGAGATCTGATCTAAGCACCTCCAATATACCTACATACTAGTTGTGTCAGATGATGCAAGAAAATGAAATGTCTATTCATTCATTTCTGGTTTGGCAAGTTGCATATCACAAGATGTATTTTATACCCTTTTCCAGCAACAGAAATATGCTTTTATTGTATAATTTAATGCCATCTTTTATTGTAAAATTTTAAACAAATTGGAAATTTGTTAAAATTGAATTGTTTCTGGACCAGAGAAAACACTATGAATAGGGAATACATATAAATAATTGAAAGGTGTATAAGAGAAGAAGCCAAGAATTCATTTGCATTTTTGAATAAAGCCAAACTTTCATTTAATTATACAGTAGTGGGCTTTAAACATATATTTTTAGTCAAGTCTGTAAAACTGCCAGATGCTAAAGTGACATAGGCCAATTATAGATTGTGTTTTATTAACATAATCAAAGATTTTATAAAAGATAAAAAGCTTTCAAGGTTTGGATCAGAGACAGGGTTTTCAGTGCCTCTGTATAGCCTGGTAAAAATGCACAATGATTCAAATGTCGAGTAGGGCAAGCTAGAGTCTTTCATCTGTATTTTTACTAGTTGACAAAATCAGGGCTCTAGCTCCCATGACCTAATATTGCCCTTACCCGGTGTAGTGGAAAAAAAGACAGGAAAAAATTCCTGGTAGGACACCGCTAGTGAAAGATCTTTACCCTGAAGGATAACATTTTAAAAATGCCATCTACTCTATTCCTACCTTTTTGTATCATTCAAGTTCAGCAACATAGTAAGATATAAATGTATAAACCTCATGCTATACATTAGTTTACATATTGAATATACATATGGCACTTCCTATAGTGAAAAGTAATCTAGATTATTATTTCATATATGGGCCCCCAGTAAGTGCCGCTCCCATAATCCTTTCTCATTTTTTTTCCTAGATTCCTTCCATTAGTTCAGTTTCAATTTCTGTTCCTCTACTAAAGCTTAACTTTATATGAAGACATTCAGTTTTAAAATTTCTGTTTATATTGGAGGACTAGATCAAATGCAACTCTAAGTTCTAATTCCAGATAACTTTTTATAGTCTTTTTACTCCGTACCTTTTTATAGTATGCTTTACTTGGACCAAAAATTTCAGTTACTATCCATGTGAACTACAATGGAAATTCTAGGCAGATCTTAGTTTAGTAATAAAAAAAAATGTTGAAAATGTTCTAGACAAAAAACTTCTAAATGGTGGATGGCTACTTCCTGTGGTTTTTAGTTTGCTTTGGAAACAGGTATGAAGCCCCTTTCCTTTTTGAAACAGGTACTAGGATGTATTCCTCTGTACAACTGCCCTTACTGGTTCCTGATGTAATGTAACAGGAAATGGAGAAGGTAGAGACCTTTTGCAGGTAGAATCAAGGAGATCTCCTTGAACCATAATAATCCAACAAGCTGCAGAATTAGGTAATATGCTCTTCCAAATTCCATTAAGAGAGGAAACCTTCATATGTTATAAGGTGCCATATCATAATAACCGCATCTTTTCTCACTTGCTCCTTCACTCTACCTCTCCCCCCAGCACAAATCATTTGCATTCGTTTTGTTGAACAATAGTGAATGCAGACCCACGGGGTGAGGAGTGAGTATCCAGAGGACTGCTCCAGTTACAGTGCTGCCATTGGAACGCAATAATTGGAAATATTTAAATAAAGTTTGGATAGTCCTGTTTCAGAAATGTTGAAAGGAAGATCTTACATGAGTGAGAAGTTTACTATATGTTCTTTGGTCATCCACCAGCTAGAATATTCTGTGGTTGTAATCACATACCAGAGAAAATAAGAAGGTTAAGTCAAGACTACTGGAACTTATGATTTCAGATTTGTTGATCAATGTCCTACACTATTTTAACACATGGAATACTATTTATCATTTTTATAAGATTGAAACAATGTGCAAATGAAAAAAGGGAAAACTGTTACTGGCATGCAAGACAGGACAACTATCTTCCTCACACTTCTTAATGCAAGACTCAACCTAGTCAAAGGAAATTATTTACAATAGATGATATCATTTCTTTTTTTTTTTTCTTTCTAGAAGATGTAAATTCACTATTTAGGCCCATTTAGGTTAATAGACCGTCCAAATAGAATTTCTGTTATTACCGATAAAGAACTGACTTGATTGATAAGTACAAAAGCAATGAGGTTACACATTTGTAAAGGCAGGTTCATTTAACTCCCTGACTTCAGTAGACGGTGTGATCCAAAACCGAAAGTGGTCTCGTTTTAACCATTCAGTATTGAGTTTTCCCTTTCCGTCCTTTAATAATACCTTGAATAGATTCCATAACTTTCCAGTCACTTTAATTCTTTAAAGTCAGTCCAGTGCACTCGCACTTCATCCTGTGCCATCTTCCCGCTGCACACTTGAGGAGGGGTGCATGGTCTCTTGGAGTAGCACAGGGTATAGTTTGCTTCTAGACCCTTCCTCTCTTCAAGGCCTGGCTCCTCCAGGATGTAGAGGATTGAGAGGCAAAACAATGAACACTCTCCTCTTCTGTCACTGCTGTCCTAGTTCTTTCCGTTGATGGTCAGTGATTCTAGGGCTAACACTACCTGGATACTTATGCCCTCTGTGTGGCTGATACACATCCAAGTTCTTCAGAGGCTCCGTGGGGCCTTCCCGCTGGACAGGCCCTTGGCGAGGGAGGCTTGACTTCTTCCAGTCTCCCACATTAGATCTGCCTGAGACAGTTGAGCAGCTTGCTTCTGGGGTGTACTTACTGGTGGATCGCTCTCTTGGATAGAGTACCAGCAAAATGACTTGTATGTGGCTCTTTTCTCCTGACCTGAGGGACACTCCTACACCCCTTCAGGGCAGTGGGTGGAGTGTGAGATGCTTTACCGTAGCCCCTCTCTCTTGGCTCTGCCTTCTCTTTTCATGTCTCTTTTCTTTGCTCAGTTATGTATGGGGACAATCAGGAAGTTTGTTGTCCAAGCAGATCTCTAAGTGAGGAGCAAAATGCCAGTCTTTCTTCTTGGAGGAGGCTTCTATTTTTAGGTGTCATTCTCTTTAAAACAGCCCTCACACATTCACAAGCACTTGCTTTGGAAGAATTCTCCTCCTTTTTCTCATGCTGATTATGAAAACCTCCTCTTTCTTCCTAAGTGCTCTTATGGATCCTGGGGATGGGGGAAGGGTAGGGGAATGGTCTCTTTGGGAAAGGTGGGCTCAAGACCTGCAGGAGGGTCATTATCTTCAGACTCAGTGAGTCTTTGTCCTCAGTCTGTGAGCTTAGTCACGGATTTCTGAGAAACAGGAGATTCCCTATTCACTACACTCCTGCACATTGACACTAGACTGTACAAGGAAAATAGGAAGAAAGCAACCTAACAAATTCTTAGCTAACTTTTTCTTATAGGACAATAGCCAATATTCAACATGTTTTGTCTATCAGATATTTTACACATGTGAACACATTTAGTGGCCTGCATGATCTACAGCACAACCATGATGTTATAAACACCAGTATACTTTTGGGAAGAAATTATTAAGTTGACTACAGTAACTCAAATGTAAATGCTACCTTTTGATGTATTCTTTTTATATCATTAGGCAAAGCGAAAGCTATGGCTGTGTCAGTTCCATATTTTCACTTTATTCTATTAATGTACAACCAGCATGCTGTGTTTGCAAGTGCATTGGAGAGAGGCCTGGACTTGACATCAGAAAACCAGAGTTCAAATCTAGCCTCTTCTGGGTAACTGCATTGCTGTGTGACTTTGGGCAACTCCTTTACCTTCTTTAGACTTTAATATTTAGTATCCTTATGTAGAACACTTTGGTAGATTACTTAATATCTCATTTTATGCATAGTACTAATCATAATTATTTAGAAAACACTATTAAGTTAATAATTTAATGTGCTTGCTCAGTGTTTACCTAGTGTCACATGATTTTACTGATAATTTCATAGTGATTTGGTGTCTGTAACTTTTACACAATCCTGTTAAAATAGACCTTTAGATGTTTTCAGCTAAATTACTGCCATACAACAACTTAGATACAGAGTGTTAAACATATCTTACAGCTGAACACCAATCATAAAAATGACTTTAAACATTATAAAGAGTTGTTTACATGAAACTGAGATGCTTTGATTTTTGTTCAGGATCTGTCTCTTTTTTAAATTAAATTTAGCATTGAGGTTTCAGTCTTGCAGTTATTATTTGAGAAGTGTGATATATTTCTTTAAAATATTTAGTTTCCTAATTCATTAACTGGGTGGTTTAAAGATCATTAGACCTTTAAGCTTGCTAATGTAACTCAAGCATAAGCATATCTGCAGGTTTGTTTTTTTTTTTAATTGAAGTCTAGTTGACTTACAATATTAGTTTCAGGTGTACAACATAGTGATTCTATATTTTTATAGATTATACTCCTTATGAAGTTATTATAAAACATTGGCTATATTCCCTGTGCTGTACATAAACATCCTTGTAACCTCTTTATTTTGTACCTAGTAGTTTTTACCTCTTAATACCCTTCACCTGTTTTGGCCCTCCCCCAATCCCTGTCCCCTCTGTTAACCACTAGTTTGTTATCTGTATCTGTGAGTCTTTTTCTACTTTTGTTATATTTGTTCATTTGTTTTATTTAGGTTTGTATTAATTTGAGAGAAATTCTTTCCACTTAGTATGCTTCTCTTTCATTAATAATGCAAGTTTAGTTTATTACGTATTTATATGAGTAGAAAAGAGACCAATATTTTAAGCATATAAGATGAGCTATATGTTCCACGTAAGTTATGGTGTCTATACAAATTTTTTCTTCAATAAAGAATGTTTTCCTGTTGTCATACCATATTTGAAATATAGTTTTTCTCTCAAGATACTTAGATGCTGGATTTATAGTGTTAAGCATATTTATTGTTATTTATCCTAGATTTAGTCACAGCATTTGTTTGCCATAGAGCAATGTGTCTTCATCAATTATCTTTTTTTTTTTTTTTTTTAATGGTATGTTTGTGATTGATGGTATCTGGATTTTTCGTTAAGGCTCTTCTTTAGGAATAGTTTTCCTTTTGGGAATTTCAGCACCAAAAGATTGCCCTTTCAAAGACATTCTTTCCTTTGTGCCTTATTTTTTGTTTAAATTTGTTTTCCCTGTAGAGATATAATACTGTTTAGAAACAGTGATACTGAAGATTACCTTTTGTTCTGGTATTTTTCAAAACATCCAGGGTTATTTATTTTGACTTTAATATTCAGTATAGAGTCCTAAGAGACACATCATAGATTTTTCATACTGAATACATGCATTTAAAATGAATGCATCCATAACATGTTTACAGAAATATAAAGGTACTGTTTTTTTTGTTTTGTTTTGTTTTTTCTTTTAAAATCAGGAAAGCCTCCCATGGCTTGACAGATAAAATGTACAGCCTAAAGACTATTCAAAATTCATGAAGTTTGTGCAGACCAAAATTTATTTTAAGTGTATGAATAAGAAACAATTTCCATTTTAAGTTCTTTTTGAGCAGGCACAATACATAATTACAATTAGCTGATTGGCAGCTATTCCTTCTAGCGATCTAAAATCATTATGCAGTTTGTTGCACTGTCCGCTTTCAAAGTTCTTTGATTGCTAATTTTAAAGAATGATATTCATGTCAGGATGAGAAATGTTACATATTCAGAATTGGAACGCAACAAATCGTATTCATTTTTAATTTTTTAGTTTAATAGAAACTTCAGAATAGATGTGAGGAGGGAAGAAAAAGAGGTTTAATAACTAAAATTGAAACTGTCTCTAATTGATCATATCTTTTGTTTATTCAGCCCATTTTAAGGAAGTTCTCTCATTTCTGCATGATTTTTTACAATACATTTTTTTCTTTTATTTCTGAGACTTCAGCCCTACAGTAAAAAAGCGCTTTTTTTTTTGAGTTTCAGGCAGACAAAAATAACGGTAATTAAAAAAAAAACTCCTTGTGTTTAATTCAGAATCTGATATACTACATCAGAAAGGTGGATTAAATAATTTATTTCGGCTTTGAGGTTTCATTCACTCACTGCTTCTTTTAGAATTTTAGGAATTTTAAGGCTAGCACAAGTGGCACCCCAGTTTTTCTCTGTCTTCCTATTTCCCTACACACGACATGGATTTGGTAAACAATTAGAATGCTTCTTTGTTATTGAACAACATAGATAGCAGTTATGGAAAACATTTAGTTGGACTTAAATTGCAGTGCTAATCGTTGGACTGCTACAGTGCTTTAGTTGGTCTGGCACTATTTATTAGAAAACAATTTTCTTTCAGCAAACAAAGCAGGAATTAGAACTGAACTAAAAATTTTCAATGACTAGCTCTGATAGACTCTACTTCACGCCTTTGAGACAGCTTGTATTTTTGTTTCAGAACCAAATAACAACTAAATCAATTGGTTCTATTACTAGTTATGGGTCTTCTTTTTTGCCCATCTTTCCACCCTACTGGATGCCCTTAGGTTCGTAACACATTTTATTGTCTGCTCTGTCATAAAGTAAAGCACTTATATTCATAGCTTTGAGGAATAGATGTGGTGATAGATCACTAAATGGGAAGCACAAAAAAGGAGTAGCAGATGTTGCTTTTCTCATGTTGTCTTGTTTTACATATCACAAATTAAACTCGTATAAAATTTTGTAGGAATATTGGGCCATGCATACTCCTACTGTTAGATAGCTGAAACAAAACAAAACAAAACAACCAAACAAACCTTGCTGCCCAGTTCTTTTTAACTTATCAGCTGCATGGCTAATAGTCTAGTTCTTTTAATGCCTCCTCTCCCCGACATAGTCCTACTAGTGAATCCTGGATGGGGTGTTTGCAGAGAAGGTAGTTGAAGAGTGGGTTTGGGTGAGGGGATATGAAAAAGAAGCAAAACTCTCTTTGCTGGGCCAATGCGACCCCCAAAAGAGCTGTGATTATTTGGGATTGAATCCAATGTTACTACTGGACTGTTCATTTAAAATAATATAATTGACTGAATACATAATACAAGAAATCTTGAGATTAAGACCTTTAAAATTTATTTACAATTAGAAAGAAAATGTTCTAATCATTTGGAAATGAAGCTTTCAAAATGCAAGGGCTTTGTTTATTAAGCCATGCAGAGTATTAAATGGGATGCTCGTTTGAGGAGGGCCACAATGGCCAGAATATGGGGAAAACCTTTAGCACATATTTCTTACATAGTGTCAGTCTTATTTATTTTTAATATAATAAATGTCCTAAAGATTTATCTTGTCAATTAAAATATTTGACTTATTATGAGAACTTCAGACTTGAATATTGTGCTTTGCATTTTGCTGTGGGTTTTTCTAATAATATACTATGAAAGCCTTATGGCTTTAAAAATCTTATTTCTATGATAATCATATTCCAAGACCCTTACCCTCTATTTCATATTCCTGCTAAGCTTTTACATGTATCACTGTTAATCTAAGTCAGTGAAATAAATTCAGATTCCACAGGAGCAAGATAGAAGAGTGGCATGTTTTCTTCATTTTGTGCTTTCACTCCCCAAATTGCATTGTGCAAGTTGGATATTAGATAACTTTTATAGGTAATGCAATTATTTGATTATATATGATAGATACTGTTTAAAAGAAAGCTCACATAATACTGTGTATCACAATATCTACAATTATAAATTTTGATAACAGTGATTTCTTTCCTACTCTTGCAGCTGACAGATTTTTCTTCTTCCCATAGTCCTATGCAAGCAAACACTTCAGTGCTTCATTACATGGATCATTTGTGCTTCCTAGATAACCAGAAGATGTAACACCTGTGTTGATCAATTATAGACTTCCCATGAGGACTTAGAAAAAGAATTCTTGAAAGACATTCTTATCTGCTTTGCCTGACTCTCTCTGTTGACTGATAACACATCTAAAGGCTAATATGTGTTAGAAGCTGACATGCATTTAGGGAAGGTGTATTGTACCCTAGAGAGCTGATGCATTCCTTCACTGACTAGAATTTTATCATCCTCTTGTGTCTAGTGAATTTAGAAAAGTCAACTTGGTGGGCAAACACATAACTGAATTTGTTTTTTTTTTAACATCACAAATATTGTATTTGTTTGAGTCCATCAAAGTGATATGTTAAATTGCTTGTGAAATGTGTTAGAGAGAATGTAGTTAAAAGGAATTATTTTGGCTAAGGCAAAAAAAGTTGTAGACTCTAAACTTTAGTCAATTTAAAAGTTGGATTACATTTAAGAAATTTATAAATTATAAATAGCTATATTATCACTTTAATGCCTTTGTCTTTGATGAGAACTTTGTTTTCTGTTTTTGGTTTGTTTTTCCTTGTTTCTGTTAGATTTTGTGTTGCACTTTTTGAAGAGTTCAGGGCATGCTACAATTCTGTCTTTCTATAAGCAAAAGGAAGGAAAGAGTTGCATATAGTATTCAGTAACCTTCTATTGATGTATGGCAATATTTGGTAGATATGAAATGTTTTACTGACAAAATTTATACAGCCTTGGAATTTAAATCTAAAAAAGGCAATGTTTCTGTGGATGAGTGGAATGTAAGAGGAAGACATATGAGAATGAAACTCATTAATACTTATACAAATTGACCAAAATTTTAAAATCTGTGCAGATTAAGAGTAGAAGAGTAGTTGAATCTTAGAGGAGCCTATAAAGGGTAGATACTTTTAGATGCAGAGTGAAACACATAGAAAGGAGTTGTGAAAGTACTATATTTGATCAGCCTAATCTGGGAAATTTTGTGGAAGGACAAAAAAGATACAAGCATGTCATAAAATGAAATATTTCAATTTTCTTTGTTTTAAGACATGGAAAACTATTAAGAAGGTTTTGCCATCTTTTTCTTTCATTCAGCAAATATACAACTAACCCCAGGAATACCTAGAGATTAATTTAGAACATAACTGCAGTGGATTCAACTATTATGTGTTCCCTAGTGCAGTCAGATTGAAGTATTAGAGAATAAGTAGCTATCTATATAATTATATTATCTTCTTCCATCTTCCATTTGAAATATTCTGCCATTACAGAATGATTTGTTTCTCTCCCCACCAATCTTTTGTTATTTTTACTTTTATTTTTATTCATTTTGGGTGTGATAAGAAGTAGAGAAATGCAAATATTCTCAGAAGAGGTAGTCAGCTCTTTAAGGAAAGTTAACTGCTCGGAACGTTTCCACTGGACAACTAGCTGAGAACAAGTTGGTAGATGGCATATTGTAGTAATTAAGAGAAAAGGCTCTGGAGTCCACTAAGACTTGATTTGCCTCCTAATTGTATGATCTTAGTTTTTAAATCTTTAATGTGAATGATTATAGTAGCTACCTTGTAGGACTGTTGGGAGGATTGCCAGAGATAAGACATATAAAGAGTCTGGCACATGGAAAGAGTTTACTAAATCTTACTTATATGGTAATTATACTTTGGTAGAGGAAAGAAGAGGTGAAGTTTTAAAGTGGTGGTTCTTAAAATACTCCTTGAGTTTCTCATGAGAATATTTAATTTTTTAATATTTATTTTGATGATCTATAAAAATAATCATCTGTCTTACCTGGTTAAGCACTGAGATGACCAGATGTTAAGCATATAGTATCTCATTCACACTATTTTCAAACCAGGTGAGGTCAAGCCAAGGCTCTATGAGTAAGTTTTACAATGGTTCCAGGAAGACAGAGTGGTGAGATCTTAGATCCTCACCCAAGGTGTAGTAGTGTAGTCAACCTAGAAGAAACTATACCATATTCAAATATCAAGCAATTTATCATAGCACAGCAGCAAACTGTGGTTAATTCAAACTTACTAATTGTAGAGGTTTTAAAAAGTTTTTTGTAAAAATTTTTAACTCCCTATGGACCAAAAGTATACTAAGATGCTGTCTAGTTTATGTTTGTGTATGTTTAAGTAACCTTGTAAAATAAGTTAAGACTAGGAGTCTGTGAAAATATATGTTCTTTAAAGGAAGTGCATACAGTTTTTAAGTTTGAGACACACCTTGAGAGCTTGGAACACACACTTGGGGAGGCAGTCTATGGTGGTATGTATGCCCAGAGCAGTGATTAATATCAGTCATCACTTGACTCTGGGTTATTAAAAGGGGGAGAGTAGGTGGGTATTAGGGAAAGAAGTGGCAAGAGCATTGTAAGGATGATGAGGGGTACTGAAAGGCGACTGTTTCCTATTTCAGAATCCACCCTCAGCTGGCCCTTCTTCAGAGCTTAGCCCACCAAACAATTCATCAGATTATGTTTCTCATCCATTATGATCTCCCTTCCTCTGTAGCTATTCTTTGATTGGGTGGCTAATGATGAAATATGGTACTCAGGGCAGGATTCAAGCATGTTGGCTACTTTTCAGTCCATTCTATTGGCAGGATGTGGACCTCAACCATATGGTGAGGCAGGGCATTTACACTCATTCTAGAGGTTTATTCATATTGGCCTGCTGCAAGAAATTAGCACTCTTCATGCTTGTTTAGGCTTAATAAAAATCTTTTTAGCTGAAGCACAGGGATAAGGTCACCGTCTGCCACATAGAAATGCCAATATTAAATGAGCAACAGGGGGAAGGTGTCTTTCATTCTTAGGGACTTTTAGAAAGAACTTTAAATAGATCGAGCACAAATTGATTCCCCTCTTTACCAGTTTAGACCATAATTTACATTTTATATTGTCAATTGCATTATAATAGCTGTAAAAAATCTATCAGTGTTATCATGCTTGCCATTTCTAAAAATAGCACTACAGATAGATTAAAAAAAATATGAATGTCTTTAAAATCAAATATCTACCGTCTGTGCCAGACATTGCTTGAAACTTAAGCTGAGATGGCTGAGCGAGCATCTTTGATTTTTTTGTTAATCATAGGGTTGGGGTAGATTATGGACTATGAACTATCTTTACTAAAAAGAACATTTTAAATGGGGCTGTATAACATGGATGGGATTTTATGATTAATAAATTCATTGAGAATTAGGAAAAGTTAATGAAAGCAGTCTTTTTATCCAAATTTTTACATGAGTGGGTTTTTTTTGAGTCCTTAAAAATTATTAGCTACTCAAAAATCTGATTCTATCACCAGAATTTAATTGTGAGAAGATAGCTAAAATATTTAAATGACACTTTTTTAATATCTTTGTATCCTGTGTATTATAGTGAATGTTTACTTTTATTTGTTCAGTGTGTTCTATAAACAAAGTGCGATTAATGATGACTGGATGAATAATTAAAAATGGTTTTAACTAAAATGTTGAGATTTAAAAAAGAAATTACATTATATGCAAAGGAATGAACTTTTTTTTTTTCTTTTTAAATTTGTGTTTTTATAATATCTGCTTTAAAAGGTAGTGTTAAAAATTGGAGCCTGGGTCCAATATTAATGAATGTAACCCATTTTGCCTCATTTCACCAGCTTTACCTTGTTTGGTTATATTTAGCCTTTTGTATGTTACTTGAAGCATATACCCTCAATTTGCAAACATGTGGGCATTTTTATTGAAATAGATTATACTGTCCATAGCTACAAAATCAGCAGACTTTTTCAGTTGAAGAAAAACATGAGATACGACAGAGTATGTGAATAAAAAACAGTCAAAAAGAATGTGTAATCATGAATAAGAAAGTTGACAGTAACTTCTCCTCATTTTACTTTGGTTTTAAAAAATTTGATCTTACACCCTTACACAAATTATAGAGAGAATGTCTAGACAGATCCAAGCTCTCATTCCTCTTGTTATGGTCACTAATCTCATTTCTTTGACCTTATTTTTTTCTGTAACCTTTACCTCTTAGCAGTCTGTACCATTTATTCTAATTTTATTAGCAATGATCATGAGGATATCTACTTCAAAGGTGCTGTAAGCGGTATATGTTGGACGGTTATATCATATAAGTATTCCCTTCTCAGTGAGGTAGAATTTTTTCTTTGTATTTTAAAATTGATATGACTTTGGCATAGTTGAAAAATTAGCCAAGTAAGTCATTTATCATCATGGCTATTTACCATATGTGTGTACAGAGGTCTGCATGCAGATTAGAAGACAAAAAGTTTGGGTTCTACAAAACAATGATTTTGTTTTAAAAATTAGTTGAAAAAAATAATGCTAGTATTTTTGAGTTTTCTAAAAGCTTTTACTGGTAAAATTATTATTTCTAATTTCAACATATGGTATCTTTGGCTAACTTTGACTCTTTTCTTGCCTGTTAGAACAATTATCATTAATATGTAAGTTCCCTATTTAATGAAATAGGTTATGAAATTGATTTGTACACACCAAACGTCAAATATCAGCACTTAAATGTCTTTTTAATCTTTACCTTTAGACACTGAAAAATGTTTCACTTTGTGAATGAAACTCAAACATTTTTCATTTTGAATGTTTTTTGATCTTTGGGTTATTCTTTGTGGGCTGTACCTTTAATTGCATACCCTAAAGTTTTTATTTCAAAATATTGCAATTTTGAGAGGCAAAATCATAATTCCAGACCATGCCCCAGGCAGGTCCAATCCCCTCCACATGGTTTCTGCAGATTTATAAAGGTATGTGGTGGGTGCGGAAAAGGCTGTATGCTCAAGGTCATCCCATAGAAGGATTTCTGCTCATTCTAGGAAGGTTCTGTTCTACAAAGCACCAACCCACAGGGGAAACAAGCCTACTTCATCAGTGTCCACAAAACAACCATTTAAACCAGTTATTCCCAATAGCATTAAATTTAGCTGATTTGAGGACAGCAAGACAAGGAGCGTCTATATCACATCAATACAAATGACTTTACGTTGGAACCTTGCTATTAGTTTATCCCTCAGGAATTTTATTTCGTCCGAACTTCATAGCATTCCACTGAACTTCATAGCATTCCACTCGGCTCCCCTTTCCTCTTCCCTCTTGTCATCCTATCTAATGTCCTCTTTCTCTTTGCCAGGAGGAAAACAAATCTCATTTTCATACCATAAAGGAAATCTCATTTTCCTACACTTTACAAAGCCCCACTATTGCTTTGTTTGCTTTGGCTTTCACCTCTGCAAAAGTATTGTTTTCTATAGCTTGATAAGGCATTTTTCCAGACAAAGAAAGTTTCATCTCTAATGGAAATTCTTGTGCCAACTGTTAAGGTGGCCCCTTATTTATTTATTTTTTACTTTGTTACTAAGAGATGGTTTAAAAAAACTGGGATTTGTACTAAGTGCTCTGTCCAGTGGTCCCTACTTTTGCTTTTCACTCAGTCTTTTTGTTATTCTTTAAAATATTAACCTTTTAAAAAGTAGAAGTGTTCTGTAATTACAGATAATGATAATAACATATTGAATCAATTATTGAGGGCTTGAAATCAGTAAAAAGCCTCAGCATGAAGTAATTATGTAATGTAAGGAAAGCGGACAATGAATCGTGTGTTGATAAGCAAGAATGACATTGGCAAGTATGAAATGATTCTCATACTTTCTCATACTTTCAAAAATGTATTTTTGAAATCAGAAGACAAGCCTATTTTTAAACCCAGATATAATTTTGATGTCCAAATAGCTCTGTACCTGATTTGTTTTACTCTAAAGTTCATGAAATTAAAAAAAATAAACTTAGTGACACATTGACTTTCTTTAATGTAACCGAGGAAATAGATTGTTTTTGTATTTTTCAAGAACTCTAGTTGGGATTAGAAACTAATAGCACAATTTTTGAAACCTTGTTGATTTTTGGAAAGGGAGTATGCAAACTGTGTTTGGTGTTGGAAATCAATGCGGAAGGCTATTTTAGCCAGTATACTATGAGCAAATCTCAAAGGAATCTTTATATTTTGCTACCATTAGAGTCATAATTGTCAATTAACAATTAATTAGTTCTCATTCCACATGTGGAAGCTTGGAGTCTGTCCTTGGAGACAAAGAGATAAGTCTCTAGCTGTTGGTAAACTAAACTAAAGAAGGCATTGCTTCCAAGAAGACAACGTTCATAAAACAGTGCTTTGTTATAATATATTTAAAAATTTACAAATTATAAATTATTTACAAATTGAAAGATTACAAATTACAGAAATTACAAAAAAATTATTTACTATTCAGTTAAAGTTTGTACGTATTTGTACAGATTTGTTCCAGAGGATTTTTGGGTATTAAATACATAATATTTTCAGATAAATACAATTTTATTTCTTTGAGTTACAAATGGCCAAGATTAACCTAAAAAGTGTTTCTGAAACATTTTACCACATAGAAGTACTTGGTTTGGGGGTTTAATAGTTGAATGAGTGCAGATATATGTCTTTGATTATTATGTACACCAGTGAAGCCAAAGTACTAATATTTTTATTCCCCTCAGTAAGTTAAACTTTGTTTCTTAGATTCCCCCATGTAACAAACATTATTGAGCACTCTTTGTACTATTGTCAGGCCTGTGCATGGCACTGGAAAAATAAAATGAGTCTTGTTTTCTCTTCTCAATGGATTTCCCAACTTTATCAACAGGAGAGACAGGAATTGCCAGTGATACTTCTCTGATTGAAATATGCTGCCCTGAATAAAATGGGGGTTCAAAAGATGGAGCTTCTAACCGTCTGGGCACTCCAGGTTCCCCAAAGCAGGTGATGTCAGCTGGATATTAAAGGATGTGTTATTGTAAATGGGACAAAGGGAAAGACATTTTCATGCAGCAAAATCACTGTGAGCAAAGGTCTGAGGGTGGGACACAGCCCAGCAGCATCAGGGCATATCAGGTCATTCAGTTTGCTTAAAGAGAAAAGTATGTATGAGGCCAGAGCAGAGGATCAGGTTACAGAGACAGGAGGGAATGAGATCAGGAAAGGCTTTATGATTTAAACTAAGGACCGTGAATGACAGCACAAAACTTATGGAGAATCTTGGAAAGGTTTTGAGCAAAGGAATGGCATCAGATTTGTATTTTAGGAAGATCACTCTGGAAGCAGTGGACTTGTTGAGATGTGTGTATGGTGTGGGAGTGGGATTAGTGGGAGGTTAGGTAGGTAGAGATCATTAGAATAATCTAGATGAAAAATAAGAATCCTTACACTAAAGTAGTTGGAGTGGGAATGGAGAAGAAGTAATGAATGGGATGGTTGATTCAATATGACTTAGGGACCAAGTGGAAAGCGATAAATGATGGGAAAGCAGAACTTTAAAATTACTCCTTCATTACCTACGACTTGTGTAAAGCTGTTTTTAATGTTCATGAGAGGATGTTTTTGCTTGTTATTTTGACAAATTGTACAATCAAAACCAAGAATAATTTTGTATTTGGTAGTTTTAATAAGCAATTATTTGCATCCAATGTGTAATTTTATATATATTCTCTGTGTGATATAAAGATGTTTGAGGAAAACTAGGTTTACAAATGTGTCACAGCAGTTCTTATATTATTCTTTCTTTATTATGTATTTTTCAAAAGCAGTCGTCATGATTTTTAAATTTCAATTTATTTTTTTCATAGATCTTAAAATGTTGCAGAGTTCATAGTAGGCATTCAATTTTTTTTTAACATCTTTATTGGAGTATAATTGCTTTACAATGGTGTGTTAGTTTCTGCTGTATAACAAAGTGAATCACCTATATGTATACATATATCCCCATATCCCCTCCCTCTTGAGTCTCCCTCCCACCCTCCCTATCCCATCCCTCTAGGTGGTCACAGAGCACCTAGCTGATCTCCCTGTGCTATGTGGCTGTTTCCCACTAACTATCTGTTTTACATTTGGTAGCGTATATATGTCCATGCCACTCTCTCACTTTGTCCCGGCTTACATTCGGTATTTGTTTTTCTCTTTCTGACTTACTTCACTCTGTATGACAGACTCTAGGTCCATCCACCTCACTCTAAATAACTCAGTTTCGTTTCTTTTTATGGCTGCATAATATTCCATTGTATATATGTGCCACATCTTCTTTATCCATTCATCTGTCGATGGACACTTAGTTTGCTTCCATGTCCTGGCTATTGTAAATAGAGCTGCAATGAACGTTGTGGTACATGACTGTTTTTGAATTATGGCATTCAATTTTTTATGGAATTCTACTTTCTGAGAATTGTCCTCAGGGCTGTTATTGTGACAAAGGCTGTGCTGGGCAAGCGACAATGTTGTAACTTACAGTGATTTTACTATCAAAGAACATTTATTAAATAAGCAATTTTCCCTTCTTTCAGATCTTCTGCAGTACAATTAATAGTGGGTGTAGAAATGCCACTTCTGACCCTCTTGGGTCCATACCAGCCTAGATGCTTCCCTTAACATCATTCTTACTTATCCAGATATGTCTTTTAAACAGAATGTCACCTTTGAATAATCACCTTTAAAAACCCTACATAATTGATATAATTTCTACGACTGTTTCTTTTACTGCCTCCCTGTATCATTTTTTGTTGGTTTACTTTCCCTCTCTCTTCAACCAAAGAATTATTTTAAAAAAGAAATTGATATGGACATTTTGCCAACACATTACTTAGGTTATAATAAGAAATATTGGGCAGCTATTTAGAGTGTTTTGAGGATTTTCTCAAGTAAAGAAAATGTGTCAGCATTGGCTTATAATGTGAGTTTAATTTTATTTTTTATAACTTCGCAGTCAACCTTATTTCATTTACACCAGATATTCTGTGAGCCTACTGATTGCAAAAGACAGCAAAGAAGAAAATGAGAATTTTAGCAGAGTAGATATTAGTCCCAGTTGCTTGGCTTTTTTGATAGCACATATGAATTGTTCACCATCTATATTTATAGCATATGTTATAATCCTTTATGCATCTGTAACCATCCACTTCCAGAGGGAAAACTATCCTGCTGGTTGTGGTTTGTTTGTTTGGTTTTTCAATGAAAGCTGAAGAGAGCATTGAATATTTCCCCGAAGACCTACTACAGCCTGAATAATACTACTTTAGCATATTATCCTCCATTGTATTTTCTGAAAAGATTTCCTTGGGAATCTTATCAGATTTTTAAAATAATTTTAAATACTTTCTGTTTTGAGAATTTGCTAATTAATTCTTACACTGTATTACTATGACATTAAAAATTATATATATTTGTGTGTATATATATACACATATATGTATATATATACACACACATTTAAATGTATGGGACATGAGAAGTTTGTATTTATGGCTTTGATATCAGGATATGATATCTGGTTAGATAATGTTAAGATGATATTCAAGAAACTGTCTCAAAGGGGCAGTGAAATCCCCTTATTGGGATTTTCCTCAGGCAACAGAGAAGTTTGAAGTAAACTGTATTTCTTTAACCTAGAAAATGTACTTCTGGTTTTTATCAGCTATTTCTGTTAGATTTTAATGCTTAAATAGATTATACAGTTTTAGACAAGTGTGAAATTATAGGTGCAGAATTTATGAGTTCAAGATGCTTCTTCTATTATTGACAAATAACTTAATCACTGGAAACATTTATCACTTTTACTGACATAACTGACAGACAGCAGAGTGTTGCTGTCTTGCAGGAATCAGGCTGCAGAAGCATGTCATAATTCAATTGAAACACATTTCTCCTATCAGGAAAACTAAATAGCATCAAATACCCTTGACTTTACATAGTGTGATGACAACAACTTGACTAAACACAGATCATTTGCTTCAGCAAAAAAAATAGGTCTAGATATCCAGGTACTAAATCTTATATCTTACTCTAAATTATGCAAACTAGTTGTAGTTTTAGAATCATATATTTTGACGGTACCTTAGCAATGACATAATTTGGTTTCTTCATTTTATAGATGAGAACATTCAAGGTTAAATGATTTCCCTAAGATCAAGCAGTTGGTTATAATGAGTAGGGATATAATGCAGGACTCATAACTCCAGCCCAGTTCAGTATTCTTTTTCATTGCATTAAACTTAATTAATTTTTAGACATAGTAAACTAATTTGAATGATCAGTAATTTTTCTTTAATCTTTCAAATATACATACTTTCCTTTTGTAGAAACTTTGTGTAACTTTTAAAAACTAAATCATTTAGTGCAAAATACACTTATGACATTTTGGGGGAATTTGCTCTGTGATATTTATATGAAATATGGTGATAACCTTGTATATTAGTCATTTTGTTTCAGTCATTAATTCTGAAAAGTAATTCTTAAGTCAGAGAGGCTTTATAGGGATAAGGCCAATTATATTGAAATATACTTAGATGATAAAACATGAATATAAAATGAAAGTCTTTAATATGAATATTTGCTTTAGAAAAATAACACAATTACAGCTACATTTCTGCATAATAGGCAAAGAAAAGCTATAGTTCTTTTGGACTATAATATGTGATCCAAAGGAGCTTTATATTTTCAGTTTATGCTGCCATGTTTCTGGTTGGTAAAAATTGTCATTAGCAGACACTGTTATGCTATTTTGTATTTAGTGAAATAGCTTTACTTTTGAGAGCAGGGCTGGTGATATGTATGTAAAGCATTATGATGTGAAATCCATAGATTTCTAGTTATGACTTTTAGTTATGCTGTTTTATGATTATATGATAGTCAATCTATCAACCTCTTAGTAATAAAACTGATGAGTGTTGGTGAGCCTTACTCTTGTATCAAGGTTTCCCCTGGGAGAGATGTTGCCTGGGGAAAACTGTGCCCTAGTGTTTTTAGTCTCCTTTTCCCTAAATTTTTTTTTTTCCCTAAAATTTTTAACAGGCAAAATTTATGATAAATAAATACACACATACATACATAAAACATCCTTGAGGTAAAAGGAGGAGTGATGTCACCAAGGAGATTTTCAGTCTGAGTGGGTGTGGAGGAAAGATACCTGTGGCTCAGCAGTGACTGAATGTTTATGAGGCTGGCTTCCTTATGGGGCATCCATGGAATTACCACTGGATCAGCATGATGGAAATGGAATTTTGAGAAGTGGTAGGTAAGCAAGCACACTGCGGAAAGCCTACTGAATTAAAGGGTTTTCACTTCAAGCTACAGATGAAAGGAAGTTACTAAGGCATTTAAGCCAGGAACTTCAATGAGGTAGAGTGCCCAGAAGACACTTTGTGTTTACTCTACTTTAATCATTGGAGCTGCCTTGACCAGCTTTTTGGTGGGTGAAGGAAAACCAGATTACGAAAGAACGTTGATGATCTATTAGATCATTGCTTGTACTTTTGTTTATTGAATCTAAAAGTGGGCTTCAAAAATCCATTCCGTCAATTATATTTTCATGTTTTGACAGTAGTAAATCAGAGTGGAGCTCTGTCTACTAGTTATGAAACACTCAAGAAGAATAGGACCCACTGTTTATGCGTAGGTAATCTATTTGTAATCCTTGCATGAATGAATCTTCATAGTAATTGTGAGATGTTTTAATTTACTGTTGCCTCTCTCAATGACCATGTATATGAAGTAGCACCAAGTCCTGAGAAGGATGTAGTTCTGTGGAACAAGATTAAGTCTCTAAATACTCTGTCCAGATATTTGGTTGTAACTCATTAGACTTTGAAGTCAGGTACCCAAGACCATATTGTCGAGGAGGTAAAGTTTGTCTTTAACTCATGCCCTTTCCTTTTTACAAGCAGTTTCATAGATGAAGGAGAATTTAGGGGGAAGAAGGGTTGGTACTGTCATCAGTTCATACCACACAGATAACTACTTATTCTGACTTTGTATAAAGTCAGTCATACTTTCTGACAAAGTAATTTTTTTTGGCCAGATGTTTAGTAAATATAATTGAAACATTAACTAGTCATGTTTTAGTACTTTACTAAAATATTAATGCAATCATGTTTAATGTTTAGTTTAATATAGTAAAGTAGTCATGCTTATTTTTTTTTTATTTTTTTTGCCAGAATTGGCTTAAAATACCCCAGGAATAACCAGTGTTTTGTTTCATGGAAATAAATATTGGTTTGAATGGTCAAAGACATTCAACTATTCTAGGACTGACTCTGTTTCTGACTGCTTTACAATGTGCATAAGTCTCCCTTCCTCCTGTGCCTCAGTTTTTCATTTATAAACTGGAGGTAATAATGTCAGTCCTACCTCTACCATAGCACTATTATAAAGATAAAATGAGATGATGCATGTTAATGGGAATTGTCATTATTTTTCACTTGTATGAGACCACTGTTGTTTTATAATCTTTGAAAGCCATCTTATGTGAAAATAACAAACATGTAAAGCATAAACTGCTGAAAAAATACAATGTGACGTACACATAATAACAGTCACACTGTGACTTATAGGTAGGAACAATATCATGTAACTTACACATAGTAGCCCCTCTGTTGTTTTGTATCATTCATTTGTTCACTCAACAAATATTTATTAATACTATATGCTAATTACATTATATGGTGCTCTCTGGTGCTCTAGGGAATACAGCACTAAATTTTAAAAAAGAAAAAAATATGTGCTTTTGTGGAGCTTGTCTTCTGGTAGGAAATTAGGGATAATTTTTCTTTTCGGAATTATATAGGAAAAGACACATTAACACTGAATAAATGTTATTATTTTATTTCATTAGTCAGTAGGCAAAACTATTCATTAAGAGGAAAGTCTGATTTGTATCTTTTAATTACCAAGGAATGTACAACCACTCTCTAAACTCCCTAAAATTAAAAAATAGCAGCTCTAATACTTTTGATTTTTGACTAAAATGGATGTCAACTATAAAGGTATAAGTTCTCATCTTTTCTCTTCTTTCTATTTAGACTGTATTTGAAAGCTGAATATAAGGAAGCTCTAAATAGATGAGTCTTACAATATTTTAGGCATCATTATTGCTTCTAGTAATATTTTTATAATATCTTATATTCTTCTTATAAGTAATCATCCAGCCCTGTATTTAGCCAAATTATTCTGACTTAACTGTTTTTGACAAATGTAAAGCATGCTTGTGAAAAGCTTAAAAGTCTCCAATAGTAGAAGTGTAAGTTCTACAGTCTATGGCCCACAGAATTAATGTAATCTCTTCACAGGCCATGTGGGTAGAGCATGTGAAAGAGGTCATGGATTGTGATATTTAGAAAGCTTTGGATTTCATTCTATGGGAAAATATCTTTATCAATAGAAGAAAACAGTGCCTATTATTATAATATGCACAACTTGTTAAAGGTTTTTACACAAGTGGTAGAGGTGAATTTGGTATGAGGTTAATCTGAGATATTGCTGAGAGAATTATTATTTTAACTTTAAGTGGTTGTTCCAGTTAATACATTTATTGATGGATGGATCTCTTATTAGTTATGGGGAAACCTGAATTCTAATTTTGGTTTTACCATATGTGACTTAGAAGCCCCCTTTTCCTCTCTGGGCTTGTATTTCCTCATCTAAAATAAAATGATCAGACCAAATGATGTCTAAATTCTTTGAATTAGGTTCTTACATTCACACTTACACAAACTTTTTTTTGGTAACCCTTCTGCTTAATTTTCAAAATGATTTTCTCAATATTGCATTCCTGATAATAGGTGGGTTTACCTTTTTTCTTCCACAGGGGATGGATTTATATGTATAAAAAATATGTAAATATAATTATTGAATTTTCCTTTATAATGCTGAGAGTTAGGAGAAAAACTAACTGTCAGGCTATAGGAAAGAGAAGCTAACTAGTATTTCAAGAGGTGATTATTTTTTAGAAAACTAAAATCAATTCTGCTTAACACAGATTTGTCTAAAATGATGATAATGTTGAATATCTATATTCTAATTAGAATTCTAAGACTGTTACTGTTTTGAACAGTATGACCACTAGATATACTTTCAAACATAAACTATTTATAGAATATTCCCACTTAGCTGTGGTTCCTGGTACTTGCAAAATGTCATAAATACTCAGAGAAGAGTGTGCCCTATTTACATAAGGAGGTGAAACACGATTAACTTTTATTTCAGGACTAAAAATCCCTTTGACACTTAGCCAGACACACACTATTTTCCATTAAGTGACTGGCTAGAGAACCATGAAAAGTGGACATGGGATACTTTATGTTCCATGGGAATTCTCCAAGAAGAGCCAAGGAAGTACCTGGAGCTCAGTTGATTATTCTGCTGTGGAAACATATTCATTTGAAACACAGGTAAAGTTCAATTGGCATTTTTATTTCCCCAATACTGATTTATTTATTTTTTCCTTGAGAATATATATTTTTAATATGGTGGTGTTTTGACACACTTCTGTAGAAGCCGAATTTGTGAAATCACCATCTTGCTTATTATGGTAACATAGTGTTTGATTGTCTTGGTAAACTTACTAAGTTATTGTCTTTTCTAATTAAATTGTTGAGGTCAAAGAAATCTTCTTAGGGGCTATTCAAATGATTGGCTACATTTCTCCAGGCATGTGGCACTCTTCCATTGAATTCTTATTTTCTTAGTATGTGATTTTAGAAGACTCCAGATAAACCCAACTACCCATCAGTACTTCTCTGACGGTGTTATGGACTATGAAATCCCATCATTAGGGATTTTGTTCTCTAAATGAAGGTGCTACTGGAAATATATTTTGTCAGTTTGGAAAATATAGTATTTTTTCCTCTGAAAGAGAAAGATCCAGATTCAGTGTTATAATATAGTTATTAGGGAAAGAAAAATGTTAAAATGGTGGTGATATTCTTAAATGACTATAGCTGTTATCTGAATATAAATATGATTTAATCTGATTAATAGTATGCTCAGCAACATGCTACTGCCATGAAGAGGTATGGAGCCACAATAGCAACATGGTCTTTATTTACAAGGAAATTTTGCTCTGCATGGAAGGATAAAACATGGATGTTTACAGAGATAACTAACAAAGTAAGCATAAAGTAGTAATGTGTTTAGAACTCACCACATGCTATGAGCTATGCTAAACATCTTTCATGGGTCATCTCATTAAGTAATCAAGAGTCCTGTGAAGTGGAACTACTGACAACTCCAGTTTGCAGATGAGAAAACAGAGACATAGAAAGCTTAAGGAACATCTCCAAAGTCATGGAGCCCACACATATTGGTGAGAGTCAAACTCCAGGCGGTCTGACTACAATCTGTGCTCTTAAGCTCCCCATGAACCTGAACCCATCATGAAGGAGTATGGTGCAGACAAGAATTGTTATAGAAGTTCAGAGGAGGCAGCAGTGATTAAGGAAGGCATCACAGAGGAAAGAGACTTTAGCTGTGCTCAGAAATGTGTCATATTGTCAGCCCGGGCTGCCATAACAAAATACCATTTATTGAGTGACTTAAACAACAGACATTTATTTCTCACAGTTCTGGAGTCTGGGAAGGCCAAGATCAAGGTGCTGGCAGGTTTGGTTCCTGGTGAAAGCCCTCTTCCTAGCTTGTAGACAGCTACCTTTTCACTGTCTTCACAGGGAAGGGGAGAGACAGAGAGCACAGGGCTCTTCCTCTTCTTATGAGGGCAACAATCTCATCATGGGGGTCTACCCTTAAAACCTCATCTAAATCCTAGTTACCTTCCAAGGCCCCATCTAATATATCCAAAGAGCATCATATTGGGGATTAGGGCTTCAACATATGAACTTTAGCATTCAGTTTGTCTTGAAAAGAGGCATTACTGTAAGATAAATGTTGATAAAGGAGATCATGGTCACATTGATTTTAACAGTTTATTTATAAGGTCACTAGGTGTCCTTCTCTTTATGGATATTTGGCCCGCCTCTAGTGTAACTTTTCCACCAAGGAGAATAGTAAAACTACAGCACAGCAGCCTTAGGAAAGTGATGGCAATGAAAAAAACAACAAAAATAAGAACATCCTTATCTTAATACAGGCACTGTGCTAAGTGCTTCTCATAAAACGTTTTTTGAACCTTCATTTCCATTTCTAGTACTAGGATGAACTGGCTGATGGAAAAAAATATCAGCCACATATTCATACACCCCAAACACACATCTTAAAAAGCAAAAGCAGAAACTTGATCTTGTGAAAAAATAAGAGAAATCTTCAGAGATCAGAAGGAGTGAGAAAGTTGGCATCCAGAGAGGTCTGCCAATTCTTGGTGACCCTCTAACTTCAATTAGCCACATATGTGAAGGTCAGGGGGACAGAACTTGGGCTCTAGCATGGTGGAGTTGGATGGGAAATGTCCCCCCAAACCTGTGGCCCCTAGGGGCTACTTTCTCACTAAGTTTAGGGAAAAAAGGCAAAAAAGAAAATAACCCTGTCTGTCCAAATACAGAAGTATGTCTGTTTGTCATTCTAAAACTTTTTTCTAGATGAGGGAAGAAAAAAAACTTTCACACTCATTTGGGGCTGGGATTTACACTGCCGTCTGGGTGGCCTGAAAATCATCAATTCAAAAATATAGCTAAGCAGAGGGCAGATAGCAGAAGCAAGAAGAACTACAATCCTGCAGCCTGTGGAATAAAAACCACATTCACAGAAAGATAGAAAAGATGAAAAGGCAGAGGGCTATGTACCAGATGAAGGAACAAGATAAAAACCCCAGAAAAAGATCTAGAAGATGCAAGAAATGTTTAACAAAGACGTAGAAGAATTAAAGAACAAACAAACAGAGATGAACAATACAATAACTGCAATGAAAAACACACTAGAAGGAATCAATATCAGAATAACTGAGGCAGAAGAATGGATAAGTGACCAGGAAGACAGAATGGTGGAATTCACTGCTGCGGAACAGAATAAAGAAAAAAGAATGAAAAGAAATGAAGACAGCCTAAGAGACCTCTGGGACAACATTAAACGCAACAACATTTGCATTATAGGGGTCCCAGCAGGAGAAGAGAGAGAGAAAGGACCCGAGAAAATATTTGAAGAGATTATAGTCGAAAACTTCCCTAACATGGGAAAGGAAATAGCCACCCAAGTCCAAGAAGCACAGTGTGTCCCATACAGGATAAACCCAAGGAGAAACATGCCAAGACACATTGCAAACAGGATAAACCCAAGGAGAAACACGCCAAGACACATAGCAATCAAATTTGCCAAAATTAAAGACGAAGAAAAATTATTAAAAGCAACAAGGGAAAAAAAGACAAATAACATACAAGGGAACTCCTATAAGGTTAACAGCTGATATCTCAGTAGAAACTCTACAAGCCAGAAGGGAGTGACATGATATGCTTAAAGTGATGAAAGGGAAGAACCTACAACCAGGATTACTCTACCTGGCAAGGATCTCATTCAGATTCGATGGAGAAATCAAAAGCTTTACAGACAAGCAAAAGCTAAGAGAATTCAGCGCCACCAAACCAGCTCTACAACAAATGCTAAAGGAACTTCTCTATCTGGGAAAGACAAAAGAAGAAAAGTACCTACAAAAACAAACCCAAATCAATTAAGAAAATGGTAAGAGGAACATACATATTGATAATTACCTTAAACGTGAATGGATTAAATGGTCCAACCACAAGACAGGCTTGCTGAATGGATACAAAAACAAGACACATGTATGTGCTGTCTACAACAGACCCACTTCAGACCTAGGGATGCACCCAACATAGGAGCACCTCAATACATAAGGCAACTGCTAACAGCTATAAAAGAGGAAATAGAGAGTAACGCAGTAATAGTGCGGGACTTTAACACCTCACACCAATTGACAGATCATCCAAAATGAAAATAAATAAGGAAACTGAAGCTTTAAATGACACAATAGAACAGATAGATTTAATTGATATTTATAGGACATTCCATCCAAAAACAGCAGATTACACTTTCTTCTCAAGTGTGCATGGAACATTCTCCAGGATAGATCACATCTTGGGTCACAAATCAAGCCTCAGTATGTTTAAGAAAATTGAAATCATATCAAGCATCTTTTCTGACCACAACACTATGAGATTAGAAATCAATTACAGGGAAAAAAATGTAAAATACACAAACACATGGAGGCTAAACAATACGTTACTAAATAACCAATAGATCAATGAAGAAATCAAAGAGGAAATCAAAAAATACCTAGAGACAAATGAAAATGAAAACACGACAATCCAAAACCTATGGGATGCAGCAAAAGCAGTTCTAAGAGGGGAATTTATAGCAATACAATCCTACCTCAAGAAACAATCTAACCTTACACCTAAAGGAACTAGAGAAAGAAGAACAAACAAAACCCAAAGTTAGTAGAAGGAAAGAAATCATAAAGATCAGAGGAGAAATAAATGAAATAGAGACAAAGAAAACTGGTTTTTTGAGAAGATAAACAAAATTGATAAACCTTTAGCCAAACTCCTCAGGAAAAAAAGGGAGAAGACTCAAATCAAATGAAAAAGGAGGAGTTACAACAGACACCGCAGAAATACAAAGCATCCTAAGAGACTACTACAAGCAACTCTACGCCAATAAAATGGACAACCTGGTAGAAATGGACAAATTCTTAGAAAGGTATAACCTTCCAAGACTGAACCAGGAAGAAACAGAAAATATGAACAGACCAATCACAAGTAATGACATTGAAACTGTGATTAAAATCTTCCAACAAACAAAAGTCCAGGACCAGATGGCTTCACAGGTGAATCCTATCAAACATTTAGACAACAGCTAACACCCATCCTTCCCAAACTCTTCCAAAATATTGCAGAGGAAGGAACACTCCCAAACTCATTCTATGAGGCCACAATCACCCTAATACCAAAACCAGACAAAGATACTACAGTAAAAGAAAATTACAGACCAATATCACTGATGAATATAGATGCAAAAATCCTCAACAAAATTCTAGCAAACAAAATCCTACTACGCATTAAAAGGATCATACAGCATGATCAAGTGGGATTTATTACAGGGATGCAAGGATTCTTCAATACACGCAAATCAATTAATATGATACACCATATCAACAAACTGAAGAAAAAAAACCATATACTCATCTCAATAGATGCAGAAAAACTTTTGACAAAATTCGACACCCATTTATGATAAAATCTCTCTAGAAAGTGGGCATAGAGGGAACCTACCTCAACATAATAGAGGCCATATATGACAAACCCACAGCAAACATCATTCTCAATGGTGAAAAACTGAAAGCATTTCCTCTAAGATCAGGAACAAGACAAGGATGTCCACTCTCACCACTATTATTCAACATAGTTGTGGAAGTCCTCGCCACATCAATCAGAGAAGAAAAAGAAATAAAAGGAATACAAATTGGAAAAGAAGAAGTTAAACTGTCACTGTTTGTAGATGACATGACACTATACATAGAGAATCCTAAAAATGTCACTGGAAGACTACTAGAGCTAATCAATGAATTTGGTAAAGTTGCATGATACAAAATTAATGCATGGAAATCTCTTGAATTCCTATACACTAACAACTAAAGATCAGAAAGAGAAACTAAGGAAACACTCCCATTAACCATTGCAACAAAAAGAATAAAATACCTAGGAATAAACCTACCTAGGGAGACAGAAGACCTGTATGAAGAAAACTATAATACGTTGATGAAAGAAGTTAAAGGTGATACCAACAGATGGAGAGATATACCATGTTCTTGGATTGGAAGAATCAATATTGTGAA
>NC_041223.1:58504012-58561387 GCF_002837175.3 Physeter macrocephalus | reverse complement strand
ATGTAAGACTGGACACTATAAAACTCTTAGAGGAAAACATAGGGAGAACACTCTTTGGCATAAATCACAGCAAGATCTTTTTTGATTCACCTCCTAGAGAAAACCATAATTCTAAAAGACACATGCACCCCAATGTTCATTGCAGCACTATTTACAATAGCCAGGTCATGGAAGCAACCTAAATGCCCATCGACAGATGAATGGATAAAGAAGTTGTGGTACATATATACAATGGACTATTATTCAGCTATAAAAAGGAACAAAATTGAGTCAGTTGTTGAGACGTGGATGGATATAGAGACTGTCATACAGAGTGAAGTAAGTCAGAAAGAGAAAAACAAATATCGTATATTAACGCATGTATGTGGAACCTAGAAAAGTGGTACAGGTGAGCCGGTTTGCAGGGCAGAAGTTGAGACACAGATGTAGAGAACAAACATGGACACCAAGGGGGGAAAACCCCGGGGGGGTGAGGATGGTCGTGTGCTGAATTGGGCGATTGGGATTGACATGTATACACTGATGTGTATAAAATTGATGACCAATAAGAACATGCTGAATAAAAAAAAAAATTTATATATATATATATATATATATATATATATATAGCTAAGATGTTCTGGGTTGGTCGCCAGGCACATAGCAGAAGCAGACACAAATCTGCTCTGGAGGAATGTAGTTTATTTTTTTTAATGATTACAAAATGTGTTAATTATGAAAAAATTCAAACTTACAAATATTGAAAGAGTAGTACAATGAATACTCATATATCCACCACTTAGATTCAACAGTTGTCAGGATTTTGCCAACTTTGCTTTATATCTGTTTTTTTTCTCTCTGTTTCTACTTTTCCATTTTCTTTCTCATTGTTGAAACATTTGAATGTAAGTTGCATATATTATAATGCGTTACCAATTATAAACATTTTGCATTTACATTATAAACATTTTAGCATACATCCCTCCAAAACACTTACTTACATACCACACTACTATATCTTCATCACTTCTAAGATAATAATAATTCCTTAATATTATCTCATGCCTAGTGTATTTTTGAATTTCCATGAATGATGCTAAATCATCTTTATCATTGTTCTTTTCCTAGGGTCCTATCATAATTCACACACATATTATACACATATATTGTATATATATAATATACGCATGTGTTAATTGAAAGTAGGTTCTAAATGCATATTAGGTAAAGTTTAAACTTCTTTTGGAAAAAATTATTTCTATTATGTATTTCATATTACATTTCTTTAGGAGGTACAAGAAGTTAAGATACTGCTCTTAGTGAGGCTAAGGTTGATCTCTTGGTTAAGGTGGTGATTACCAGATCTCCTTGTAAATGTACTTTTTTTTTTTTTTTCTTTGCCATTAGCAAATTATCCTTAGGGTGATACTTTGCCCCAGGTTGAATACCTTGATTCCAAATGACTTTTCACCTATTAGTGTCAGCATCCTAAAATGATACTAGCTGAATCAACTACTTTGAGAGTTGATATTCTCTAGCTGATATTTAACATTTATTCACTGATGTTCTTCTGTAATGCTGACTTTTCCTTATCAACTGGGAATGAACTACCATTCCTCCTAAAATGTAAATGATTTTCTTTTTCTCTTCAATTGCCGATTCTTAGAGAAACGCATTGACATAACCATCACCTCCAATAAGGACAAATAAATAAATCTCTCCTCCTACCTTCTTTTTCTCTCTTGAGCATCACTATGGACTTATTTTTAAAAATTTATTCCTTGAGTTTTAATAAATTACAGTTATTGTTCGTTTGAAGGCCACATTGTCCTAAGCTTTCTCTTCTGTCTTGTTGACATGCCCTCATTTGTTTTTGAGTGTTTCCTCTCTGTATAGCACAAGATGTCCTAGGCTATACTTGCACTTTCCCTGCAGACCTGGAATTAGGCACTTCTCCAGGGAGCCCAGAGTAATGTCCTTTAAAGACAGACAATGCTTTTGGATAACTTTACCAGTAACATGGACTCACAATTTAAAAAAAATGACAAAATATATGATGAGATAAGTATAACTGGAGACAGCAGAGAAAATGAATTCTAGAATCAGACTTTCAAATAATATGAATATTACGATTATCATAGTCAGAGAAACAAAATATGTTTACTATATTAATAGAAATAAAAGAGGGGATTGATGGTTAGCAAAGGAACAAGAAAAATAAGACTATCAAAAATAACCTGATAGATTTTAAAAAGAATTAAATAGAACTTCTTGGAATAAAAACATATGTATTTGTATTTAGAAGTACAATAGATGATTTCAATAGTAGATTAGACACAGGTAAGAGAAATAGTGAACTAAATTATCTGCAGAATTATCCAGAATACAGTACAGG
Organism: Physeter macrocephalus; assembly: GCF_002837175.3. Lineage (NCBI taxonomy): Eukaryota > Metazoa > Chordata > Mammalia > Artiodactyla > Physeteridae > Physeter > Physeter macrocephalus. Next base: position 58,559,013 of record NC_041223.1, on the reverse strand, counting down.
TGTTAAAGAGGGAGAAAAGTTTCAGATATAGAAGATAGAGTAAAAAGGCATAATATACATTTCATCAGGCTGCTTGAAGATGAGATTAGAGAAAATAGAAGAAAGGCAATAGTCAAAGATATAATGGGTAAGAAGTTTCTGGAAATATTAAAGACATGAATCCTTACATTCAGGAAATCCAACAAAAGAGAAATTCATACCTAGACACATTATAGTGAAACTTCACAATACCAAGGACAAGCAGAAAAATCTTAGGAGCAACGAGACAGAAAATACAGATTATCTACAAAGGAACAAAATTCAACTGACAGCTAACTTCTGAATAGAAACAACAGAAACCAGTAGTTAGTGAAATGATATCATTGGTTTCTAAGAGACAGTAACTCTCAACATAGAATCATATACCTTGGAATATTACTTTTCAAAAACATGGGCAAAACAAAAATATTCTCAGGCCACAAAAACTGAGAAATTTCTACTGACCTATATTTAATCATCACCAAATGAAATTTTAATGAATATAATTTAGGGAAAAGGAAAAAGAACCTTGAAGTGAGGTCAGGGATGCAGAAAGGAATTATCAGAGAAAATGATCAACATGTGTAAATATAAACAATCATGGGTTGCATAAAATAGTAATGAAGTCTAATTTGTAAAGCTATAAACAAGAACTAAAATACTAGACAAAAGTAGCATATAGATCTGAGGAATAGTGACTGAAATTAAAGTATCTATTATCTTTGTATTCTTTTGATTAAAATTACATTATGTTGATTATTATGCTGTAATTTCTAAGGTAATCATAAAAATAATAGAAATAAGTATATAGGGAAAAGTGGACAGAGTGGATCTATAGGGACAAGCAGACATCCAGCCAAGGAGCTTGAGGAGATTTCAGTCCTTGCCAGTGCAAGAACATATTCTTTAAAAGTATGTATATTAGAAGCTCTGAGGTTTAGAAACTTTATCTTATACCTTATAAATATACCTTATAAATATATATATACCTTATAAATATATATATACATATATAAAAATACAGTTATCTGTAATTTCTTTATTTAGAGATTGTCAATATTCTGATTTACCCTCTTCAGGCCTTTTTCTATTTTATCTATTATATAACTTACAATATATAAACATATTAATATATTTTTATAAGCAATATGTTATATAATCTATTATGTAGATATCTACCACCTACACACCTACCTACCTACATACCTTTTATCTACATTCCCATTTATTAATTGTATAATTCAGCCTTTAAGATGCAGTTAATATTGGATTGGTTTCCGTGCATTATGCAAAGTTCATTGACTTCCCCAGGGTGTTTGAATCTTAGACACATGTGCATCTCTGATTATTTTCTTATGACAAATATATTAATATGGAATTATTTAATAAAAGTTTAGGAATGTTTTTAAGGCTTCTGATTCACATTGCCAGTTTACTATAAATGTTGTAACAGTTCATATCTTAAACAGAGTATATGGGAATATACATTTCACTTACGAACACTGGATGCTGTTATACAAAAACATATTTTTTTCACATCACATTTTTCTTTTTTTAAAATAAATAATTAATTAATTTACATTTTTGGCTATGTTGGGTCTTCGTTTCTGTGCAAGGGCTTTCTATAGTTGCAGCAAGCGGAGGCCACTCTTCATCGCGGTGCGCGGGCCTCTCACTATCGCAACCTCTCTCGTTGCGGAGCACAGGCTCCAGATGCGCAGGCTCAGAAGTTGTGGCTCACGGGCCTAGTTGCTCCGCGGCATGTGGGATCTTCCCAGACCAGGGCTCGAACCCGTGTGCCCTGAATTGGCAGGCAGATTCTCAACCACCGCGCCACAAGGGAAGCCCCATATCATATTTTTGTAAGTAAATATTTTTACTGATTTATTTTCTCTCCTAAATTATATACTGACTTAGAGGGAAAACAGGCTGAGAAAGGAAAAATGTGTGTTGGTATTTTGTATATCTGGACTTTTCTACGGGGAAAAATAAAATAATTAAATGTCTGCATAGCCAAAAATATTCAACCTGAAAATAAAGCCTTTTTTTGGAGCAGTGTTCTGACAGTGCCTATGATTTACTTTGGAAGTGTGCCCATAACTCCCATTAGTAATAATGAAAGTTAATGACATGCCTTATGGGATCAGACAATGGTCTTTAATATTTGTAGCTACTTGCTGGGGTAGAAGCTATTCTGTATTGTCAGTGGGTGTCAGTTTGTAATTACAAATTGTACAAACACTATACACGGTATGTATTTTGCCAACAGGGATTAGCTTGGCATCTAGAAAAATGCTTCTTTTCAGTGCCTAAGAAAAACAAAATCTGTGCCTTTTAAAGTAACACAGTTTGGAGAATAACTAAACACATTAAATATAATTTATCAGTTTTACATTTAATGAAGAAGTGTGTGTTTTCAGATTTTATTTTTTAAGTTTTAAGTGATCACTTACTAACATTAGTCCCCAAATAATGAGTTAGAGTGCACTTTCAATTTTAAAAAAAGTCTGTACTTATCCTGAGGTTGAAGGTCACTTACATTTTGGGCCTATATATATATATATATCTATATATCTATATATATATATATATAGTTCACTCAGTTTAGCTGATAACATAAGGATTTAAAGAGAGATTGATTAAATAAACCTTTGAAATAGCTTCAGTCATGGCTTAAGAAATAGCTTTGTTACTTGATGGCCCCTGGTTTTATGTTTGGTAAAAGGGATTAAGTAGGGTAAAATGTTTTTAAAGTAAAAAACACAATTTTCAAGAGGCTAGATGGATCTAGTTCACTCTCTTCTGCCCTTCTCACTCACTGATTCAGCCACTCCTGGCTTCTCAAACATACCAAATTCCTTTTCACTTCAAGGCTTTCATATGTGCTGCTTTCTTCTTAGTGTGTTTTCTTTTATTCACTCTCCTTTTTATTCTCCAATAATTTGCTTGTTTGAGTGAGCCAGTTTAAGAAAGCTACCCCTCCTGTTCTTTCTCCTCATACCCTTCTTTTTCTTCTTCCTTCATAGACGTTACCACAAGTTGGGATTCTATATTCATCTTCCATTTGCTTATTCAGTCTGTGCCTCCTGCATTAGATGATAAGCTCCACAGTGTCAGAAATCATGTCTAACTTTTTAGCCATCTGTTTTCAATGCTTGCCATAGTGCCAGCCACATAGTAAATGTTCAATAAATACTTGTTGACTTAATGTAAAATGAACGATTAAACGAATGAATCAGAAATATGTAAATTTGGGGGGTTGATTCTATTCACTTTTTATTGAGCTTTGTTGAAATATGACGTTTTACACCTTTGGGTTTCGCATTTTAACATGGGGTAATAACATTTTTGTTCCACCAGATGGGAGTATGAAGTTGAAAAGAATGCTGAACCTATTATTGCTTATTCTTTTTTACGTACCTAATATAAAATTTCATACTTAGTAGTAAAGATTTATTCCTTATCTAAAAGTTCCATATGTTCTCATTCATACCAGATTTAAAGTTAACTTCATATTCTCCATTTTAAAAACGTTAATGAAATTTTACTTTAAAATTAGAAATAGAAATTTATGGCTAAAATGTTCTAAGTTACACTAATTGTTCCAATTTAAATGTTAGTTATTTTTATAAGCTCATTTTTATTAATAAACACTGTTATAAACACTGTAAAGATGGGATGTGTTTACAAAAGACTTTGATATGTGATGATAAAGTTTGCTTTAGAAAAAGCTGGTAGTATTTGAAATAGCAATACTATTTTCTTTCACTTACCAAATGCAAACATCTTGCTCAATTTAAAGTTAAGTATTCTATTTTCTTTAGTAGACTTTATGCTTTTTATTGATATGTTAGTACATTTTATAGCTGTCATAATATGAAGGCTCTATTTGTTTTAGAACATTCAATTAATTTTGTAGCAAATAAAGCTTAGGATTGTATTGGTTTATAAAAGTGGCAATGATATTTAAGTACATTTTAACGTACTTTGATTTCATGATTCCTTTAAGTTTCCTCCTTTATTTTTATGTTTTCCTTTTTTATTTCTTTCTGGAGAAAATTGGTGAATTTCACATAAATATATTTATTTGCAATATTTGATAATTCTTCTCATATATGCCACTAAAATCTGTTGTTTTCAAACTGGACTATTTTCTTGATGCTTACAGGTTTACAGCCATAGTATAAGGCATATACTCCATATTAAGATCCATTAGGGTGGGAACTGTGTTTCAAAAACTGAGACAGTGCTTGGCACTTACTTTGTGCTCAGCGAATATTTATTTCCTTCCTTAATTAATTGATGAAGGGACAAAGTGAACTGATATTTCCTTTAAGTAGCAGGGAAGGATCAGATTGAGTATTCTAGGTTTTCATGAACCCTGTGAAGTGAAATAATTTTACCTAGGAACTAATCTATAATATGTAATGGTAGATTCTGGATTAAAGACCTTAAAGAAATTCTATCCTCTATCAAACTGTCAATATTTATTATATGCATAGAAAGAGTTGTGGGTTTTTTCAAGAAAGCCAATTATCATTGCATATTGAATTTTAAAAAATCGAATAAGTCCAGGGATTCTAAATTCTCAACTAAGTGTAGGTCTGTCACTATAATGATAAATTGGAATTTATGATTCAAAGATATATGGGGGGGCTTCCCTGGTGGCGCAGTGGTTGAGGGTCCGCCTGCCAGCCTGCGCGTCCGGAGCCTGTGCTCCGCAACGGGAGAGGCCACAACAGTGAGAGGCCCGCGTACCGAAAAAAAAAAAAAAAAAAAAAGATATATGGGATTTACATAGGGATTTTTTTTTTTTTCTTAATCTTTATTGTATTGCTGAGATTTGGAGTGATCTGAGTTTTCTAGGCAACTTCATTGTTTTTATATAGAACTAAATTTGTTGGAACAGACAACCGACTAACTTTTAGGTTAAGGCGACTTTGCAAAAAACTACTTTTGGTGAATGGTTTTCAACCTGATCGTGATGAATTTTAAGATATTGATGGATTTTCCTCTGCATAATTCTGAATGAATTTAAATGGATAAACTAGATGTTAGAAAAAATACAAATTTTTTTTTTCTTAATAGTACTCTTATCCTACATGATTGATGGGAAGAAAGTAAATACGAAAACACATCTCTGAAACACTAAAATATATTTTTGAAAACCGTTGTCCCTCAAAGGTTTTTATTCATATTTCTTGGTATTCATGTTATTGGTTATTTATGTTTTTGATTCATTCTGCATATTTTAGTAATGTAGTATAGTTTTTAGTATCCAAAACCAGGGTTTGGATCCTGATTCAACTCTGTGACTGAGTCAGGTTGAATATATTTGTAAATTGAGTACAACAGTATCTACTTTCAGGGTTTTAATGTAGAATGATACAAGGTATGTCAGATGTTTAGATCACTGCCTGGTGAGGTACTTGCTTGATAAATGCTAGTTATTGTTATCAATACTTTACAAGCTCTGACGACTTTTCTAGCTTGTTCTTTTATCAAAAAAATGGAGAATGTTGTATATCTTGAGATAAGTATAAAGTTGAGTTGCCTTTTCAATATTAATAACAAGAATGTTTTCTTAGCTTAAGGACCAATTCTCTTGACACTCATATGAGTACAGATTTAAAGGTAAACAAAACTTCCAGAAAAGATTCAGAATCATAAAAAGGATCTTGAATAAAAGAAGGGTCTGGGAAAAATCTCAAGCACTTCAATCTGTATTTCAGCATTAATATGTGATTCTATGTAAATATATTTGGAAGTGGATTTAAAAAAAAATTCCATTAAATAGCGAGGACTACTTTTCTAGACATCTGTTTTTAAATAATTTTCAAAACTGACTAGGGAACCTGAGAATTGAAGGCAGTTTCATTTTTTTATAGACTATGCCATTAATTAAAACTTCAGAGATCAGTTAATATTATGCATATAATATAAGATTTGAAATCATTATAGTAAGCAATGATTTTGATCAAATTACTTATACCAGTTATCTTGCTTGTAATTTTAGATTGCATAATTACTGCACAGATACTTCAGTGGCAACATATGTCACATTTGTCTACTCAATGATCACACTTCATTGTGTCTAGACATATTCTGATGGGCTTTACATTCAAATTGACAAGTGAGGCATTTACCAGTCAGTATGTCCTATAGATTCTACATCTGGCTTACTCAACTGTACTTTTTTAAAAGCAGCAAAGTCTGTAGAAAGAACTAGATTAACCTTATTTGAAACCTGGCTCTAATGCTTACTAGCAGTGTGAACTTGGGAAAGTTCCTTAGCATCTCTGAATTTTAGTTTCCTCATCTATAATATTGTGATAATAATTAATACAACAATGATATTGTTGCAAAAATTAATGAAATTGATATAGGAAAATAGTCACTCTCATACACTGTTGGCGAGAATATTCATTATTAGATTATATCCGTAGGGCAGTTTGACATTACCTATTAAACATTAAAAGGTACAGTCCCTTTGACCCAGTAATGCCATTTCTTGGAATATATTCTACAGAAATGCATATGCAAATAGACTTAGGTACAAGGATGTTTATTAGAACATTATTTATAATCTAACTTTGGAAATACTTAAATATCCATTACTAGGGAAAAGTTAAATGAATCATGGTAGAGTTATGCACCAAAGAAAGTACTGAGATGAAAAGAACTCTGGAATACCAAAAATAAAAAATATATCACAGGTTGTGAAAAGTATAATATTATTTTTGTAAAAATATGTGTATAAAGATAATATGTAATTATATATCTAAATTAATGCAATATGTAATTCCTTCATACTATTATAATTACTTTGAAGATCACTAAAATGATATTTATACAATTATTGATAGTGGTTCCTTTCTCGAGGAGAGTGCTAGGATATCTGAGTGTTGGAAGCTGCTGAATACATTCATATGTAATGTGTGTATTGAAACACTAAAGATAAAACAGGTAATTACAAAAAGACTTTTTTTAAATGATGTAATTCCTTCTTTTTACTATTTTAAATCCCCTTGCCATCATTCTAGTTCAGGATTTTCATTATTTCACTAGAGATTCTTACTCAAAGTGGGACAGACAGAATACTCTATAGAGTGTAAATAAATTCTGTGTAGGACTTGAAGTCTTTTTCAAGCTATGTTTGCCATCTCCCTCCCTTTCAGCTGGGGATGGCTGCTCTAGTGAGGCATAACTCGCAGGTGGGGCTTGTGTGCTGTAGGTGATACTACTCACAGATAGGGGGTGAAGAGGGCTAAGAAAACTAAAACCCAACGTCCAAGCGGAAGGCGTGTAGGAAAAAGCCCATAAAGAAGAAGGAGTACACAAAGGATAGGGGAAAGTCTGGAGATGGTAGCTTTATTGGAATCTGGGAAAGACCAAATTTTAAGAAGGAGAGAGTGATCAACCATGTCAAAATCTGTAGGGAAGTCAGATCCATTAGGTACTGAAATGTTTTAAGTATAGAGTGATAATTGTCAACTCTGGTGAGAAAAATTTCAGTGGAGGTAAGGGTGTCGGGGGAAAGTTAGGATCCAGTCCAAAGTAAATTTATGAGTAGGAGGTGAGAACACAGGTATTATAGACTACTCTTTTTCAAGACATCTGGCTATGAATGGGAGGGAGGAGGGGGGAATAAAAGGGAAGAGGCTCTTTGATGTACTCAATTTTACCAATTTTTGAAGGGTAATATAAGTAATCATTTTTGGTAGACATTCCAACTTCAAATGATTAACTGGAAATCAAATCAGTTCTATTGCTTAGGTATATGTTTTGTAACTAGCTTTTCTTGGAAGGAGACCAAAGAAGTTATATTGTTCTAATTTTGACATTTTTCTTGACACTTTGCTGAGATTTTTGATGGTCAAAGGGGGTGTTTAGTAACTTATAAATTTCCCTGTTTAAATGTATTGCATTCATGTTTCATGATGTAAGTTTTGGAGTGTTCCTCTCCTCTCTTTCCATGACTTGAACAAAACTCCCTATGTGCTTTGACACTCTCCTCATTGTTTAATTCATAAAATTTGGGCTTTGCTTACGGCTTGCTTTCTGTCAAATGCTATGCCTTTTCCCATCCCAGAGTACTAGGCTAGAAGTAGAAGCAGGCAAGATGGTACAGCAGGAGGATGTGGGAGGAGGAAGAAAGGAGAAGATAGGCTTACCTAGAAATGCTGTGTGGAGGATATCTGGAAGCCATGAAGAAAGCAACGTGTAACATCATGGTTTAACCCAGACTTCCATAAATTATAAAAAAATTGAGAACCAGATATGTCTAAATACTATTCTCTGTATTTTATAGATGAACAAACTAGGGATGTGTGTATATAAATATATATATATTTATATATGTATATAAATATATTTACTGTATACATATATATATATAGTACAATGGGTAATACATTCTAGATTTCATATTTATCTTTGGTCCCACTCAATGTATTGTATTGATCCATGGAAAAACCCAGATATTGCATAGTATTTTATACACTTCCCTGAGACATAGATAAAATACATTTAAAATGTTGTGCTTAGCAAAGGGATCATTTGTTTTACATAAATATTTCACTCAGTTATAAGGATATGAATCATGTACCAGGTGAATGAATTACATTTCGATGTTTTTGTGTATGTGTGTGATTTAAGACATAACTGTAGAAAATCTGGAAAGACATGACTGTAGAAAAGTAAGAAAAATCCATTATACCATAATTGAGAGTTTATCACTATAAAAATTTTTAGTAATTTTTTCTTTCAGACTTTTTTTTTTTTTTGAAATGCCTTTAAACTAAAAGGATATTTTCTTTTTGTGTTGGTCATACACAGGACAAGAACAACAATATGAATTATAGTAGTTTGTTTTTTGTGCCCTGGGCCAGTAGTTGAAAGCCTGGATTTAGCAATTGAATCTTTAGTTAAACAGATATTATATAAAATCCTCTGTTTTGTTGTATGTTGCTTTCACTGTAAATTATTTTAAATCCTTTGTGGAGTTTAGGAGGTTATGCATGAAAAAATAAGGTAAAATCTTATTCTAGCAAGAAGTTGCCTATTAGTTTCATAGTCCAGGATACCCCTTGTGTAAACTGTATATTTCCCACATACCGTCAGAAATTTGGATGAAAAAAATGTGTCCCATGCAATCATGGTGAGTTGCAGAGAGGAACGAGAAACGATTAGTTTTTGCAATTCAAATGTCATACTTGTTAAGTCAGTATTTTTTGAAATAGGTACACTAGGTGGATATATATATATATTTGTTGCTGTTCTTGTTTGTTTGTTTTACAGAACAGCCTCATTTGATAAAGTGCAGCTCTAAATACTATGTTTATTTAGTCTCTGGTGGATTTGATGCCTTAGATTGCTGAGGATTGCCTTGTTTTTATTACCCATATTCTGTTAACATACATTTTCATGTTTTATTATCTTTACGAGTTTTCCATTCTGCTTTCATGTCTTCTAGTACCTGGCACATTTTATGGCAAGAGAAGTTCATTTGTTGCTCCCTTTGAAAATGTTTCTTAAACTGATGTCCTTTTCCAATGATTTATGGAAGTTTTTCTATATTAATCAGCTGGCTATAGTCTGGTACTTCCTTATAAAAAAGTGAAGAGTGTGGGCTTCCCTGGTGGCGCAGTGGTTGGGAGTCCGCCTGCCGATGCAGGGGACACGGGTTCGTGCCCCGGTCCGGGAAGATCCCGCATGCCGCTGAGCGGCTGGGCCCGTGGGCCGTGGCCGCTGAGCCTACGCGTCCGGAGCCTGTGCTCCGCGGCGGGGGAGGCCACGGCAGTGAGAGGCCCGCGTACCGCAAAAAAAAAAAAAAAAAGAGTGTTTTCATACCTTGGCTCAGCCTGCTGACCCTCTCTCTCCTTCAACACTTCCATTCTCTGTGACTTCTGAAGTTATTAGCATTAACAGTAAACTGAAAATGTGATTGGCCTTATTGTACCAGACACGGAAAACCAAAATAATAACAATACCATTCATATTACACAGACATTTCCTTACTGAATCCATGTGAGTTCCCTCAGTTTGTTGATCTAACTTCAACAAGTCCCAAGTGGATTAGTAGCTAATGTAAATACTAATTTAAATTGAGAAGTAGGGGAGGGAAGGATAGTCAACTTTCATTTCTTTCTAAGATAAAACCCTAAAGAGGAATAGACTTATACAGTCTCTTGTACAGACAACTACTTGAAAAACTGAAAAAACAGAAGACTATTTTTTGTCTGAAAAGTAGAGAAAAAGGAGTGGCAATCTCTAATCACTCTCTTGATAAAAGTTTTTTTTTAAACAACTAAAATATATTAAATATAAAATTTAGAAAGTCACCTAAAGGTTTTAAATTAGGGTAGAATATGTTATTAGGAATAGCTTAACAAATTGCCAATTAATAATCAAAAGACAAACCTTTTTTGAGTACTCACTATGTGCCAGGTATTCTTGTAGTGCTTTGTGTAAATTAATTTAATGCTCATGATTTTTCAATGAAACATGTATTTATACTACAATTATTCTCATCAGGTGAGGAGGATAATGCGTACTGGGATTCATTACCTTCTCCCTAGTCAGTCACACAGCCATGAAGTGGCAAAGCTGGGGTCCAAGCCTGGGCAGCTGGTCCCAGGGCCCCAGGCTGAATTCCCCTCTGGGCTGCTCTTTAGTTAGGAACATTCTTCCTGGGAATTAGGACTTGGTTCAGAGAGTGGGATTTTTTAATTTTTTTTTTCCAGTTGAAAGAAGTTGGCCTAAATGTTTTCTTTTTTAAAAAAATCATGTTTTCATATGAAAATTCGAAATCCATATTCTTTTCATTGCCTTAGTCCTTCAGTGTAACGTAGAAGTATAGAGAATATGTACTGTATGTCTGAATGATTCCAAACATATTTATTTAAAGTGGTGTTAAAAAGAGTTCAAATACACATATTTCCAAATATGTGATTTTAGGACTGAAATTTTCAACTTCCACTTTTGTATTTAGCTTTATGTATACTAGATGAATATACACTTTAGAAAGATCAGAGTTCCATGAAAATACAACTAAAACCATAAGTTACAGATGTCTTCATTCTCATTTTTTGATTGGATAGACTAGTGATGGACAAACCTCCGTAGAGCTTTTCTTTCTAATTTTGAAAGCAGCTGTGATATTCTTAGCTCCTGATATATTTTAAATGACTAATAGTTTCATACATTCTAAGATCTCAAAGTGTACACCTATGTGTATATTTTGTAAGAGCTGTGAATTGGGTAAAGATATGAGGAATATTTTTCAGAAATGAATCTGATATGAAGTACATTTTAGATTTTCGTACCAAATAAACCGTTTTACTAATTCAAAATTTACCTAAATAAGGTTAGAATGATTAATCAATGAAAATCCTCTGTCCTTGGTATCATTTAAATGATATTTACTTGAATTATTCAGACTACTCTATGTGGAAAGTAGGACAGACAACCATGCAACTTTCCACGAACCTTGGAAGCAGTTAGGACCACTATATTCCCACGAACTCTTTTGTATATCTAATTAAACAGGACTGTTAGGGTCAGATGTTTTATTTTTTATGGGCTTTGAGAATTTGATTTGACTATTTCGGAATCTCGAAATCATACACTGACTCCTGAAAACTCATTCAGAAAGTCACATTCTTTACATGTATAATTACTTAGTTTGGAAAATATGTTCTTTAAATCCACACATAATAGGTGCTTTAATTAGCACACTTTGTTTTCATACATTATGCTGCTCCAAGGAGCAGAAGATGCTCTTAATTAGTTGGTTTTAGAGATATAACTTATAGCCTTAGAGACGTATCTATTTGTTGCTTGTGTGCTTAAACAGACCAATGATATTATTCTATTCATGTATTAGAAATATTTCCTACTAAAGGTTTCATCAGAATTTTCTTATCAGGGTTAACACCAAGTTTCTTTTGAAACGTCAAAGATTCAGAACTTAGGTTTAAAACAATATTTTAAAGCTAAAAAAGATGAAGATGTATATTTACACAATGGAATATTATTCTCTGGACATAAATATGAATGGATTGCAGCCAAAATAAAGATGAATAATAGAATTATTGGACATTATATGGAATGAAAAATACAAGTTGTAGAGGACTTAGTCCCATTTTTACAATGCTCAAATAGCATCAAAAATAAGCTATGTATTATTTAGTAATACACAAATAGGTGGTGAAATGATATTCAAAAAGGAGGCAAGAAAAATGATAAATACAAAAATCAGGATAATGCCCCCAGTCAGAAGGCAGAGTTGGGTTTGGGGGGAAGGTAATAACATCCTAGGGTTTAACTTAATGGTGGGACCACAAGAGTTAGTTTTATAATCATGATTTGTAACTTACATAAACATATATTATTTTGGAACCATCAAATACTACATAATAGAAAAACCTAAAAGACAGTAGTTAATTTTCTGCCTGTTCAACATTGTATTTGCCTTTGAAGAAACTAGTGAAGTGGGAAATTTATGCAATTAAGTAGTTGTTATGTGTCTGTATGAGATCAAATCATAGGCTTACTGAATTTTTTTTTTCTTCAGGTAGGGCATCCTGTCTTAAACCTTCATATTTTTTTCCACTATTTAATCTTCATTTCAAAGGGAAGATCACTTCTGAGCAATTTAAAGCACATAAGAGAAAACTAAATTTAACAAATATTTATTGAGTTCTCACATTACCTGTCAGATGACATTGGCTACTGCTGAAGTCCCAGAATAAGTAAGATGCATTTCTGCTCTTCAGGATCTTGAAGTTCAGTAGGGACATGAGACTGGGTGCATCTGACTATAATTCCAATTAGTACAAATTCTGAGAACACAACGTGTTAGGTAAATTTAAATGAAGGAAGTCCTTGAGAATACTTCATCTCTTAAGAAAATGTGAATAAAGCAAAGCTTTATATCAGAGCTTGTGTAGAAAAACATGAGACTTTAATTTTGTCTACTCTTTTTGCTTTATTTCATAACCTTATATATTCTTCATCCTTAGGAATTTTTTTTAAGTTATTAAAAGAGTTAAAAAGGTTATTAAAACTTAATAAGTTTTAAGTTAGTAAAGGCAGCTGTCTCATTTCCATGAAATACTGAGATATAGCTATTCAAAAGGTATATTTATATCAGAGACTGTTGGCCTGGATGGCATTATAATTTATTTTTGTTTAATAAGTCCTTTCCCTTATTATAAGGGAAATAGAGGAAAAAAGGAAATTTAATAAGTCTAGGAATCAGTTTGGAATGCTGAAAATAGCATCAAGATTTAGAGAGACTTTGTTTGAATTTCACCTTTGACATTTTCTGTCTATATGACTTAAGGTAAATTATTTAACTTCCCCAAACCTCAATTTCTTCACCAGCAAAATGGAGTTGATAATACCTCCCAGTCAGAGCTGTGAGGATTAAATTTTATGATGTATACAAAGCACCTAATCAACCTGACCACAGTAGCTGTTATTTGTTTATAACCACTGTAATGCCAGATAGGATTAAGGCCCTTTAAAGATAAGGCCTTCAGTGTATGCAAATTGGATTTTTTAAAACACTGAACCATTAATTCCCTAGTTCTGGAACACTGTATGCCCTGAGTGACTGAATTCATAAGTGAATTAACCATTAAAGTTGAAAGTCGAGGATGTTTGATGTTTCTAATTTAGCTACCAGCAAATATCTTTTTAAACAAAAATGTGCAGTTATCTTTCTGCCCTGAACTGAAAGCTTAGGAAGAAGTTATGGAGAAGCTCAGACTACCTTGTTTCTGCAGCCTGGGATGGAATGGGGCACAGAAGGTAAATGATCCCTGTAGAGGGTGAAGAATCTGGGAGACTTTCCATCTGCTTCTGAATTAGATATTAACCTTGGCTTCGTTATTTAGTTTGAAGTCCTGCCTGTAAATTCCAAAACATCAAGGGTATTTATAATCAAACAGAAAGCAACACATGCATTCCAAATGATATTTGAATTATTTGCAATTTGTTATTTTCTGCTCTTGCTTTGCCCTCTTAGAATGAATCATTGGAGTTGACTGTAGAAATGTCACTACTGTGTGCACAGCACAGTGCAAAAAATGTAGTTTACATTTCAATCTCTTTCTCCTGTTTATTCTGTTCAACCAACTTTCCAAAAAAGAACCATTCATGAAGTATTTTATTTATTTATTTATTTTTTTTTTCATCTTTTTTTTTTAACATCTTTATTGGAGTATAACTGTTTTACAATAGTGTGTTAGTTTCTCCTTTTCAACAAAGTGAATCAGTTATACATATACATATGTTCCCATATCTCATGAAGTATTTTAAATTTGCAATGCTTTGCTACTTGTTTAGATATGCTTGTGAATCTCTTCCAAATCTATATTTATATGATTATAATTAACCAGCTAAATTTTCTCTCATAGTATTTTTATTAATTTAGAAATATACATTTAATTCCTATTAAATAAATGACTACCTCAATTTTTAAAGAGGTATAGGTAAACTTATTTCAATGATATTTAAATGTCTTTTTGTTTATACCTTCTTAAATAAAATCAGTACCCATGACCTAGTAATTAGAAGCATGTAAGGCAATTCTGAGTCTTTGTAAGCAAAGGTTTGGAAGGTTTTGATTCTATCAAACATCTCTACAAGCGGTTTGGCTCTTTTGAGGTGGGAGAGGGATGGTGAGAGGAAAAGATATTTAAAATAAATTTAGCTTTCAAAAACTTTTTTTTCACGAGTTAAATAATAGTTTATAATTCTAATTACACATTAGTTTGTGACAATGGTTTGCTTCTTTAACAGCAAAATATTTCAGAAGTACTCAGGCAGACCTGAGAATTTTAATCCTAGGTTATTTGGAAAGTAAACATCTAAATATTTTAAAGGAACATTGATGATAGACAACTTTGATTTCTGTTAAAGAAAGTGATTCTGCAATTATCTGGAACTTAGCCAAATGTGCAACAGATATATCTCCTGAGGAGTGGCTTAAATCTTTGCTTTTTGAACCTGCTTTCTAGGAGCAAGGAAGACTCAGCTCACCACTAAGTGGTAGAACATACAAGTTTGGAGTTATTTTTCTGTTTTCTGCCATACCTTAGCTGAATTTTAGAAATTGTATTAAATTTCATCTCATTATAAAGGAAACATGATTAGCTGTGGAATTGCTGTATTGACTTACATGATTCCTTTGGGTTTCAAAGTTTGCATCTTTAATCCTATGATATCTTCTGTAGATTACCTATCTTGGCCTGGAGAAAATGGCATTTAGATGTCACCAAGCAATTCATAATCTATGGACTTGTACACATGTATAGAAAAAAATGTATGTTGAAAATGAACTTTCAACATATTTATCAAGCCATTAATTGCAGTAATATAGCACATGATAATATTATTTCATACATGAAGAAACTTGGTACATGTATCTAGGCCTCTTGTAGTTGAGGCAGGAATATTTAATTCAACTCTAGATTCCAAAAATCATGATAGTAAAGTTATTTGGGAGTACAATTAATATTAGTTTCATAACCTACTAACTTACTACTCAGAGTGTGTTCCATGAACCAGCAGCATTGCTATTTCCTTGGAAATAGTTGTTAGAAATTCAGCTTCTCCGGTTCCAACCCAGACTTACTGAATCAGAACCTGCATTTTAACAAGGTCCCCAGCTAATTCATGTCTGCAAAGAAGTTTGAGAAGCACTGGTTTTATAGAGACAGTGGTCTTGTGGCACAAAATTGTTACTAAAGAAATGTGAAGATTGTGTAAATGTTGAAAGTATAATTAATATCCACATTAAAATATCTATATTTACAAGTTGTATTGTTTAAAACTGGACAATTACTTAAGATGGGCTATGCACAAGCTTTTTAAACTGATAGAGTGTGCAATAAAAGAAAGTATTAGTTAATTCAAGGTTGCATACTGGTAAAATTTGAAAAGACACTATGTAAACGATATGAAAATCAATAATAATTGATTTAATAGTCATTCAGTAATAATTCCGGATATGAAAACTAAAACTGTATAGCATAGTACCTATTTGTATTGGTCTATTTTAGCTAAAATTGAAAGGTAAAACTATATCTAACCTACTGATGAAGTAATGCAAAAAGAAATGGAAATTGCTTGTTGCAGCAATTGAAATTTTGTCTCATCTCATCTAATTATATATTTAAGGAAATGAGAATAATGGGTTAGCTGTATATGGAACAAGCAGCAATTGTGCATATAAATAAAAAGTGAACATGGCTAACACTAATGACATGTTAGCCTTTCTGTGCTTTATACAACCCCTGGCATGACAGAGAGCTTTTTCTCAGGTTTAACAGAAATAGTGCTGAGGAGGATTCTGCCCTGGAAGGAGAAAAGGAGGCATATTGTGAAAGGCGGCACCAGGATGGGTGTGATGGTGCTATTCTCAGGCTTCAGGTGGTGGGAATGTAGCTGCAGCAGTCCCAGTCCCATCATCCTCTCAAGCTGCCTTTGTTCCCAGCAAAAGTGTCACTGTATCCTATTGGCTCACAGTCTTTTTGTTTGGTTAGGAAAGGTCATGGTCTGAGAGATGGGGAGGAGTAGATCTTTAAACAACCACAATAAAATAGGGCTTTGGTCACCGAAAAAGGTATAATGCATTCCAGGCAGGCAATGAACACAAAGTATCCAGTAGAGTAGGACTCAGAAAAATAAAATTATTGACTAAAAGATGAGATATTCTGCTTTTTATAATGCAAATCATGTGGTGACCTCATCAAATCAACTAATATACTAAGTGGGAACATTACAGCAAACTTGTAGGAATTTTTATAAACATCCAGTTACCTGGGCTTTAGAAAAGTTGCTCTGGCACCAGAGTAACTTATGGGGCTGAGAATACTGATTATGATTACCTTACAATAATGGGAGTACTTTAAGAATTTATATATCATCAAAAGCCCTCTATTCAAGTAAGATATCATTAGAGTTTAATTTGTAGTGAGTCTCATACATTTGTGCAATATAATGGGGAAAGTACTAGATAAAGATTTATTACATGACCTGGCTTCTTGACCTTTAACTAGCAAGTTACTTGGTTTCTGCTCCTTTATTTGTTAAGTGAAACTTTGGGGAAGATCTTTAAGATCCCTTCCAATTCTGTAAAATTATGATAAAATTGTGTGAAGCAGCACAAATAAAGTTAATATCAAGTACAGTAAAATTCCCTTTATATAGAGAAATATAAATGCAATCATTATTTAATGTTTATTTAAAATGTAGATGTATTGCATAGCTCAATGTATTAAGCATTTTTGACTCCCAAGGAGTTTACAAAATATATACACTTTCTAATAATTGAAATTTATCATTAGAAAGAAGACATAAATCTAAAAAAAAACCAGATTATTATCTCAAGTTTTCTCTGCTAGGAAATCAGCAAAATGTAATTAGAAAATGGCAGTACTCATTTCTAAGACTATTTTTCCTAATAGTTATGTGATGAAATAACTTTGAGATATTTTAAAGTAATCTTACTTTTGATTGGCATATACATTGGTTTAAAATGATTAGTTTAAAAATGTACTGAATTTTTAATGAAACCACCTCTGATCGAGTATTGGATTAGTAGCATAATTCTTGACATTTTGGACAAAAATAGAACAGAGAAGTGTAAACACTAATTATTGGTTGAATAGTAAAGTGGAACTGGGTAACTACCCAAGGAAAGCAGTCTATAAAAAGTCAGGCCCTAAAAGTGTCATTTGCTAAAGCCATGATTCCTAAAATTTTTTTGTTGAATACATTTATTTGTAAAATATACACATATACATATATGCATACATAAAATATCTTTAGGATATAATTCTATTTATTAATAAGTAATATATACATGTCCCATATTATGTACATTATAAAATATGCAAGGTAGAAATTTAAAAGGATAATGATGAAATAACTGATATTTTAAAAAGAATTTATTACTTTCATTCATGATATACACGTTTTTTGTTATGACTAAAATATAGAAATGGAATAATGCTAACATTTTTGTGAAGCAGTGCAATAGAATATGAATCATTATTTTTAGAAAATTAACTTTGAAGTGCAGGAATTGAAAGTCTAGTTCTAAAGTTTGGTTTATTGGTTTTAATGGCTATCATAACTGAAAAATGATTCCTCATAAAGATATATAGATCCAAATGAAGAAAGAAAATTGTTGGCCAAAAATTATACCAAGGTTTTTTTAATTGAAATCCAGTTGATGAATTTCTGTTTCAATTGAAGTCAATAAGTTGTTCTTATAAACTAATTACAAGGTGTTAGATTTATATATTCTTAACAACCTGGTTTAAAATCCTGTGAAACATTTCATACAATGAAGATATTTCTAAACATCTACTTTTACTACATTCTCTTCATAGTAATAACTTTTTTCAATAAACAACTGTTTTTTTTATTTGGCCATAATATAATCAGCAAATGTCTGCCTGGCACAGATAACATTTATGGTCACCCCCATCTCAAAACAAAGTATTATAAATATTCACTATGTTTTAAAAGTCTTGTTTTCAAATAATTAATTGCTTTGACAACATCCTGTCACACTTGGAAAACTTCTGGCTTCAAATTCCTTGTCATAATATTTTGCCTGTGATTAATGTAAACAATGACTTTATGTGTGCTGCTATTGCTGTATCCTAGCTTTGCTTTTTTAAAATTCTAGTCAGACTTATACCCTGTCATTTGTTAAACAGCCTTTTCATAGAATATTATTTTTTAAGGAGCTCATCTAATGTTAAGATTATAAATTCTCTAATGCAACTTTCTCTTAATGGTTAATAATAGAAAGTAGAACATGTATTTTATTGAAACAATCTAACTAATACCCCAATCTGAGACATGTTAGAGACACTTATGTTTGAGTCTGCTGTGTAGCAATCCTACCACTTAAAAAAGTATGAAAGTGGTGACAATGGAATAGAGATCTTTTTCAGTGGAACAAGATCACGATGGTAAATTATACCTCTAACAAGGATACACAGTATAGAAATGTGTAAAGCAATGATCACATTGCTTTTTCAGTGGTTTTTTTTTTTTTTTTTTTTTTTTGAGACTAAAGTAAGACAGCTCTTTTGGGTAGATTCACAGAAACATGGAAATTTTGAAATGACTTATATAATTTTTGAAGACATCTTGAAATTTTAGTTCCTGAAAAAGATGAAACAGGAAATGTTTTCTTAATAGTACACTGATCCCTTATAGTTTAAATAACCTGAAAGGAGGCTGTCTATATTTTATATGCTGTTCATTTACATGCATATAGCTATAATTAAATATAGACTTTCTTAGATTCAGTTAGAAATTTGGCTGCCTTCCCAGCAAAAGGCAAGTACATGAAACTGAATTTCCTCATCTGTTTAAACAAGTTGGCCTTCTCAACCCTTAAAATATATATGTATATATTTCAATGATAACACATCTTTTTACTATATTTGATAAATTCACATTCAGAAAAACAATCTGTGTTTTGACTCTGTTAATTAATAATATGTAGTCTTGTGTTCTAAGCTAGACTTCTTTTATGCAACAAATGGGCCAAATTCTCAGGTCACTATATAAGCAATGGTAAATTGCTTATTTTTCTGGAGTACATATTCTGTCCCCTGCCCTTTCTTATTTTTTAAAAAAATTATTTAATTAACTTATTTTTTTTTGGCAGCGTTGGGTCTTCATTGCTGCACGTGGGCTTTCTCTAGTTGCGGCGAGCGGGGGCTGCTCTTCGTTGCGGTGCACGGGCTTCTCATTGCAGTGGCTTCTCTTGTGGAGCACGGGCTCGAGGCACGCGGGCTTCAGTAGTTGTGGCTCATGGGCTCAGTAGTTGTGGCTCGTGAGCTCTAGAGGGCAGGCTCAGTAGTTGTGGCACATGGGCTTAGTTGCTCCGCAGCATGTGGGATCTTCCTGGACCAGGGATCAAACCCGTGTCCCCTGAATTGGCAGGCAAATTCTTAACCACTGCACCACCAGGGAAATCTCATGCCCTTTCTTACTGAATAAGTTGTTAAGGTACTTTCATCATTTTTACTTTTCATTGAACAAATCTGAATATTTTATAGGACATGTTATAATAGTAATGCGAGGCTTTATGGAGGATATGAAACTATGGAGAAGAGCCAGCATGTTGTAGAGAAAGGAGAGCAGGTTTAAAACCAGACTCTAAGTTGAAACCTGAATTTCTCACTTGGTAGCTGTGAAACTTTAGGAAAGTTGCTTACCTTGTTTAAGTCTCAGTTTGCACATCTAAGAAGGGAAGTTAGGTGTTACAAGAACTAAATTATAGGATATGAAAAGGGGTCCTCAGAGGAGATAATCAGGAAATTGTGTGTGTATCTTACTGTTATAAATTCAATGAAAATTTGAGCCAATTTTTTTTCCTCTTACTAAAATATTAAATATGGTATTTATCTTCCTTTATCTTTAAGTCCAAGCATTCCAGAAAAGGTTTCCAACTGTAGATATACTGTACTTTAAAACAGGCAGCATGATGTGCTTTACTCAAGAAACAGTCAAGTGGGCAAATACAGTTTTGACTTTTAAACCTCTGCTTTAATTACTGAAAATGTGTTGCTTTCTAAGCAGATGTGGAGTCATATTTATTAGCTTCTTCTGAAGTATTGTATGTTACTGGCTGTGATTTTACTCAGTGCCTTTTTGTTTCTCAAGCAATATTTGGATACTTAATAAAGAATCTTATTAACAGGCTAAAGATACCTTAAAAGATATGTGTAGCAGAGAGCAAGTTTCGGTTCCAATAGTCATAGCGCATGTTAACTATTTTTTCTTGCACAGTTCTCACAGTTAGGAATTGACTCCCTGTGTCTGTTATCTCCCATACAATTATGTGATTATTTTAAACTGCAACCTTTTCAACCTAAAGCTAATCTTTAGCCATAAAAAAATAAACGTTTATTTCTTACAAAAAGAGCCATTATGAATGTTTTTTAGACCCCAAGTGCTTTGAGTTATTAAGATTGCAAGATAAAGTGTTTATTGGAGTGTGTCTTGTTGTTAAGATAGATATGTTGGCAATAAAGTTTTCAAAAAGTACTATAGCAAGTGTTCATTTAATTGTAGTTAGAGAAAACCGTCACTGTTAATGTAGTGCAGCATTTAATGACACTTCTGAGTGTGATAAAAGCAAAAAGCACTTTCATTAGCTAAAAAGGTGGAAATGGGTTTGGGTCCTACTTACTATTTAGAAGCATTACTTTCTCATGTACTCTGAACTTTTAGCATGTATAATTTTGTTGTTGTTAAATATGTTGTCAGCTAATCAGCAAAGATTTATTGCACACCTTTTCTGCAGTGTATGTTATGGTAGTTATGCAGAGCACAAAGACTGTAAGACAAGGTAAATAGCTTCCCATCACATTGGAGAGGTAATAAATTCTCTGCACGAAACAGATAGCAATAGTGGCTGATATATGAGTAAGTGACAGCATTTCCCAAAGAATTCTATGAAATGCTATTTCCTTGAAATGCTTTGAGGAAAATATTCTATTGCCAAATGTGTTTGGGAAATGTGACCCAATATATATCTCTTTTAGAGATTTACAGTACACTCTAGCATATTAAAGAGTCTGAGAAGGCCTGCAATAAAGAAGCCAGCAAAAATTATTTGGATAGGCAATTTTCCAAGCTTATTTGACCATGTCCTGAGTATCCCCTATAGAAGCCTACTTTAGAAAATGTTCCTTGATTTAGAAACTAATTAATCCAACAGAGCATCCCCTTAAAGCATGGCAAAGCTTACTTTCTATGATGAAATGCTGATGTAAAAACAGTCATATTAAAAAATACATTATTGAGGGCAGTGGAAATTGTTACAACTTCTTGGGAGATAAGTTTGGCAAAACATGCAAAAATATAAATGCCCTTTGGCTTAGGAATCATACTTCTAGACATTTACCTATGTTTGAAAGCTTTTAATGGCTAAGCCTTACTTCTGAACTAAGGATAATCTCATCAGCATGCCGTTCAATATCCTCCACAACATTTCTCAGCACACCTTGGGATATACTGGCATACACGAGATGTGCTGCTGAGATGAAAAGCAGAGACAGATTTACGGAGGCTGGAAAGGTTGGAAGAAGTTTCATGGAGCAGGTGGGACTTAAATCAGCCTCAGTGGATGGGCAATATTTTGATAGAAGAGGCATCATTCTACAGTTGATACTCCAGATTCCAAGTCCAAAGTGAGCAGTTGTCACATTGTGAAGTTAATTAAAGACTTTTTTGGGGCATGGGGGTGGGCGCTAATGGCGCTACTATATGCAGCATTTGAAGAACTTTATTACATCTTACTTAGTCCACAAAACCATTACATGCAATGAATGTTATTATTTTCCTTTTTTATGTACATGAAGAGACTGAGATTTCATATAATCTTCCTTGGGTTACACTGCTAATGAATGTTAGAGATTCATAACCCCATCTCTTAGCCTGCATTTTGGCCACTTCCTTGTATTGGTATAGAAAGGTAATCTAATTAAGCCCCAGAATACAAAATACCTTCTCTATCTCATTCTTAAGGGAAAGTATGATTTCTTTTCTGTCATACTACTACTACCCACATTCTTTGACTGAGTTATCGATGGGATATAAAATAATAGAAAGCATTATGAATCACCCCTGTTGCTTGAGTCTACGATTGTAGATATGCATTAAAAAGTATCAAACTGTGTAAATTTTGAATTTCTTTTGGTTCACAGTGGAACCAGTCAAGTTGCTTATCTGAGCCTTTATTTGACTCTCTCTTAAGGAATTTTATAAATTCCTATTTCTGTAGGGTACATCTGGAACAGTTTTGATGACTTGCCTGTGGTTTTCTTTTAGTACAATCAGCTAGAATTGAAATTGAAGTTTGGTTTATGACACAGGCTAATCTATGTATTCTCTACCGCAGAATATGTGAGAAAGATATCTATCTGAAAACAATGACTGGAATATATAAATTGCCTCAGAAATCACAGGGAGCCTATGAGGATTCCAAAGTTATTCTGACTTTTTCTTTTTAGTCCAGTGTTATTAATAAACTGTTAAAATGAGGATCATGTTTAGAAAACTAAAATAATAATATTTGAAGTTATTATTTTCTACATTATTATAAATGGAAGAAAAATATTTTTCATCCCATAGAATTCTAAATAAGTATCAATATTTTTCATGCTTTTTCTGAATTTTCATAATTTATGAAAATTTTCATAATTTATTATCCAAGGGATTTTTTTTCTCTAACATTAAGCACTTTCTTTAGTGTTTGTATATTGTTTCATACATCAAACTAATACATGAGTTGTTTGATAGAGCTCATAAGCACCAGAAGTAATAGGTACAGAGGATGGAGTAGCAATTAATAAACAGCTATTATATGTTTGATATTATAGGTATTGAATAACCAAATAAGGACAGGAAGAAAAAGGTACTTAGGGAAGAAATACAATCAAAACACTGGTTATTTTATGCTTCTGAGGTTCTCAAATCTCACTGGATGTAGTAAAAATGCCAGGGACTTCTTTTTTCTGGTGTCCAATTTCATTTGGCATTTTGTTTGCAACTCGTTTCTGAGAAAATGTATTTGATAGTAAACAATCTAAATAAGAATTTTTTAAATGCAAGCAGGGACTTCCTGTTGGTCCAGTGGTTAAGGCTGGCTGCTTCCAATGCAGGGGGCATGGGTTCGATCCCTGGTCAGGGAACTAAGATCCCATATGCCATGTGGCCTGGGCAAAATAATAAAAAAATAAAATTAAAAAAAAAGAATGAAAGAAAATTGCAAACAACGAAGTGATCACATAGACTAAGAGTAAAACACAACCTCCCAGCTATTCTCAATGTACATACTGTGCAATGAGAAATGACTTTTTTTCAGTACCACTGGCAGAGCAATGTCTTGAGGTCTTAAAAAAACCTCAATTTTGTTTACGATTGTTTTCATGGAAAATATATTCAATTATATTAAAAGTTTTCATAACTACCAATTTATATATTCATGATGTACCACGCATTGCTATACCATGTTTTGCAACAAAGAAATTCAATTTCTAGAAAAGAAATTTTTTTTCCAAAGTTAAAAATAAAGTTTATTAAATAAAAGAAGCAAAATTGCAATATTTGACCATGCTGGTTTTTTATTACTCAGATAATTATACATACGGTTTTTCAGAAAAATAAGATCTCTAGAATAAAAGATTTACACCCAATTCCTATAATTAGTTTCTCTAAAGAAATGAAAGCATAAAAATTACTATTTCAAAGATAAATGTTCAATTTCTAATAACTAGAGTTGCCACATCTATTCTGGCTGAGAAAAGGAAACTATTGTATAGACTAAACTTCATCTAGTTTTAATAGACTTTGTTTTTTAATAGCAGGTCAGTTTACTGGGATTTATTAAAAATAAAATTATCAAGACAAATCATTAATTTTATTAGCAAATGAACAGTTATAAGATTTTTTTCCTGTGTGTTTTCAAAAGCATTATTTTATGGAACCATTAAAAGCATCTTCATGCAAACTTCTGTGGGTTTTTTTTGGTTGTTTATTGTATTTCTGTTCTCAAATATTTTACTGCATTAATTGGCAGAACAAAACTATTTTCCATAATGATTGAAGTTTTTAATCTTCAATTTTTCAAGTTGAAGTTTGATTAAGTTAAATAATTGGTTAAAAATTAGCAATGTATTGATTAGAAATTGAGTAGACTTGTTTTAAGATAAGACTAAGTGAAATAAAATAACAAGGTACTTTTAATTTAAAGCAGTTATACAGAGGATAAATGTCTAGTTTTCTTAATACTAAATTAGACTTATTCTGAAATCAGTTGTGATGTGAGGTAAAATAACTACTCCTCCCTCTTTTTTTCTGGATTATGCATTTTGGAGAGATGATAGTAAATAACCAAATAAAAGGAGCTCAATTTTATTTTAATCCACATATAAAAAAAAGAAAGTTTGACATTTAAAGTAAGACAGAATTTTTTATATTTAATGAGATTTCAGTGATCATGTTGGGCATTTGTTTTTATGAGTATTCTGAAGGTATTATGGAGAAAGTGTCTCCTTAGAAGTTCTATCACTGTAGATTAGATATGTACCTCACATGTCCTTAGAAGCTATCAGAATTTTAGGACTAAAAGACCAGTTTGAACAAACTCCCTAGAAACTAATTACTTAGGGTCTTTTGCAGCAATTTAAACGATGAAGTTAATTTTACTCAGTTTCTTAAAAGCAACTGTCATCTTTGATGCCAGGGCTTTGACCCAGCTGATTTTTCTGCTTGACAGACCAGATCCTCTCCCCTTTCCTGCCCCTTTCATTTACCTAGTTACTGTTCATCCTTTAGGTAGATTTGTATTAGTCTGGATCAGCTAGATTATGATGCATTAAAAAAGAAAGACCAAATCTCAGTGGCTTAGCATAACAAACATTTATTTCTCACTCACAAAAGCCTGTTGTCGATGGAGGTGGCTGTCATGGGCTGTCATGTCCTTCATGTGATCTCTTTGTCTTCCAGTTGCTTCCATCCTGTTGTACCTCCATCTTAACACATGATTCTGCAATAGGAAGACTACAGGGAAAGAAAGCATGAAAAATTAGGCAATGCTTTTTAAGTACTTCTTTCTGGAAGTGTTAATTTGCCCACATATCCAGGAAGGAGAATGCTGGTAGGCATTAGTAATATCTACCAAACACAGCTTAAATAAAACATTTGTGTATCTTTTCTTGACCACTGCCCTCTCCCCGATCTTCTCCAGAAGCTCTCTTAACATTTTGTTTTTTATTTTTCATAGTCATTATCATTATGAATTGTTTCATTGTCTGTCTTTTCCCATCTAGACTGTAAGCTCTGTGACTTCTGGAACTACATCTATTTTTGCTAACAATTTTGTTCACAATAACTGGCATATGATAAGCAGCTACATATATATGTTGTTGAATAAATGAACTAATGGTTTTCCATGACCTGCAGTCTTCCAGTTAGAATGCTAAGTGATTAAGTAGGATCTGTGTTAATTTCTTTTGACTCTCCCATGGTTTCATGTATGATGGTGTGTACATAGTATGCAATAAGCTAAGTATTTCTTAATGGATGAATCAAGTATTTGTTTAGTAAATATTATGTTCCTAACACTATTCGAAGAAATCTAAGGAAAGGATATTTCAGTGCAAGTAGGAGGAAACGGTTGCTCTTGGCAGCCAGATAATTTTTCTTTAAGATATTTCTTCCCTATCCAGTTAACAAAACACTTTTTGTAGATCTACTGTGATAAGACTATACTAGGAGCTTGCTGGAAGGAAATGGGAGAAGGGGATTCAAAGATGAATGAGGCAAGATCTCTGTCCTGAAAGAGTTGACCGCTGATTGGGGATAAGATGTAAATACAATCAGGACTGTTGCAAAAAGCAGTATAGCATAAGGGATAAGAGATAAGACTATGATTCATAGATCAACTCTCAACAACATCTTCAAGTTAGAGTTATCAGGGAGGGTTTTATGGAGGAAGTAGCATTAAATCTGAGCCAAAGGAGAAAATACAGAGGCCCTCTATTATATACTCATTGATTAAATTGTTGTGATGAACATGGGTGATGCCCATCAATATTCTCAGTTCTTTTCTTCTTGCTGTAAAAACAGAAGACAATGTTTCTTAATTCTTTTAATGTTAGGTGGAGCCACAGGCTAATTCCAGAGCTTTGGTAATAATTCCCCTTTTACTTTTTAAATGTCTGATAGCTTTAAAGGACCAATTCCTGAACTTCAGAGAAGAGCAAGCTGTTGAAATCATTCATACATTTGAATTCTCTGGTTTTAATTTCCTTATGCTTTAGGATGAGTCAGGCTTCCCTGTTTTCCTATACCCACTTCATACAAAATGTGTATTGTGAATTTCAAACATGTCGTGGGTGAGCAACTTTATGAAAATAATGTTCGTGTATAATTACACGCTGTCAATTCTGTTATATGAGGGAGGATTATCAAGTTCACATGTTAATCAGGTACATAGTTTCCCATTTTCTTTTCCTGAGTATTAGTGCTGTTTTAAGGACCATATCATGTGGTGAATAAAAAGAGAGGAAAGCAAATACCACTAGTGCGGTAGAAACTGTGACATAGTGAAGGATAAAATAAAGTACAACAAGAGGCATTGAGATCGTGGAGGTTAGTGTGCATGAGCCAGAAGATGAAGCTGGGATGATGGCTGGAAAAGCAGCAGAGTAGAAGTGATTCTCTAGATGTGTGCACAGACCAACTATTCTATCTTGGACTTTCTCTGCCCAGTCTCTGCACGTGGCTCACTTCCTGTTATCCTCCACAATTACCCTTGACTTTAGTTCAGAAAAGAGAGCTTTTCTCACTGTGATCTTTATTCTTAGTAGGGTAATGATTTGCTTCAATTTTCACTTTTATAACATAATTCATGATTTAATAACTTTATATACTTTTAAAAACTGATACTTATTGACAGGGCTTTTAAAAAATAGAAAATTAAGTGGTAGCATTGTTATAATTTCTAATAATCACGGTAGATATATAAAACTATACACAATTGCTTATTGTTAAATGTTAGACCAGAAAGAAAATAAGCATAAGTCAGCGTGTTTCAACTCGTTTGCTGAGACACTTGTTGGATAATCCAAAGACATGAAGGTAGCTGCTCTATTGCATTCTCTCACCTTACATATAGAGGATTAAATAATGGCTGATATATTAATTAGTACTAATTTTCCAATTCCAGATGTGTAGCTGGAGAAAGTAATTTTCTTCTGCAGATCTTTCTCAACTTATGATGGGGTTTTGTCCAAATAAACGCATCGTTAAGTTGAAAATATCGTGATTCGAAATGCATTTAATACACTTAACCTACCCAACATCATTGCTTAGCCACACCTACCTTAAAAGTATGTTATTAACCTACAGTTGGGCAGAATCATCTAACACAAAACCTATTTTATAAAAAAGTGTTGAGGGCTTCCCTGGTGGCGCAGTGGTTGAGGGTCGGCCTGCCGATGCAGGGGACACGGGTTCGTGCCCCAGTCCAGGAAGATCCCACATGGCGCAGAGCGGCTGGGCCTGCGCGTCCGGAGCCTGTGCTCCTCAACGGGAGAGGCCACAACAGTGAGAGGCCCGTGTACCGCAAAAAAAAAAAAAAAAAAAAAAAAGTGTTGAATATCCTATGTAATTTATGGAATACTGTACCGAACGTGAAAAGCAGGATGATTGTGTGGTTATAGAATGGCTGTAAGTGGATCGGTTGTGTACCCTCATGATTACATGGCTGACCAGGAGCTGTGGCTCCCTGCTACTGCCCAGCATCACGAGAGAGCATCATACTGTATGTTACTAGCCTGAGAAAAGATCAAAATTCAAAACTTTAAGTATGGTTCCCTCTGATTGTGAATTGCCTTGGCACCACTGTGAAGTTGAAAAATCAATAAGTTGAACCAACATAAATTGGGAACTGTCTGTGGGTGGGTGGGCTTCATACAAGGGACGTAGACTCAGAACTTAATGCTGCCTACAGCCTCTCATGGCACCCAGAAAGGACGATCCCTGAGCAGAGAGGTAGGTAAGGGTTACAATTTCTCATCCCGACACACAGATTTTAGCACAAGTTAATGGCTTAGAGGGAATAAATGCAGTGACCCTCCTCAAGCCATGGGCTCTGTAGAAAGTTGTGTCCTTTCCTGGGGTTCAGAGAAGGCAGCTTCTCTTAGCAAGTTCCAGTGGGTACACACCCGTGTCACAGATCTGACCTGTGTCCCATCGCCTCAGGCTATCTATCCCAAAGTAAAGGCTTTCAGGTTCTCTTTCTACAGGGTTCAAGAAAGTGTGGCCTCTACTCTTTTAGAGTGGACAGATCAAAGACATTGGGTATCCAACACATCAAGGATGGCACGGTGGCCTAAGTGTGTCCCCTACCCCCTAACCCCAAGCAAAAAACAATCTGCTCAGCCGCTTAGAAAAGTTAACTATAAACCAGTCACACACTTAGACAGAGAGTACTGCAATCCAAATCAAAACTGCTGTATTTTGATCAAACTCAATCAACTAATTTTAGATTAGAGGCCTGTAGACAATAAACGAAAAGAAGTCTCCTTACAAAATGGTATGTACTGAAGAATCCTCTAAAGCTCAGCAAAAGAGGATGGTTTCAGGGACCTTTTATCAAGGCAGATATATTATGGTGATGATAGCGTCGGAACTAAAATTTGGAATGAAAATGGACTAAAAAGTCCATTTTCAGCTAAAAAGTCAATTTTCAGTTACCAGAAGGGGTGTTTTCTCAGAACATGTCAACCACTTTTAGATTTTGTGATTTTGATGAAGGCCAGTCTTGCCTGTTGGTTTGCATCGCTTTGTGGATAATGTCAAGCTGTGCACAGAGGTATTCCTGGTGCTCTTCAGATCTCATTAGGAACAGATGCCAGCAGTGGCCACATCTTATGAGTTCATTTAAGGACGTGGTGGCTCATATTTTAAAGGCACAGTCCAGATGCACAGTTCAGTAACATTCTGTAGAAAATAATAGGAAAAGAGGTGCTCTTTCCTTACCCACCCACTCTCTTCCAAGGAAAATTTAGCAAGTGGCGACTGGTGGGTAATTATGTGTTTAAACCTTCCCTGTAGAACAAGACTTTATATTAGAGTCCTTTAAGTAGTTAATTCTTCCAAAGAGCAGTTTTAATTGACAGTGTCTTCCAACAAAGCGTGGAGAGGAGGCGTGGAGTTGGTAGGTATGTGGGCTATGGCATCAGACTGCCGATTTGGTTTCCCAGCTCTTCCACTCAGTGTGATGGGTCATTCTGCACAATTTCCTGAACCTGCCTTTACCTCAGTTTCTTCAGCTGTAAAATGTGAATAATCATAGAGTTCTTGCAATGAAGGTTAAATGAGCTAACGCATATAGAGTGCTTAGGAAGGTGCCTGGCACTCAGGTCGCACCTAGTAAATATTAACTATGATACTATTACCTAATTATATTTGAAACCTATGGGGCCATAGATGTTGGAATTAAGAATATTTTAGATTTTAGAAGTTACCTATACTCTGTATTATGGAATACCCACTTTAGGTTCTGGGACAGCAGCTTTGATATGTCTGCAGCAGAATCTGTACAATATTCATACGACATGGGATGAATAAAAATTATAAAGAACCTCAGGTCAGTTCAAATTTGGTTTTGCTACGAAACAAGTTACCAAGAAACCCCTTTTTTTTGTTAGAGATTTTTTTAGATTTTTAAATTTCAGATAAGGAATTGTGGATCTCTAGTATATTTTCTTATGTCCCTAAGCCCAAACAAACCCAACAACAGGATGGCAAGCATCCTTGAAATGACAGGAGCAGACCCATTTTCTGTGGTACTTAAAGTATTGCTGATTCAGGCCTCACTGTGGGGTAAGGCTGGCTTATATGAGGGCCCTAATATTCAGTTTGGACTGAACAGATATCACACATGGAATGAAAATGTGTGATATTTTCCACTAAAATCTCTCTGCTTGATTTTCAAAAAACATGTTCTTACAATCTGGTCTTGCTTCACTACTTCAGAGATTTTCCTCTATAAAAGACAGACAGAGCTGCTTCCAGCTGGATCTCATGTCCACACAAGCATCTGGCTTTGCTCAACCCATTTTCTTCCAGAAAGCTACAGGGCTCTACTGATGCCCAGAAGCGGGGGTTCACCCCCAATGTTCCATGCCTACATCCAGGTCCGACATTGCTCCGTCTTGCTCGCTATAGGCAAAGGTAATGCCTACATATGGTCGTGTGGACATTGAGGTTTACTTGAAAATTTGATTTGAAGTTCTAGTTAAGAAAATGCCAAACATCTACCTAATGCTGGTATGTCCAGAAACCATAACTCATTTTGTTTCTTTCCTCCATTCTGTATATTTACTATATGATGGTGTTACTAATTCATGGCATTCTTTTGGTTATGAAATTTAAGGTAAGATAAGGAAAGGACTTTATATACTACTCAACTAGCACTGAGAACAGTTAATTTGCTAAACATGAGGTTGGGTGATGCTATGGCTTAGTCTATGAATATCTTCTCTTAAGGGCAAAATCTATGCCTTTCATTTGGTCTGATTAATGGTCCAGATGGAGTGTTAAGCTGGATTTCTTTCTCATCAGCAAAAAGCTGGAGTGCCTAGGGGCCCCATGCTTATAGACATTGAACTTGCATTATCATTCATTTATCTTTTTTCTCTATAAATTTCAAAATTCTCTTGGGGTTCACTGATGATGGCAAAACTCAAAATACAGTTCACACAATTCAATTTATGTGTCCCCTTCTGTTTTTTAGCTTCCTTGAAGAAGAACACCATCAGCGAATTAACTTTGTAGAATTTCACTTGACATTTAGAAAAATGATGTCTAAATGAAGGTATTTCCATCCAATAATTCCATTATAGTCTCCAAGGCTCACCACTCATTAATTGATTTTCTAATTGCTTTATGAGAAATTGTTACTTGATAGGTTTTTCTCCTTTTTCTTTCTAAAGTCATTGACAGTCGCTAATTTGCTTAATAGATAATTTAAGATAAGTTACATAATTTATCTGAGCATTTACAAATAACTTCAACATGCTGAATTCTGAATTGCCCTTGTGATATAGTGTTCTCCGTTGATCTATTTTTGATATTCATTAACTCAACCATTTATTCAACAAACAAGTTTTGAATGTTTATGATGAGCAAGGCATTGATCCAAGTACTGTGACATCTATAAAAAGAGTTGTTGTGCTAAAGGAGCTTATATTCTATTAGGAGTTGAAGACTAAGATAATTAGAATTCAAGGTTGAAAGTGGTAAATGCAGAGGACTGGGCAAAGACCTGTGGGAATTCAGAAGGATGGAGATCATTTCTGGGTGGAGATTTTAAAAATGGTTTAATGGAGGAAATTGCATTATGTGAATAGGATAAATACAAAGGATAAATACAAAGGATAAATACAATTCATTTTTCATTAAAACTCAATTAAAATATTACCTTTTTTTGTCCATCAAGAGAAGACTGACTAAGAAATAATGGTACACTTCTAAAATTAGACTGATATTAAAAATATTCAACGACCAGTACAATGTGTACACTGACAGTTCAGAATAGATGTCTAACTTTTTAGAATGGACAGCTGCCATCCTATGTGCAATACTGGCTGAATATGAACCTTATCCTCAATGGAATATATAATAATTAAAGTAATTATGCAAATTTACATTTCTTAATGTGGAAATATGCCTGCAACATGTTGTTGCATGAAAAAGGCAAGTCAAACAGTAACATGTATAGTATGATCTATTGGTATAAAATTATATACATATGTTGATATCTGGAGAATTGTCTGAAAAGATGTTCAACAAAAGTTGACTAGCATTTCAAATGACTTTTACCTACTCTTTGTATTTTTCTATTTTCTTTGAATCATTTACAGTGAATATGAGTCAATTTTACAAAGAAATCAAGTAATTTAAGAATCATTATGTCAAAAGTCATTATGAACACTATTTTAACCATTAGTGATAAATTAGTGAAGAACGTGGCAATTAGAAGGAAATTATGGCTATGTTTGTATATTCATGAATCCAACTTGGTGGGAGCAGAGAAAGGATGAAAAGATGGTGAAGAAAAGAGATGACATAAAGTCGGAAAACTAATTGTTGGAAAATCCTGGAAAGCCTTAAAAATACAAATTTGACTTTATGTGATTGACAAATGTGGAGAGGGGAAATTGTGATTTTTTGATCTGAGTAATGAACACTAAAAATTCTTCATTTAGAAGTTGTTCTGAAAACAATCTTTAGAAGGGATTTTTGGGGACCGAGACTGGAATTAGGAGGAATACTTAAGAGGTTAATGCAGCAACCTACAAGGGAGGCAAGGACATGGGATTTGACAGTGACAGTAAGAGATGCAATAGAAACATAGGTACAAGAATTTTTTTGGAGAGAGGATGAACAGAACTTACACAATGTCAAGGTCAGGAAAGCAAAGGAGAAGGAGTCACTGACTAAGACTGGTGGTGTTAGTCTAAAGAAAGAGTATTTTAAAAACTACAGGTTTATGAGAAAAGTTCAGAGAAATTAGAGAATGTTAGATCTGGAAGTCACCCTTTATTTCTTCTCTCTAATGGTATGTAGGAAAATGAAAGGGAGGTAAAGTGACTCTCAGCAAAAGTTTTACAGTTAAAGGTTGAGTTTAGATACATTGAGTTTGAAGTGCCATAGGATATTGAATTGGGATATATGATAAAGCATTAGAGATATGGTTTGAGAGCTCCATCAAGCACCATCTTTCCCTTTAGTAAAAATTAATGACTCCTCTGTGGTCCCATAGAATTATGCATAGGTATAACGTTTACTAAATTATATTTTATTTATTCATAGCATTGGTTTCTATTGATATATATATCTTGGAAAGGAAGGGACCATGCCTTATTCATTTAAAAGTATGTATACAGTGCTTGATCCAGTGCCAGTACTGTAGGCACTCAAAATTGTTTAGTTGAATAAATAAGAAAGGTAGCAAGGAACATATAGATTTAAGAGTCTTCCTAGAAGTTGTAATAGAACCTATGGGGTGAAAGTCCTCAAGGGAGACCATATAATTATAGAAGAGCTCCCTTTGGTTGAGCTCACACACCCACATGGGTATAGGTATATTACTTATTTACTGGAGACTTCCAAATATATATTTATAGCTCTCATCTCTTTCCTGCACTAGAGATAAGCCAAACTGCATTCTGAATAATCCCCTTAAATCAAGAATTCCAACACTGAATGAGTCATACCTCTCCCTATTCAGTCTGTTTCTCTTTCCTAAGTCTTGTTTTGGTTGATTGCACTACAATGCAATATATCAGAAATCTGAGAGTTGGAATTTCCTCATGCCCGCAAAACTAATTCTTCTTCTATTAAATGTACTTCCTGAACATCTCATAACTGTATACTACCCTCTGTCCTCGCATTCTCCTGCTGCTTCTCATTGATTCCAGTTCTCATAATTGATCAACTGGAACACTGCAATAACCCACCAACTTGTCTTCCTTGCCTCCAGTTTTACCTGTGCCCTAAGCCCCCACAATTAGAGAACAGAATTATCTTTATAAAACACAAATATCATTTTATTTATTTCTTTACAAATGCAGCAATGGTTCTAAATTGCTCAGATTACAAATCACACACCTCTGTGTGGCAGGGTGTCTACTGTGTTTTGGTCTATCTCTCTAATTTCATTACTATCTTTTACTCACCTCTCCAACTGTACTAACCTAGTCACAGCTCAAACACTCCATGCAATTTTGTACCTTGTTAATTCCTCTCTTTGGAATGCCCTCTCTCCTACTCTGAAGAATTTCTGTTCCTCTTTAAGAGCAAGCTCAATTACCATCTCATCTGAGTAAGCGTTCTCTGACCTCTCCTGATAGAATTGACCACAGTCTTATGCCCTGAATGTACCTTATGCCATAAATAGTTTCTATCATATGTTATTGCATTTACATGCCTATAAAAGAGGAGTTTCTACTGTGAATTCCAAGAGAGTAGAGACTATCTTAGTCATCTTTTAGTCAGGCACCAGGTGCAGTGCCTGGCAGATATTGAACATCTAATAAATATTTATCAACTTCTGCATAGAAGGATGCTGATGACCTAGAAGAGATTATTTTTAAATTAGATTCTTATTTGTGACCTTAATATAATACTTTTAGGAGAAAGGTAAGGATAGGGACAGATTTTAGAAGTTTAAGGAATTATAGAGTGAAGAAACAGATTCAGTGAATGTAGTTTAAAAAATAATAGGATGGAATCTCAAAGGCATATCAGAGTCCCAAGTCCCAAGAGATTTTGGATGGGAAGATATAAAAGAGAGTATGGGCTGTTGGAAAGAAACCAATGCAATGAGATTTTAGAATATAGTTCTATATGAGGAAGAATATGGTTCTATATGAGGAAGAAAGGATGATGGTGAAGAGGGAGAGGACTTTGTCTTTTTTTTTTTTTTTTTTTGCCATGCCTCAGGGCATGCAGGAATGCAGGATCTTAGTTCCCCATACCAGGGATGAAATCCATGCCCCCTGCAGTGAAAGTGTGGAGTCTTAACCACTGGACCGCCAGGGAAGTCCCGGACTTTGTCTTATATCTTTGTATGTTTAATGTTTTTCACATTCGATTATTCAATGTATTTACATAGAACTGTAAGAAAGGAATAAGGGTGAATATGAGGAAAACAAGCATGGAAGAGACATAGGGAAGAGATGTTAAGAGTGGATAAGTTGAATAAATTAATATTTAAGACAAAATGAACAATTAGGTCCAGCTTATCTCAAGCCTTTCCATGAAATTGTCCACATAGGTCTTTCCTCATCCTTGTCTTTTAGCCCACTTACCATCTA
Source organism: Physeter macrocephalus (assembly GCF_002837175.3). Classification (NCBI taxonomy): domain Eukaryota; kingdom Metazoa; phylum Chordata; class Mammalia; order Artiodactyla; family Physeteridae; genus Physeter; species Physeter macrocephalus. The sequence continues at coordinate 58,523,548 of NC_041223.1, read as the reverse complement.
TAACCACATTGGGAAACTAATTTATTAATTTGAGGCCAGATTACAGAAGGCTTTAAGTGCCATGGTAAGCACTTCAGCTTTGGTCTGTAATGCAAGGCGGAACTCTGCCTATTCCTGAGTGTCCTTTTGGAAGTGGTACTTGAGTTGGATTAAGTTTACCTGGCTACAAGAGGTGAGAAAATCTCCAAGAGGAGCAATTAAGAAGCTAATACAAGTATCTAAGCAGAAATTACAGTGTAGGGACTAATTTATCAGTAAGAACAAAAAGAAGTATTGATGTGAAGTTTATCAGAGGAAAAATAGAAATGAAGATTAGTTAGTTTAGAGGCTAGACAGGAGCCATAAGTCAAGTCTGGGAAAAGGAGAGAATGGTACCTTTTGTACCTTGTTATACCCTCTCTTTTGAATGTCCTTTATTCTACTCTGAAGGGTAGCATAGTGCATATGAAAGGATTTTTAGTCTCAAAAGCGTTCAGAGAAGGGAAGCCTGTTTGAAGATTTTAAATGGTCTTCTTAAATAGCTGAGATGCCATGCGATGCTATCACACCTTGCCTACTGACAGTGCTGTTAGGCCATTCATGCGTTCATATAGGGTACTGTAGAGACAATGTGAATTGTGCTCTGGTTTTGAGTGTGAGTGCCTAGCTATAGGAGTTCAGTGATTTTACTACACGACAGCTGTTGAACCACTGATTTTCATCATGAAGGAAATTAAATATCTGCCCTCATGGTTAATCACCATCCATGACTATTCAGTTGTTTCTGTCATTGGAACTTATTTATCATAGTTTAATAGCATTTCTATATTTATTTTGCATTTGTCCTTTCTTAGTTAGGAAGTTCTGATTTTTAATATCATAGATTCTCATTCTTTTCATACCTTCTTAACTCACTGACATTAAGAGAAAAGAATTTACAGATTCAAGAGGCAATCCTCATGAAAACACTGCATGCAGATCAAGAAAATACATTTTTCCTGATTATCTAAAAAAACTGGTGGTGGTAAGCTAATCAGAAGCAGAAGCTGTGATATAAATCAAGGTTTAACTTTTTTTTTCAAATATAATTTACACAATTTAACAGTATTTCTAGTCTTTGGAAAATAGTCTGCATTGAAAGACAGGTCCTCACAACTTTGTGTCTCCTGCTATTAATGTAAGATTTGTTTGATATTGGTTGATTAGACACTGATGTTCTAGGGCACTACTGAATGCTTTCAATTGCTGCTATAATACAGAAATCTTCAGGCAGTTTGTGATGTTCACATATTTGAGAAAGGAATCACTTTTAAGATATGCTGTTTCTAGATATACTGTTTAGTTTTCTTACCCACAAAATATTAACTCTACATGCCGTTACTAAGATGAGTGGTTTTGAAGTCGGCTCAGATGATCTAAACCATATGTAAAAGGCATCTGTATTTTATGCTGGTCTTACTTTTAAGTAAGATGCCCACCCAATACAATCTGTGGAAATCCTTGTGAACATTGACACAGATGGATGACTATATAGAAAATTCCACTTGATGGTTTTAGTTATAAGAGCTATTCTTAATAACATTTGAGGGAGACAGCCTCTCTGTTTATAATTCCTTTGAAGCATATTATCCTACAAACCCTGAAAAATGGTAACTTAATTCTTTGAGCTACTAAGTCATTCTAAAAGCACTGAAAACAAAACAAAGCTTGCCAATTAAAGTATTACCAACAAAATTTTAGTAATACTCTCTCAGGAAGAATAAAAGATCGCCATCTGATTTTTTTTTTCAAGGCTTTTGATTTTTCTTTCCTTTTTTCCCCTTACTCTAAACCAGCAGATTTATAAGGCATGTACTTGAACAGCAAAACCATTTGCCATTTGGTAGAATTGGCTGACATTTCATTTTTTCTGGGCAGATTGCAGATTAGTTTGACATTATTTTGCTGGGTTCTGAGCTATATCATTAGCATATTGCTTATGACTAAAAGCAAAGTAGTTTCATTTTGTGGCATAATAGCCCACTTTTTCTACAAGTACCAAAAATTATGATTTCTCTGAAAATAACTAGGTATTGCTCCAGTGTTGTAAAAGAAAAAAAAAAACAGAATTTTATAAATGTAACAAAATGTATCACTAAAATGGGGTGTCAGAGGAGAATGAAAACCTCCATAAAAGCATGATGTGTTTACTGTTGATATCTGTTAAATCTTGGCTAGAAATGAGAAACATTCATGAAATATTGGGCTTAAACTGAGATTACATCAGTATGGTAGCAATATCATACTTGTCAACTAATGGAATATAACTGCCTTGCTGTACTACATGAAAATGAAAATTCACTTTTTGATCTAAGGCATAATTCTTTTCCTGTCCGTGTTGGATAGCTTTTTGTTTTTAATGTAAAGAAAATAAGTGCCAGGCTACTGTACCACAAGATGGCTTTGTTTGGGGAACCAAGGGAATAACAAACTGCTGATCATTTTTTAATCAGAGATCAAATAATTACCAATGCTCTTATTTCAGTTTTCAGTATATTTGCTCACATCCCATCTTTCCTCCACTGAATTAGCTCTAATATATAAAACAAATAGGGCCACATTGTATAACTGTTGTGTTCTTTTCTACGTAAAAAACAATTGTAGTATTATAGTGGCACATGACATGGATGAGCTACGTTGAACAATTGTCTTCCTATGATTTTTTTCCCTTTTTTTCATAATGCATTTTTTCATAATGCTGACATATTTTATGACGACAGAATATCTCGTTTCTGTAAAATGCTGCTTTTACTGACAGCACCTAAATGAAGTATTGTGCAAATGTTTTGGTCATACACACTTCAGTATTTAAGCAAAACATCAAACCAATTAGTAAGCCATGCTTCAGAGATAAAGTATATAGTCTGCTAGCAGGTTTTAATACATTTTTTCCCCTAGTTACGTTCATGGATTTAATTCTTCCTAGTTGCATGGCAGCGGATAGAAAGTCTTGAGGGACAAACTATAATTTCATGGTCATCTAAGATAATTGTTATACTAATTGCCTATTCCATTTCCCATTTGTTTCATTGACATTTTGAAAGGGTGAAAGAGATTGTTTTTCATGAACTGGTGTTTAACCTCCCCCCACTATTTTTGGTACTGAGGGGTGTTCAGGAATGATGTACATTGCTTCAACATACTCTATTCGTGTTGTGCGTCAAAGATGACCTGGTTTTTGCAGTACCTTAGATAAAATGCTATTATTCCAGGAAAAAAAATGTATTCAATTTTCAGGAATGATTTTAGGCATATCAGGCACATCTCCTTTTCATTCTAGCATGCCCATCTTCTTCTAATTCACTCTATATGTTAGGTTTTATCTAAGGGAACTCTATACATTCAATTTTCTCCAGGTACAGAATGCAGCAGGGTTGGAGTGGGATAAGCAACACACAAACAGATAAGAAAAAACCTTAAAAAAGACATTTATAGAAATTACATTCCTTTGATTCTAATCATCTTTTTTATTATTAGGTTTATTCTGATTTATATTATGCTTTAAGACATAACATGATTTTACTCTGGCTTCAGAATTGCCTTTAATGTTTTTGGATAGATATTTATCAACTTCTTTGGGTTATAATCAGATTATTATGATTATGAATATCAAAATTTTCCTTCTGTGAAAAGTCGTTCATATACATGCATCTAGATTCTTCCAATGGGTAAGAATTCTTAATTAAAAAGCCAAATTTATTCTAGTTTTAATCAGTGTCACATTGCTACAATCTAAATGAGCTTAACATTATTGAGTTTTATCTTCCTAATGGGGAGTAAAAAGATAAAAATTCTAAATATATGGCTTTTGACATGAGTGGTATGCTGTTGGTTTGTTGTGGAAGTGGATCAAAATACATTGAGGCATGCTAGCTCTTTTAGGTCCCTAGAGTTTTATTTGGTGTATTATTCTGATAGAACTTGAAACAATATCCAAGTAGGCCATGGAAGTCAAAGTACTACTGAAACTGATCCACTTATTCCCATGGAGCACTTTTGGCTCTCCATGTTTGACCGCTTGCTGCTTGTAATTCAGATTAAATATGAACCATTCTTTTCAACAAGAACTAAAAAGGAATTTTATTTCCATTTTGAGGAGAAATAAACAGAGATAATTTTATTTTGCTTAATGAATATTGGTTCCAGCCAGAGTAAGCCCATTGCTATTTCCTCAAAAGCCAGCAGATAAGAACTCATCAGCATTCTAATGAATTGTTTTTATGTCACAAAATGATAGTCGTTGTGTTTTTTGGTGTTTTTGGTTTTGTTTTTTGTTTTTTTAATCAAATCAGGGAGACAGTATTTCAGGGAGTGACAGAGGCAGAAAGCAATGTCTTTTTAATCATTTCTTTATCTATGTCTCAGTATTTGTGGCCAGATGGCCCTCTGTGCCACAGGGAGAGGGTGATCATCTCGGCAAGGTAGAATGTCTTGAGAGGATATCAAATTGTCCTATAAATGTATTAAAAAAAATTTACTATTTCTCTAGTTTGCTATTTAATTGAAGAAACGTGCCTAGGGTCATTCACTGACCTCCACAAATCATCAGTGATGCAGCGGGAGAGGGAACCGAAGACTCGTGTTTTCAAGCACACTGTTTTACATATGCCACTGCCATTGAACAAAACATTTCATCAGTGCTAGAGGGAATACCTTACTGTGAGCAGTCATTTTAAGCACATGCCTGTCACACTAAGATTTTCCTAAAACCATCTGCATAGTATTGTTTGCTTAAAATTTTCTGAAATATAATAGAGATGAAATTTCAGGTTTAGACTGACTGCAGTGGAAACGACAATAAAGGGAACTACTTATTACCATAGAAACAAGAAAGTATGCACAATGTCAACAACATTTGAAACGAACAAGACTCTTGATAGCAGCACATTATAACCTAGCATCCTTTGCTTACAGAATAATTTTGGTTTTATGATTTTACTAAAACGCATACTGGTGGCTTATATTTGCAGAACTAGGATTCTCTCAAGAGGCTGTGATGCTCAACTAGGTTATTCAGAATATATTCTATATTCAGAACATAGACTCAAGTAATCTAAACTTAGTGATGGCAACTGGACTCCAAGGTGTACAGATAGATTGGAGAGTAAAAATTACACTGATCTGTGTTTTTATTGTGACATTGTATATTATTTGACAATGCTAGAGACTATGTTATCTCCCTAGCCTAATTTTTCTTATAATTAAAATTATCATTTTAAGCATTTGTAATGTTTTAAAGTTTTCACCACTCATAATAGAAAATGTTGTGATAGGTAGTATATTCTTACTTGACTTTTTATGCATAATACATTAAGCACATTTAACATTTTGCTTAGTCTGGGCTAGTAATTAAGGCTATCAATTATAGTATTTCGCTGTGACCCATACATACCTTCCGTACATTTTGTTTAATAGCCCTGCTTGTGTTTACTCTAAATAACTCTAGTCTGCCATAGCGCATCCTTCCTATCAACTGTAACTTCACCGCTGCCTGTGCTCCTTCTTCATATTATTCATTTACTTACTATTTCCCATCTATGTGAATCCGTTAGAAATGTCTGCAGAACAAAAACAAATATGCTCTGAGTAAACATATAAGACTTTTCCTATGATTAAAATGTGGGTGCCTTGATGAATGTTTTATAAAATTTATTTCTGCTGCCCAAACATCTCTTTTATCAACTTCTAATTCCAGGCGAATTTCACGCGATTGGGAATGCTGGGTGGCTAACTTAATATTAAGTAGAGTTATTATATTTTGAAAGTATTAGATACAATATTGCACAAATGAAAAATCTGACATATAGAAAAAAGGAGAGAGTTTCAGGGTTCATCTGGCAAGTCAATTAAATAATATTGGGTCATTCAACAAATAATCATTACTTAGAGACAGAGATTGAACTGTCACTCCATACTATTGGTTAGATAATGATTAACACAGACTCTTGAAATTAAAAATGAGAGCTTTTAAAGGGCAATTCACTTGTGTTCTAGAAAGTAAATCTAACATTTTACTTTTATTTACTTTTTTGCAGAGATATACCATACCAAATTGTAATACCAACCTTATAGCAGAAATATGTAAAAGTTTGGTGAAACAGGCTCTATAAAGAAACTACATCCCTCACGGGCACATATTGTAAATATAACTTACTGTAAATTTAACTCCCAATTCCAGAACATGAATGAAGCTATTATGAAAAAAGGAAGATAGGAAATAATCTGATTACTTGAAGGCTTTTATTTAAAAAATTTCAAATAACTGAAGCAGGAAATTGAAATTTTGTAGTAACTACAATTTATCATCTCAGATTAATTACCGTAGGGTTTAAATTTAATTTGGGGGTCTTGGCAACAAAATCATTTGCTTATTAGAAGGGGTATTAATAAGTTACAAACAATCTCCATTTCTTTGTGTAGGTTTTTAGTGGGCATCCTCTTATTATTATTTCTTATTGTTTTGCTAATATGAGATCTCCCAGATACAATAAGGATTTATCTCACACTTTGCCTTCTAGATGGACGAGTCATAAAGAGACCCGCTTTTCAATGTCCTAAGTCATGTTTGCACATGAAAGATAGTAATTTCTTAGCTGTAGGTTTTTTCTCACATCTTAAAACAGCAGAAATTCTTAGAGCTTTGGATTTTCAAGAAGTGACAGCAACTTTATTTAGAAAATAGTAGTAATTTCCCATGCCTCAGTTTCCTTGCAGTAAAATGACAGAATTTTAGCTTACATGATCTCTAAAGTTCCTGCCGACTCTAAGATGTATTGAATCATATTAAAGATTGGAGGATGAGTGTGCATCCATTGATATTTGGCCTTTGGATCTGGTCTGCCTGCCAAGAAATATTTATTTTCTTGGCAGCTTGTCATGAAAGGTCAGAGAGTCTTGGCATTTTTTCACCTGATCTTTTAATATTCATTCAAGCGTGGCTATTTGTCTGTGGTCAAAGTTGTAGTCTGCAAAAATGTACATCCTTTTTAAACTCCATTTTCTAGGATTTTGAGTCTGTTCTGACAATTTGTATTGGAACATGTAAGAAGACCAGGTGATAGTGCAAGTGGCAAATTAAGTTCAGAGCTTTGCAGGAAATGGCAAAGACTATAATGTTCGTTGAAAAGTTATGATGAAAAATTAAGAGAAGGCAAATTTTAGCTAAATGCCAGGCCTTTCTGACGACCGGAATCATCTAAAAAGGAAACTAACTGCCATGTGTAGTGTGAGTTCCCTATCAATGGGTGTATTCAAAGAGCAACTGTATGGTTATATGATGGAGATTCTCAAAACCAGTGAGTGGGAGACTAGATGACCTTGTCTTAAAGTTCTTAATTTTAACTTAAAATTAAATTTAAGTTTCTATGAGTCCAAAATAAAATATAATTATACTGATCTGGGAATTTTGCTTGAGTAAGGATTCCATGAAGAATTAGACTCAGAACATCTGTCTTTCTCAGCTAATGCACTGGGTAAGTTGTCCTGATACTCTACAGTGATACATTAGAGTCATTAATAAGCCAGGTTTTCGACACAGATCTGACTAGCATAAGCAAGAAAAAGAGATTCTTTGGAAGGTTTGCAGAATTTAGTTTGCAGAATTGAATAAGCAATTGAAATCAAGCCTTGAGCAAAGATGGAAACCATGGTAGCCCTGCATCTCCACAGCAGAATGTGTGGATTATGAGTTGATGACTCAGTTTCAAAACTCTTCTATTCCTGTGTCTATGTTCGGTATTCAAATTTCCAAACGAAACTGGTGGACCTAAATTAAGTAATAACACTCTTGTGGTCAATGGAGGTAGTGGGAAAGGAGATTGGTAGGTGAGGAGACCCTGGGTACTGTGACTGCTAGCCCCACCAGAATTAAGGTCTAGTAAGAGTATTGATTAGAGTGATATTTTGAGACAGGGATGGGTTAGGAGTTGCGCAAAGGAGAGGACAAGATCTTACTAAAAGAATTTGTTGGGGCTTCCCTGGTGGCGCAGTGGTTGAGGGTCCGCCTGCCGATGCAGGGGACACGGGCTCGTGCCCCGGTCCGGGAGGATCCCGCATGACGCGGAGCGGCTGGGTGGTGGCGCAGTGGTTGAGAGTCCGCCTGCCAATGCAGGGGACACAGGTTCGTGCCCCGGTCCGGGAGGATCCCGCATGACGCGGAGCGGCTGGGTCCGTGAGCCATGGCCGCTGAGCCTGCGCTCCGCAACGGGAGAGGCCGCAACAGTGAGAGGCCCGCGTACCGCAAAAAAAAGAAAAAAACAGAATTTGTTCTTTTTGTGTCTTCCCAGTGGCATCTAAGATTCTTGAAGTCAAGGATTATGTCTTGCTCACTGTTAAATCCCCAGCTTCTACTCTCAGTCGTTACAGCATAGGATTTTGTGTAGTAAATACTAGTTAAACAAACGAATGAATAACTAACTAAATGAATTTAAGTGATGTAGTTTAGTGCTGGTCCACTCTCAGTAGATGAAAAGAATACAGTTTAGCAAACTATTGCCCCAGAGACCCTCAGAGGCTATTACAATACACGTTGGCCACTAGATAGTGAAGGAAGTTCAAGCTTCATTTGTTTTCTTCCCTTTTGCCTTTTATTTCTTCTCCCCCCTCCCTCCCTCTCTCCCTCCATCCATCCCTTCCTTCCTTCCTTCTTTCCTACCTTCCTCCCTCCCTCCCTTCCCTTCTTTCTTGCTTTCTTCTATGTCTTCATTATATATTTACAGATCATAAAGACAGTGATTTGTCTTTATTAACAAAATATAATTATACACAAGGATATCTGAAAGATAGCTATTCTGTTGGTATTCTCTTAATAGTTGAACACAGCAGATGGACTGTAAGAGTCGTTGCCAAAAAGCCTTGGATTCTAAGGTGTTTTTAGTGTTTCCTGTGTTTCTAAGGAAACGGTAATAATCAAGTCTCTCATATGGTTTTTTTTAAGCTTTGATGAAATCCAGTTCAAAAGTAGACCTAATCATAGTTTATAATGAGCTTTGGGAGATTTTTCTTGTAAATTTGAAGAAAAAAAGAATCATAAGAGAATTTCAAATGCTATTAACAAGGCTGGAGTTGTTGTTGAAATCAGAGAATAACTGTCTTAAAAATAAATTGCATATTTATCATGTTCATTATATCCATGTTTGAATAACTATTGCTGGCAACTCAGAGTTCTTTGCATTTTACAGGCGCATAAATGCTTCCATATCAGCAACAAACATACCTAAAGAATGGTCACCGTAGCAAGAAGATTCGTTTGATGCACAGAATCTAGAAGAAGCAGTAGCATCATCCTTTAAAACACATTTCTTTCCGTCAGCAAATGTACATAAAAGCTAATAGCTTATACTATTTCAAGTACTATGCATAAATTCAAAGAGTTTACAAGTCAGCAATTTTTAGACCCTACTTACCAATAGCTATTTGTGATCATGAGGCATTTGAAGCTTCTTTAATAGTTATATTGTTACATAATAACTGTAGGAGTATAAATTACCTTAAAGCTCAAACAGAAAATTAACTAAACTATGAAACATTAACATCTTAACATAAAATGAAAATCAGTGATATCAAGAATACTACATTAATAACTATGCTCCTGTTTTACTTTTAGAATATCATCAGTGGCTGTTTGATTTACAGGCTGTCATATGTTTAGGTGACTACTGATTTATTCCAAACCCATTGTTATCAGGAAGGGTAAGAAAATATAAATAATCATTGGGATGGTATCTTCCATTAATGAAGAACTACCTATGTGTTAAGCCACACAAGAAAAAAAATGTATTTTATGGAGAATTGGATTGTCTTCTGACTATGCTTATGGAATATATGCTTAGGAATAGCTAAGCTCAAAGCCATTTGAAAAACAGGCAGGCAAAAAAAAAAAAAAAGACAAACTCCAAAACTGATGGATTTTCTGCTCAACTGGAATAGATCAATTTTGTATAGCTCATGGAAGAACATCTAATGCAGGCAAAAATCAACATGACTCCATCAGGAACACTTCTTGCTGGATTAATCTCATTTCCTTCTGTGCCAGAGTGACAGACTTAGTAGATCCATCTGAAGTCAAAGTCTCAATATAACTTGATATAGTGAGGCTTTTCTTCTGTTCTGAACTATTCCCAGTTAACAGCCTGGAAAACCTAAACTTTTCTACCAATACCCAAAAGCTTGGCAATAGTTTTGGCCAATGGGGACATATCAAATGAACCCTATCAGAATGATCACCTAATATGTCTATACATGATCTCAGTAACACCACCACCAAAACAATAAAGAATAACTGACATTTATTCATCCCTTATTATGTGCCAGGTGTTATTCTGTGGTATTTGTATCTATTAACCCATTTATTCTGTTCAAGAAGCAGCATCGGGTACTGTTTAAAGGCAGGGACTCCAGAGTCTGGGTTCAAACTCTAGTTATACCACTTAACTGCGTGGCCTTGGGCAAATTATTCAACCTGTCTGTGCCTAGGATTCCTTGTGTGTAATTGGTGGTTAAATAATCTTTAGTCCTTAGAGTTGCTGTAAGAATTAGATGAATTATTGTTCGTAAAATGACTAAACAGTGGCTGGTCCTCAGCTATGCTACAAGCATTGTTAGTTAAATAAAAATGTAACCCAAACCATAAATTGTCAACTACAGAATAATGCTTAGTAAGGAGTTGGCCAAAATACTGCTTTTTGTGATGAGTTCCAAGCAATGCCCAATGATAGAAAATGATTGAGTAAGCAGAGTATAACATAGCAGAAGAAGTGCTGTGATCTCAGTGGGACATTGGTTGAGCATATGTCCAGAACACGGGGCTGTAATTACTTAAAATAAACAGACACTAGGTTGTGTTGATGGAAACGTGTCAAAAGAGCCTTGACACTGGGTTTAGTGCTTTCACCTCTTTTCAATGTATTATAACCAATTTAGTTTTCTCTCTCTCCCCTTCTTCTTCCTTTCTTCCCTTTTCCTTTAATTTTTAAAAATAATTTGGAAGAAAAGGAGATTACCTTTACCTGGGAAACACAATAGCAATGTCTTTATTATTGAAACCTATGCTGGAGAAAATTAATAGCGTTTGGATTAACAGATTATCTGTGTAGTATATTTTGTATTCTAAGCAGAATTTTAAAGCTTTCCTGTCACATGTCATCATTTATGACAAGGCAGGATGGGCTCTGCTTTTTGACTCACTGAACTTCCATGATAATTCTGTTCCATTGAACAGGGCCTTCAGTATACCCTGGGGAATTAAAACTGGGCTTTGGTCCTGCCTTGGAAGTAAGATGCGTGTAACTCAATTTGTTGCACCCTGTAAGACCTGTATTATTGTTTTGGATCCTGTATAAATCACCACTGAAGTGCTTCTCTCTATTGTGTCTCCTCTCAGTTATTATTTTATTTTGTATTCCATACCTGTGATATACCTCTCTCTTCTTATGCTATATGGAATTTTTTTTTCCAAATCAACTAGACTTTTTTGAGTGCCTCCTCTATCCCATGTTCTGTGCTCTTATACATTTCAAATAATTTAATCCTTAAAATGGCTCTTTGATAGAGTTATCATTCTGTTCGTTGTTCAGTTGGGGAAACAGGTTTAGAAAAGTTACCTTGCTCAAGGCTCTCCAAGGTAGGTGTGGAGCTGAAGTTCAAACACTGTACAATCTGCACATTTCTTCCAAACCTTCTGTTGAGTTGTGCTCAAGGGATAAATATGCAAAAGTGCCTCCAAATATAGAGGGTCTGTCTGTTCTTTGTTAAATAATAAAATCCACCCTAGGGTGGATCCCATGTTTCCTATTTTTCGAGGTAATTTGTTCAAAACTAAACAAACATTTTATTTCTTCATCTTTGCCATTCTTTCCTTCTTTCCACCTGAAGTTTCTCCTCTCTTGAACCTTTTAAGACACCTTTTCAGATTGTTTCTTTTCTTTTTTTTTTTTTTTTTTGCTAGTATCCACTCTTGGCTCATCTTTATTTTTTTTTAATTGATTAATTTTTATTGGAGTATAATTGCTTTACAATGTTGTGTTAGCTTCTACTGCACAGCAACATGAATCAGCCATACATATACACATATCCCCTCCCTTGTGGATTTCCCTCCCATTTAGGGCACCACAGTGCATTAAGTAGAGTTCTCTGTGCATACAGTATGTTCCCAAGGGTTGTCTATTTTATACATAGTATCAATAGTGTATATGTGTCAATCCCAATCTTCAGATTGTTTCTTAATTTCAGATTATAATTTCTGTATTTTCTCTGGGAATATTTAGTTATGTCACTGGGGAGATACTCACAGAGAATTGGCCTTTTTCCTGACAAAACAGATTAGTGCTACTCTGATCTTCTACCTCCCAGGTGTACAGAAGACTCCAATGCATCATTGCACAAAACAAAGCCAAGCAGCACTTCTTGCACGTTGTCATCTAAGGGCCTCTAAAGTCCTATAGGCCATGTACATATTTTCAGTTTGAGTAGCCTAAAGTGGCTTATTTTAAGTGCAGATTTCTTGGAAGTTTACTGTTTTCTCTTATAAGTTTTGTCTACATTTTGCATTTTGCTTTGTAATACAGAGGTTCTTGTTGAAATATAAGAATAATGTGTTTCTCAAGTCTTCAAGGAAATGTGTCTAACCATATTTGTGCACCATGTTTATCCTGCGGATATATGTATCCCATCACAAGGCTGAATGCTCTGGCATTAGAAGTACCCCACTTAGAAACACAGACCTCAAAGAGAGCTATGTTGGGCTTCACTGGTGGCACAGTGGTTGAGAGTCCCCCTGCCGATGCAGGGGACACGGGTTCGTGCCCCGGTCTGGGAAGATCCCACATGCCGCGGAGCGGCTGGGCCCGTGGGCCATGGCCGCTGAGCCGGCGCGTCCGCTCCGCAACGGGAGAGGCCACAACAGTGAGAGGCCCGCATACCGCAAAAAAAACAAACAAACAAAAAAAAAAAGAGAGCTATGTTTCATCTTGGAACCTGCACAACTAAATTATGTAAGCCTTTCTGAGAACACATGACACTGTACAATTACAAAACATATGTGTGCATCTTTATGTTTCCTAGACACTTGGCTTGATTTTGGAGGATATGAAAAAAAAATGACCATGAGTTTGTTACATAGCGTAGTGCCAATATGTATAATATTCTTTCAGAAAAGCAACTTTTTACTTGGCTAATATTATAATTTTGAGTTGATTAGAGATACTAGAACCATAATTATATCACTCAATTCTTAAGCAAGAAACCTTGAAGTCTTTCTCAGAGACTTAATAAAGTTTTTTTTAGATTTTATAATTAGTGTTCCTTTTAATCATTAGTCTGATTATATATCTGAATTTTTTGATGCCTTTACCTCTTCTTTCCCATTTCCATGAGATCAGAATTCTTATTTATCTGTACTGCCGTTTAGTTCTCAATATTTTTTTCTGAACAGATCTCTCCAGCTTTCTCATTCCCCTGCATCTGATGCCCCATCCATCTCTCTTATGCTGCTGAATCAAGCAAAGCCTCTACCCTATTTGTTTAAATGTATTGCACATACTTTTCATGGTTATTCAGTTCTGGATTGCAGGCTCTCAAAGGGCATGGGTTACTTCCATCCACTTATGCTCTGGACAAGAGTGATATCACACTGTGAAGATAATAATCATGAGAAAAATCTTTGATGGACTAAGCATCTTACTATTAAAAAAAATATATAAAAGACTGCAATTCCCTGAAATATGATTTCAGAAAAAGCATGATAACTATTTCTTAGAATTTGTTTACTTTAAATATTGCATAATAGTCACCTCTAATGATAAACATGATGCTCTTAGAAATGTTGAAGTTTTATGTTGGCATTTTATTTGGGAATTTTTTCATCTCTCCACCCATAATTTGTCTTAGCTTTTCTATTAAGTGTTAAAGTTCTCAAAAGATCTTCTTCATCTACTGAGAGACATTGTAGTACAGCAGTTAAGTGCAAAGACTGGAGACAAACTGAAGGTATAAAATCCTGATTTCACCATTTATCAGCTATGAGACCTTGAGCAAGTTATTTAATCTTTCTGTGCCCTACTTTTCAGAGGATGATAAAGCACAGGATTGTTGTGTGGATTAAATAAGTGATATATGTTGAAGAATTTAGAACAGTGCCTGACTCATTGCAAATGCTTCGTGCATATTAATTAATATTGTTCTGTGATATTATTTTGTTATCTCCTGAACTGAACTTGATAATTCCACAGTGTCCCTTTCCTACCTTGTGGCTTTTCTGTTCTTCTTTAACTCTCATCAATTTTTGCGTCTCTAGCTCATGTCTTACTTATGAAATAAACACCTGCCATCTATAGTATGGCATTTCCCATTTCCTCCCATACCATGTGAGATGAGTGAAAGCAGAGGAAGAGCTGAATATTCCAATTATCCCCTCCAAATTGTACTTATTGGTCTGTGGCATGCGTTGCCTATTAGCAATTTCTTTCATCATCATCATCATCATCACCATCTCTTGAACCTGATCATCATAACTAACATTTATTGAATGCTTAAGACCTGCCAGGAACTAGTCTAAGCACTTTATATTTATTGAATTATTTAATCTTCACTAGAGTCACATGAAGTAGGTAACGTTATCCTCAGTTCCAGATACAGACATGCTGTAGGAGTGTCTTTACTCCTCTTGCTTCCCTCTTACCTTTGCATTGCCTCAGAGAAACATTATAGCTGAAACACCCGCTTGTAGGTGATCCACCATCCCTTCCCTACTTTGAACCCTTGGAAGATGACAAATGACCATTGAGTGGATGATATGTTTATCATTCCTCTTATGACAATATTGAGGATTAATTTAGGGGACATTAAATGTCCAACGTTGGAACACACGGATCAGCCTGATTGCTTTTGGCAGGTACTAAATTAGGGGGAGAAGCATATACAGAATAAATTGTGACATACAATGAAAATGAGTTGCTGTGTGGGGTTTCATGTAATGCCTCCTGGATTGATCAAATGGAGGAGGCCTAGAAATGATGAACTGAAAAAAAAAAAAAGGCCTCTAGTATTGCTCTGTGGTAGGTGGGGACAACCTGGTGGGGTGGGAGGAGAAGGCTTGGCACTTCAGAGAAACAGATGCTTGAATGGATTTTGCAGGTGGTTTTATGCTAGTTCATGGTGGGCTCTTTGGCAGATCTTTCCCTTGGCTCTTTTAGTTCAATCCAGGCTTGAGGTGACACTGTGTATCTCTGCTGGCAGTATGTGTACACTGACCTTGCCAATATTTTTCCAGTTCACATTAAAAAATATTTTTATTTATTTTTTATCTGATTTTAATGCAGTAAGCTTTTTTTTCTTTCAATTTAAATGTTTAGAGAGCCACTTTATGGATGAAACTGCCTTGATTGCTATTATGAATCTTCCATTAAAATGCTAGGGTGAGAATAGGTTCTTAGATACCTGCTCTTATTGGCTTAATTTAAAAGCCCAAATGCAGTATTTTAGACTACAGTAATAAAAGCTAACACTTGCTGAGTGGCCACTGAGTGTCAGTGTTTCAGGCGCTTTACTTAGTTTGTAGCTTTTAATGCTCACAGCAATCCAATGAGGAAGGAACTATAGTTATCCCCACTTTACTCATGGAGAAAAGAAAATATGGAGGGGTTAAGTAACTTATCTGAGGCTACTCAGGAGGTGGCTGAGTAAGATTTGTACCCAGGGCTCTGTCTTCAGAACCCATGCTCTCAACCATGACACCTCCTTTTGGATAGTCATCTCCAGGCAAGGTGCTTCATTGCACAGACTATTTTCTGTAGCTGTCAAGCTCAAAACAAGCCAGAAACTCCTTTCCAGAGACATACAAAATTATAAATTGAACTTGTTTTTCTGTGTTCTCTGCTTTTTACCAGCTTGAGAATAGGAGACCTAAGTTTTTATTTTAATTAGTAACATTGAAATACGTTAAATAGAATCTGTGGCGGCAGCTGTGTAGTCTCACTTTGACTTGAAAACTACATTCATTGATATCTTTTTAGTCTTTGGAAAGAAATCTCTTGTCCATTGTAGCTGTTACTGCTCTGAACCCTTTTGATAACTGTCCATGAAAGTGTCTGTTCTGTCTTCTTGGGGAAAATAACAATGGCATACTGTACTTCACAGGTGCAAAAATGAAATGATTTGCTCCATCATTAAGTTTGCTTAATTTACAGCTTTTTATGTTTACTTATGTCTGTTCTTCATAGATTGGATATTGAGGATCCGACAAAGATGATATTTGAATCAGCTTTGTAGTGTCATTGAGTAGGTCTTACACTGCAGGATACTTAAGTCTTTTCTCCAGTTGCGACAGTTTGGATATCCTCAGGGGTTCCGAGCTGTCTTCAATTATGCCAGCTGTCTGAATATGGAATGTAAAACTACTGTTACAGTGGGGAATTAAATATTATTTGGCCCAATTTTACCTTTCTAGTCAAAAGTAAATAGCACGTGGCTGCATATGCAGTGAAAGTAGACAGATGCAGTGCGTGCAAATGTGCTGTGGGTACAATTTCCCTTTCAAAGCATTTATGGTTTGGAGAGAACACCCATCTGCCACTAGTAAGTCAAGTAACCTTGGGTACGTTCCTTTACCTCTCTGGGATTTTATTTCCTTACCTCTAAAAGGAAGGGGTTATTCTAAATCTTTTGGAAGCCATTTGGGATTGAATCATGATGAATCATGATTGAATCATGATTGAATCATGAATGTTTCAGAAATGATCTTGGGAAGTTTATTATTCTCACCTCTGTACTGTTTCTGCTCCAACTACCTGGGGAAGTCTCAAGTCAGCACCCAACTACGCTCACCCATGACTCTGCAGTTTCCTTGAGAATAAACAACAGTAGCCAAATCACTGTGATCTCAAATTTTCCCCTACCCTGTTATCCCTAGAGATGCATGTTTCCTGGGAGCTTGTCCAGAAAACGCTTAGAATGAAATTTATCAGAATATAAGAATTTTCTTTTGAGACTGGTGCACAGTAAGCTTCCAGCTGATCGTTAAATGTGTGGTTCCCATTTGGAAGAGCTTCACATAGCAGCTATAAATGGGTGGTTTAGGTGGGATTCCTGGCTGTGGAGAATGGGGCGGTTGGGTGGTGGTCACTTTTTTGAGCCCATAAAGACTGTTCTAGTTCATCTTTGAATGCCACCTTAAGTTATGCATGACTTATTATACTATTCCTTTTTACCACTAATCCACAGTCATGGGAGACCTAGGGATTAGGGTCAAGGGGACAGAATTTTAGGGGAGTAAAAAGACAATGTGGGACATTCATAATCTGGAAGCTTACATCGTTTTCAGTTAGTCACTGGGTACAGTTATATCTGGATCTGGCTGAGTCCCAATTATGTTCATTCATTCATTTGATAAACAAGAATTTGTCATGCACCCAGCATGTGATGGCATTCTTCTAGGCCCTGGGGACACAGATGTGAACAAGACAGCAAAAAACTTTTGA
Source organism: Physeter macrocephalus (assembly GCF_002837175.3). Taxonomy (NCBI): domain Eukaryota; kingdom Metazoa; phylum Chordata; class Mammalia; order Artiodactyla; family Physeteridae; genus Physeter; species Physeter macrocephalus. Next base: position 58,506,059 of record NC_041223.1, on the reverse strand, counting down.
CATCATAAGACTTATATCAGGGAGAGTTCAACACTTCGATGTGAGTTGACTTTCAGACCAAGTATCATTGTTATGCCTACTTATGTAATTCTCCTCTTCACTTCGCTTCTTTTTGGTTGTTGGAATGCTCTCTTGTCACAAAAGCCAAACAGATAGTCCCAGTGTAATAGACAAAATGTGATTATGTGGTGGCCTCTCACTTTCTGAAATTGTGGCAAGGATTCTGAGTTGCGAAGATTGATGTAAAGCTTCAGCATCAAACAGAGAGCTGACTTTAGGTAGGTAGTGAATCATAAATGAAAACTATTGGGTGAATTTTAGTTTGGTCTATCATCAGGTCGGTCGTGCTGGGGAGTACTTGGGAGGGAGGGAGGCGTGTGGAGTTTTCTCTCAGTGCCGTGGCTGGAGGGGAGGAGAGAAGGACTATCTACTTGTGTTTTAGAAAAGAGAAGACCTTGGAAATGGGAATAAATTCATAGGTAAACTGCACAAATTGTACATTTCTCTCATTTGGCAGTTGAAGAAATTTGAGCTGGAGTATCTCAAATGAATGATCAGAATTATACAGAAAGTTAATCAGCAGTTGTGGTGTTGAAGGTTTGAGGTAGTGGGATTTAGCATCCTGAACTTTCTAGTTTTGAGAGGATAGTCCTGAGCTTTCATCCAGAGGGTGTCTGTTCTTTGCTTTTTCTTAATTCTCTGGTAATATATTATGGGTCTCATGCCTTCTGCATATGCCTTGGCTGGTTTATGTATGGGTTGGAAACCTCAGTGTGTGCATTTAGCTTTGTTGGCCTTTGAGATGCTTCACTGCACAAGATGCAGCACTAATCAGATGCTCTGCCCAGCACAGATGTGTCTAACCTGCTTGTCTGTACACCTGAGAATTGGAAAGGTGATGTGCTCAGCATTCTATTAGAAGCTTATTTCTCTAGGAACTTCACAATCTTCTAATGAAAAAGCCTCTCCTGCTACCTGAGGCTTCCTTTTACTCTTTCATTGGTGTTCCAAGATGATCAACAGCAAATACTCTCAAAACACTCTGTCTGAAGTTCAAACTACTGGACTCTGATAAGTCCGGGCAGTCCTGCATGCTCTTTAACTTCCACTTGTAATCATATTGGAAATGTACAGGATCAAATTACTTACTCCTCAGTGCTATCCTTGTGAATATTTCTTCCTCATCCATTCAACAGTCAAGGGCAGTTCTCTGTCAGGCACAGAGGGCAAATGCAAAATGTCTTCAAGGAGCTCCTATTTTTGGAAAGGAGACAGAAAAAGAAAATAACTGATGTACGATATTATAAACACTATAATAGAGTTATACACAGAGTACCATAGGTATTATATGACACAACAATAGATGTTTATAATGATTGTCCTTTGTCGTTAGGAAGTGGTTAAATGTTTCCAAAATTCTCAATTAAAAGGTTGGGATTTATCAAATTTATCATAGAAAGGCTTAATTCAACATGTGTTAATTAAAGTGATATACATCAGTTGTGGAATTTGTCATTATTTTGAATATTTTATATTCTAGAAATTTCTGATGAGTGAAGAGTTATTTTGTTTGTACCCTGCTATAACCTCGGCATTTACAACATTTCCTGGCACATAGTACAAGCTAAATAAATATTTAATGAACGCATGAATTATCCTTAAAAGAAAAAATACCACCATCAGAATTTGATTATAGAATCATAGCGGAAATTACCACAGGGAGTTTAAGCTCAGGGGCTTAGTCTGCACAAAGAACTAACAAGGCCAACGTCAGAGCTGGTTTTTTTTTTTTCTCGTATGACCAAGTTAAATTTGCGTTATGGAAGGCAGCAGGGCAAAGATATTTGGGAATCGAGTTAAAACAATTAGGTTCTGGGGCTTCCCTGGTGGCGCGGTGGTTGCGCGTCCGCCTGCCGATGCAGGGGAACCGGGTTCGCGCCCCTCTCTGGGAGGATCCCACGTGCCGCGGAGCGGCTGGGCCCGTGGGCCATGGCCGCTGGGCCTGCGCGTCCGGAGCCTGTGCTCCGCAACGGGAGAGGCCACGGCA
>NC_041223.1:58487189-58503997 GCF_002837175.3 Physeter macrocephalus | reverse complement strand
ACGGGAGGGGCCACGGCAGAGGGAGGCCCGCATACCACCAAAAAAAAAAAAAAAAAAAAAAAAAATTAGGTTCTGCAGCCACAGATCAAACTTTAGAGAAATGGAGGGAGCCACAGGAGTCTAAAAGTCAAAGTAAGAAGGACAAAGGCAAAAACAGGAAACCGCCAGAAAGTGCCTTAAACCTTGTCAGGAGTTGTCTTAAACCTCAGTGCTCAGCTCATGCCTGCCCCTCCACGCCACCTTCCAAAGAAACTGCCTGCTGACAGGCACAGCGCCTCAATGGACTCTTATGGTTTGGGCCATTTTCTTGTCCAGACCTGGTTAGCTCTGGATGGGCTCCTGACCCACAGACAGCTAACCCATTCTTCTATGCCTGACCTGGCATCAGAATTTAAGGTGTGTGTATCTATAATGCAGAGATGAAAGCTTAGTGGGAGGAGCTGAATCAGGAAAGCCACGGCTGAAGTTATGAGGGAGCAAAAGGCACAAGGGAAAGGATGAAGAGTTATGCAGGGTGAGCTGAGACCCCATGTGAAGGAGGGACCAGACAACCCTGGAGAGACACAGAGGGACAGGGCTGATGAATCTCCTGAAGGCTTTTTATGCCCAGTACCCATGTCCTTAGAACTGCACCTCTCCACCTCCACACAGACTCACACATACAAGATTTTTATTGCTGTTGCTGTTGTTAAAGGTAACTAAAGTAGAATTTTGTTCTTTCCAACCCATTCAAAAAGCCAATGAAAATATTCACCAATGCTAATTTTTTGTTGTTGGGATGTTAGGTGGAATGATAATCAAGAGAATTGTGTGGGCAGAGCATTTCCGTCGCTGTATTTGGATGAAAGCAACTCAGATCTCTTCTCTTAACTGCCCCTATGTCTACCCGTGTCTGGGTGAGTTGGCCTCTCAGAGTTGCCTATCAAACTCTATATATCACTATCATGGCAATCAATATAGCTTTGATATTCTCTCTTATTCGGACTCTACGTCTGTATTCTCCACTAGATGGTAGGCTCATAGGGGTAAGGTTCTGAATTATTTATTGTTCCTCTTTTAGTGCCCACTCTAGTGCCACAAAATGCCCAAACTGAATAATTCTTGACACATGATTACTGAAAAAAAATCTGTGCTTGGATATAGAAAGGATACCCTCTGTTATTAAATATACTGACTTAAATATTGAATCTTTTCCCAAATAAACCATATTTATATGTAATCACTCAAAGTGAAAGGATATTATGTGGTAGCACTATGATGTAACTGGGTGATCTAATAAATGGATAGAAAAGACAAGAAGAGAATACAACCAGTTGCGGTTGAATTTAATTCCCATGTTCGTTCCTGACCATCTTCTTATACTGATAGTTGAAACATTATTGAGAAAAATGTCAGTACTGAATACGGAAAGTATGCTGTTCAGATGTCTTTTACCATTCATTAATTGATACTTGGATTTTACTCTTTCTGTTGTGGTAACCCCTTTAACTTTTATGCTAGTGACTCAAAACAAAAGCCCTCTTAGTCTTCAAAGTAAATGAGCTTTTCACACAGTGACTGCTCTGCAGAGGTGTGCTGTGCTGTAAATAGAGCTAGTTTCCAGCCCCTCTCTGTTGTAATTACAGGGTCCTAAGGAATTAGTGGAGCAGATCATCTTATGGTAAACAGCGTACATATGATGGCTCTCTTGATTTTCAGAAAACAGCTGGCTCTTCTTTTTAATAGTAGTTTAAAAGTAGTTCTTGGCTCTTCTTTTAATGTCAAGTTTGACATATTTGCATTATGAGACATGTAGATATTTTAGAGTACCTTCTATATCTAGAGGGATTTGGACTTCAAGGTTAGTCAAGAGAAAGGCACATCCATAACTGCACATTTTCATCTAAAATTTTATGTAATTTTCTTTCTGTTGGGTACATTCTTTCTCTTACTAAGAGCATTTAATTTAATCCAGCATTATACTATTTTGTAAAACTTTCAGTATGAACTGCTTCAGTAATTGTTACTTTTTCAATTACTTTTTCATGCATGTGGAAACAAACATTATTAAATACTTGGTTATTTTGGCTGCATTATTTGATTTAATTTTTCACTCAACTATTTCCATTGAGGTAAATATAAATATAAATAGTGATAACGAATGGAGAATTTTGAGGAAAATGTTTTTCATATGGGTAATAAATACCTGATTAACCATTGGAACACTACATATTAATATAAGAAAGAAAATCAAAATAAATTAATTAGTAATGAAGGAGGAGGAAAATAGGAACAATGCTATGAATGGAATATTAAACACTGAAGTTTTCAGTAATTGATTACAAAATTTCATGTTAGCGTTTCATCAGAAGGCACTTGAACGGGTCCATTTTTATTTTTAATGACATGTATATTGCAGATGTATCTCCAAATTGCAAATGTCTATATCTTTCCATAAATGTTAGTCATAGGGACATGAGACTTTTGAAAGTTATGCAAAAGTCTGTTTTCTATAAAACATTTTAGTGATAAAAGTTTAATATCTTCATTTAGTTTTCCTACTTTCATTAGCAGATTTAGCTAATATAATAGATTTCTTTATAAAGTTGATTTGTCCAGAAATACTACGATCACACTGTGTGATATATTGGTAATATTTTAAAATTTGTTTAAGAAATTAACAGCTTTTCCTTCACATCTAGTATTTGATTAAAAATTTTTTTTCAATTAAAAAGGAAATATGGCAGAAGGAAAATGGTTGATTTGAAGGAAACCATTACTGATAACAATAGTTGCCATTGATTGAGAGCTTATTCTGTGTCAGGCACCTTTTTAAATGGTTTATGTGCAGCTAGTTGTTTTATCTTCACTACAAACCTGTGAGATTGGTGCTGTTATCCCCATTGCACAAAAGAGGTAACAGGTGTGGACAGTTTAAACCTCTTGCCAAGATCACTTAGCTAGTAAATGGTGGATTGAGTATTTAAACAGAGCTGTTTAATGTCAAACCTCAGCCTCTTATCCACTGTACTATGTTTTAGGAACCTGCTTCATGGTGATATTTTGAGGATGATAAATGATATGATGAATTTGTGGTACTTTACAGTGGATTAGAATAAGAAAAATTTAAGTATCATTAGGGTTTTAAAAAAATTATACAATTCTCTAAATTGTTTTCGACTTCATATAAGCATTTGTGTTTTTAAAGTGTTTTAGTCTCTCTATATTTAAACCACATTTTTCTAAAGAAGATAGTTTTAATTACTTGAAAAATTGGCTTTGGAGTTAATGCAGTCTAATGCAGGAAACATGTTTATAATATAACAAAACATGAACTGCTAATTATTTTTTCTAGATTCCTACTGACCTGAAATTTCTTGACATATTTTTAGACCACCAAGTACCATGAAAATTCAAGGGGATTCTCCTGACTCCAAGGCAGAGTAAGATCCTGATGTACTGTCTATTGCAGAGTCAAAGTTAAGAGTCATCTAATTTTGATACTAAGGGCGATGTAAGAAAAATGTATCTGTCATAATTATCAAAATAGCCCATGATTTGTATAACTCCCCATTAACTGAGGTGTTTTGTTAACCAGACTCCTACTTATTACGTAAAATAGAGACGTTAAGGTTTATTAATTAGTTACTTGACAACTATGGGACTTTCAAATAATTAGCCTCAGTTCAATAAAGTGGGTTTTTCTGTTTGTTACTAAATTATATAGTCATGCTGCTTTCCTTTATTCAACATCCAGTTTTTCATATTTCATTCTTAACTCCTACACTCATGGAAGGTGTCAGAATAATCACCACCTAATCACAGAAGCCACTCAACAAGAAAAGAGATCTCTCAATTTTTCTCACCTACAACGGAAAATTTCTTCGGGGACACTTCCTTTCCTTTACCTTCTAATCTCGGAAGAGGAATGCTTCCCATTTGCTTTCAGCTACTTGTGCTCTTGGTATTTCTCTCTCTTCATACTTCTCTACATCACACAATTACTCCTATTATTTGATTTCTTAGAGATCTACTTTCAGCTTAAAAATGTACTCAAGATTTCCTTATCCTTAAATTCCTTCCCTCAACACTGATTCCCCCTCAAGTTACTCTCTTATCTCTTAACTGCCCTTTAGTAGCAAATTATAGATAAAGTGATCTGCAGTTTTTTCTATCTAGTTAACACCCACTCCTTCCTTAATCCTTTATTATCCGGCTTCTACCCACAGCACTGCAGTGAAGTCATTCTTACAAAGGTCATCACTTCCCTCTAAATAGCCAAATACAACTTCCTATTCTCTGTGCTCATTCTACCTAACCGCTCAGAAGTCTGTAGCATTACTATCCACTAAGTCTTCTGTATTCAGTAAGTGTTCTTTAGGTGCCCATTATGTGCAAAGCCTTGGTTTTAGAAGATGAATAAGGCCCACCGTATGCCCACCTGGAGTTCCCATTTAAATGAGGGAGACAGATGCAGAAACAGTGACCATACAGGGAGATGAGTGCTCTAACGCAATTGTCTGCTGAGTAAGACATTGTGGGGCAAAGAATGGGGAAATTTCCCAGAGTAAGTGGTATTTGAAAGGATTAGTGGGTGGGAATTCCAGGCTGTTTAAATAGTACAAGGCAGCACTGAGTTGGGAACAAGCATAGCATGTTTTGGAAATAATGAGTGTGGTTCAAACTTAACAATGCCTGGGGATGGAAATGGGGGTGGGTGTGAAGGGAAGTTGGAAACAGTTCATGGACAGAGTGTACAGATTCAGAACTGTTTCCCATTGCCTCTGTTCTATGCTTTGATTCTTGTTTTCCTTGGTTGACTCCCATTTTTTCAGATTACTCCTCAAAAGTTACTTTTCCGTGATATGGCATCATTTTACGTCTTGGCCCAGGTGATGTTATCTACTTCATGTCTTCAACCATTATATTAGGTGCATGCAGTTTACTAGCATCTATAGATCTCTGTCCCTGACTTCTGTTCTGAACTATAGATGTAAATGTTCATCTTCCGCTGTATGTCAATTCACCTCATATCAAATACGGTCAATATCAAAGTATATTTAATCTTTAAACTCTTTGTTCTTTCTGTATTCTTTATCTCATTCAATGACTGTCACCTTCCTTTTGGTTACCAAGAGAAGGGTTGTATTCATTTTTCCTTCCTCCCTCTGGATAACTGATTAGATGTTTAATCGGTCATGCTACTAAAATACTTGCTGTGTCTAATCCTTTATTTTCATCCTCACCTAGTTTATGTCATCATTATTTTTACCTAAACTATTTTCTAAGTATTTTAATGGTTATTTCACTTCCTGGAGCCTCTTAATATAAAGCTATATAAAATATGGTTTAAATCCATTAACTTATTTTCTTTCTAAAATCTTTCGTGTTACTCCATTTTGTACAAAATAGAACACAACTTTGACATTCCAGTCCAGAGGCTCTTTATGATCTTGTTACGACCTATCTTTTTGGCCTTGAAATCCCTTGCATGACTACCCTACTCTATATTCCATCAATGAATATGACTCTTTCATTCCCTTAAGGATTCACTCAATATTTAGTACATCCATCTCCTTGCCTCACTTGCTCTTCATAAAATGAACCCCCATTTTCCTTTAAGGCCCAGTGTTTTTAGGACCTCCTCTGTGTAACTTATTGCATAGCTCAGATTGGAACCAACTGGTCTTTTGTGTTTCCTTAGCATGGTTTGGACCTCTGATAATGCCCATGTATTCTACCTTGTTTCAAAGTAGTTAATTTAGCTATTTCTCTAGTGAAATTTAAATTTCTCAAGCATATATTTTATATATTTTTGGCTATATTTGGGGTATTAGAATGATACTTAGTAGTTGTACTACTTGAACATTGTAATGTGAATTCAAATGCAATGTCCTCTTCAAGTTTTATCTCAGTTATTTGGAGATTAAGATTGAATGTGATATATTTATTTGACTGTAAGTATTTCAAGGACAGGGACTTATTTACAGCTATATTTGCAATCAACTACTCCCAAGAATGTTGGGCACATAATACTGTTCAAATATTTATTGTTTAATACCTACATCCTTAACTGCCTTGTAATTTCAATAACAATGAGGGAGATACAGCTTCTTTGTAAACCATGCATATTTATGATTCCTTTGAATCTCTTCTCTCTTTCCACCAAATAAGCAATCTGATTTAGCTGACTCTACTATAAGCTCTCAAAAGACTAGACTTTTTTTTATCACCACACTCATTTCATAATTTGTACTTGTGTTTACCTGTGTACTTCAGAGTCTCCTTCATTAGACTAAGAAGTCACTAAAGTCAGTAGTTTTTTACTAAAGTATACACACACACACACGCACACACACATATGTATATGAACAATGAGAGATATTGTGATTTATATCACTATGAAATTCTGAATTTGTTCCTCAAGTTTAGAAGTTTAAAAATACCTATACTGCATGGCCTTTTTGCTGAGTAATCACCCAATTTTTCTTATATTTCATAGAAGAGAAACAGATTTATGTGAACAACAGAGTCCTGGTTTACTGCCACATTTGAAAACTTTTATTAAATTTTGAGGGTCTCATTCTCATTTAATAAAAAACAGAAACACAGGGTATGTGGTTTTCAGTAATAAAGTTGTCATTTAAATTTCATTATTTTTTCTTGAATTTAGTAGTTCCTTTTTGATTTGCTTATAAAACTAATTTAATTGCCACTGTATTTTGAAGTCAAAAAAAGTATTAAATTATCTGGATGAGATATTTATTGGTTACCAAATATGCGTATGTGCCTTCACATTTGTCATTTCTTTGGTGTAGGGCGGGGCCATGTGAATTGTCTATCTAATAGGCTGTGAGAGTGACCTTTGTCCCTTTGAGGACAGAGCATTTAAAAACTGTTGTGAGAGTCCTGAATTCTATTTTTCTCCTGCTACAGTGATCATGGAAGCTTCCTCTTAAGTTTGTGGAAGCATAAAATGGACCCATCCAAATCCCTGAATCGTTGCTTGGATTGATGCTGCCTTATAGAGCTGCTGGACCAGCAGCAGACTTAGAGTGAGCCCCAGGGATTTTGTTTTAAGCCACAGAGAGTTTGAAGTTTATTACTAGGGCTCAACATAGCCGACCCTGATGAATACATGAGCTGTGGAAGTAATATGCTACTCTGCAGGAGTGTCCTGGGCTGAGTGGGGAATAGATATAGAGAAGCAAGTATGATTTATAACAAAGGTTAGTGCTTGAAAGGACTACATTAGTTACCAGGTTCAACACACCATATGAGAAAGCAAGAGAGGGAGCAAGAGATTAAGAGTCAGGGAGGTGAGGGATAGTCTAAGAAAAGGAGTGCAAAGTAAGAGTGAGAGAAACAGGCGATTTCTCTGGCGGTCCAGTGGTTAAGACTCCGAGCTTCCAATGCAGGGGGTGCAGTGGGCACCGGTTCAATCCCTTGTCAGGGAACTAAGATCCCACGTGCTGTGGCGTGGCCATAAAAAGAAAAAAAAAAAAAAAAGAGAGAGAGAGGGGAGGTGGGGAGAGAAATGGGCAAAGGCTGTGAACAAAACAAGGATTCTGGAAGGATTTTTCAACTTGATGCTGCTTCGTAGCAAAGGAATAGATCAGTTTATCTGATGCACTATTAGAAAAGATGGTTAAGAATTGTTACTTTAGAGTTACAGTCCTCACAGCCCAATATTTAGGATAGTTTGTGGGATAGCAGGACTCACCCCCAACAGGTGAGTGTCAAGAGACTGGGATATATTCCTCCAATATTCTACATTTATTTTATTAGTCCACTGTGGATTTTATCTTCACAACATTTCTTACTTATAATTTTATACTACGTGTTGGGGAGTTGGATTTTACAAATTAAACCATTTATGGGCAAATTAGTACTCACTTTGTTTGTAGTAAAAAATGTCTTTTAGGCTTTCAGGGTCACTAAAAAAATTCCATCTGACTATAGCTATCAATTATTCAGCCTTAAAAACTAAAGGTCACATGTTATTATTTCTAATGCGAGAGTAATATATCCATGATCTTAACAATATTAGTTCCATCTTATAACTTGGTTTATCATTTGTAAACACATTGTAGATAATTAGAAACTGGATATTACAAAAAAATAGGGGGAATTGAACAACCAGATAAACTCTTAAAACTGAACACAGTGATTATTGACAAATGATTTAGGAGACATTATTTAATTCTAATATAAATCATTCAGACATCCCTAAATTCTGTAAGATAACATGATGCCCTTTGCAGCAGTAAAATTATTTATTTTCTCAAAACAACGAAAAAAAAATAGTAAGTCTTAAATGGAAAAAATACCCCATGAAATCTAACTATTTGTAAAAGTTCATTTTATGTCACGTTGTTATTACGAACAGTCTAAAACTTGCCATTTCTATTCATTTCTTATCATCAGTGTGTTAGCAATTTGCAGATAGGATTTTTGTGATAAGAAAACAGGCAGAATGGTTATTTGGATGTTGTTCAGCAATATTTTTTAAAAGAAAGAACTGTGTTAAGTATGCATTATTTTATTATTTTTATAAAAATGGTAAGGATATTTGCAAAAATATCTTCTACCATCAGCGTTCTGAAGCATGTAGACTTGGAGAATAATAATGCCTATTCTATAGGGAATAGGAAATAAATGTAGACTTTAGTTATATATACCTTTACTTATCATTCATTGAGGACTTAAGCTGTGGGCCAGGCACTGGACTAAGTGAGGAAAGAACAGAGATAGCAACCACGGACCCTGGAAACGGATTGTTCATACACAACTTCAATAAAGTCTGGGTATTCTTTTGCCAAAGAATGCAAGAAGCTCTAAGGAGGCTGTGGGTTGGCTATGTGAGATAACTAGGTCCAGGATGAAGATCGAGGAACGCTCATTTGAAAGATGCAACACCTCAGCTGGTCTTAAAGTGTGACTAGTTTGTGATGGGATTAAAAGGATTCCAGTCCAAAGGAAATCATGAGGAAAAATGGCACTTTAGAGGAAATTTAAGTGGTTAGGATGGCTGGAATTTAGCATGCAAGCAAAGTGAGAGGAGGCAAGGATGAGTATATAAATAAGAGGCAGACAGAGATGTAAACCCTTGTACTTCCTGCTAAATAATTAAGCTTTTATTTTGAAAGCCACAGGGAGGCATTAAATGCTGTAAAGCAGGGAAATGTCACAGTCAAATCAATGTTTTAGAACATTCACTTGGGCAGCAGTAAGAAGAATATAAAAATAATCAGTAAGTAGCTTTAGACAGACTAGTTGGGAAGCCAATATTGTACAGATGAATAATAAAGAACACATAGACTATCAGAGCAATCATGGAAATGCAAAATAAAGGAAGTATATAAGAATATACGGATGGAAAAATCTCTTGAACTTGGGGACTGGAAGTGAGATCAGTAAGGGTGAGGGAGAGGGAGGAATTGGACTTGGATATTTGGGACTTGTGTGGGGGTCATGGTGATGTTTTCACAGGAAATTATTTAGAAAAAAAATATTTTGAGCAAAGATAAGAGTTCAGTTTGGGGGTCATGTAGCTTTCAGCATGCCTGTGTGAGACCAAGTGGAGTTGTTCAGTGAGCAGGTGGATATTAACAATCAGAAAGTGTTTGAGTAATTTGAGGTGGAGAAAAAGATTTGAGTCATCATGGTAAAGGGATAGTCAGTTCAATGGTTTAAATCAGTTACAATACAGAAAGAGGTCAATAAACCTGTTCTTGAATCAGCCTGATTGGATTCAAATCCCAAATTCCTCAGTTACTGTGTGACCTCAGAAAGTCAATTAAGCTTTTAATATCTAAGTTTTTTCATCAGTAAAATGGATATGATATAATAATAAAAACTTGTGAAAATTTGAGATAATATTTATTATCTCAAGAGTATAGTAGTGTAAGATACTCCAAAAGTATTAGCTGTATTCCCAAGGAGAGTGTGCAGGGGAGGAGAGCTGGAGCTGTAACCCTAGGAATATCATCATTTAAAGAGCAAGCAGAGAAACAGTATGCCAAAAAAGACTGACCGAGAAAGACCAGAAATTGCGGAAAACAGAAGATAAGTATGTCACCAGGCACAAAGTGAAGATAATTTCAAGAATAAGATGATCAGGAGCGCTAAAGGATGTGGGGAATTCAGTATTATAAGCTCATAGTGTATCTACTGTAGTTGACAACTAAAGGTCATGCGTTACTTTTTGGAAATAAAATAATTTTATTGGAAGGTAGAGAGTAGAAACCAGAGTAAGATATGTCAGAGTGTGGGTTAGAAGTGAAAGAGTAAAGATGAGTGTCAACTGTTGCCTAATTCATTTCTTCAACATACATTTGTTGTAAACTTAAAATGTGCAAAGCATTGTTTGGGATACAGCAGTGAGCATGATCTAGTCCCTGAAGACACGGAGCTTTCAGTCCTGCAGGAATGAAAGTTATTAAATAATTGCTTACCTATTTAATTTTAATTACTTTTTAAAAATTAAAGTATAGTTGATTTACAATATTGTGTTAGCTTTTACAATTTTAATGTTATAAAGGAGAATTACTTGGTGCTGTTAGAGTTGGTACTTGGGAACCTGGTCTAGTCTTAGGGGTTAGGAATACCTTCCTTGAAGAAAACTTTTAAGGCTGAGCACGAAAAGAAAGGTACGGATTCACTATATAAGGAAGCAAGGGGAGAGAATGTCATGCAGAAAGGATAGCATGTGTGATAACTCTGAGAGAGGGAGCATAACACATTCGAGGAGCCAGAAGTAAGCCAGAGAGATGAAACAATGAGAGTAAGGAAGGAGTGGGGGAAATCAGGAATGGGGTAGGTCAGATTATACAGAATGTGATCGACACAATGCCAAGAATTCTGTTCTCTGTCCTAAGCTCAATGAGGCACTGCTGAAGGGTTTAAACAACAGAGTGACATGATCACACTGAATTTTGAAATGATCATCCTGGCTACATTTTGTAGAAAATATTGAAGGGAGGAAGAATAGATGTGAGGAAACCAATTAAGAGGTAATTGAAGTGTTCCAGGTGAGAGATGATGGTAGATTGTTACCTGGTAGTGGTGGAAGAACTGGGGAGAAGTTGAAGGATTCAAGGTACATTTTTGGAGACAAAATCCACAGGATTTGGTGATTTGCTGAATAAGAGCAATTGGAGGAAACGGGTACCAGCCAGACTCCTAGATTTCTCACTAGCACCGTCAGCTGAGAGTTGAAAGTGGGCAGACTTTTGGAATACGATGGTGAATTCAGTTTTTGACATTTAGAATTTGAGGTGCCTGGGTGTTATGCACACAGTGTTAGACAGTTTGATATGCTGGTTTGGTAACTCTACAGTTCCCAAGCTACAAGTGTTGATTAGATTGCCTTTTCGGGGGCTGTGGTGCGGGGGGTGGCACACCATGCAGCTTGTGGGATCTTAGTTCCCCGGCCAGGGATTGAACCCAGGTCCTGGGCACTGAGAGCGTGGAGTCCTAACCACTGAACTGCCAGGGAATTCCCCTAGACTGCCTTTGTGTAAAGGACAGATGAGGGCCCTAAAACTAAGCCTCAAAAACCCCTGGCATTGGTTATTTTTGAGGAGGATGTTACAGTTAGTGAGATTTTGCCATAGAGGATAGAGGCATAAGGTGAATGTGATGTTATGGAAACCACTGGAGGAGTGGGTTTCATGAAGGAATATACAATCAACACTATCATGTGCTGCTGTACAGTCAAGAAAAATGAGAACTGAAGACTGTCAATGACTTTAGGAGCCTGGTAATCATTAGGACCTTAGTGAAGATGATTTTTGCCTTTGCTATTAGAAAATTAGAAATTAAAGTGGAATATATGTGGGAGTATTGTTAGAAGAAATCTGTCTGTGAAAGGAAGGAGAGCAGTATTCAGTGGTAGTTACATAAGGATGAATGATGAAGAAAGTAAATTTTTTAAAGATATGTTGTTTGTGCATATATTGTTTTCTTGTATTAATTATCTTAACTGTTTTTGAACTAAGTTACATTAGCAGGGGTTAACCTTACCTTGAAGTTAGTAGATAACATCCCTACTAGCCTGGCAGAAGTGCAAAAAGTATTACCATAGCTTTGTACCTGTTCATGTTCTAATTCCAGCTCAGTGTATGTCTATGGAAAGGGGAACAGTCTGTTTTATTCTCTCATGTTCTTCCTTACAGATAGCTTTCAGAAGTATCCACAAACTACAGTTATTTAGATCTTCCGTAATTCCCTAAATAACATTTGAGGGAGCTATGATTCTGATTTTTATTTGGTGTTTAGTGATGATGATAACTCTGGCATAATGGAAAGAACATCAAACAGTTCAAGTACTTAGCAGCTGTTTGGTTTGGGGCAAGTTTCTTCTCTGAGCCCATTTTCTCATCTGTTAAATGGGAATTGACATATCTGTCTTTTGGGTTTTTTGATGATTAAATGAAACAACATAGGTAAAATGTCGAGTACCATACACTCAATAATGTTTTCCTTCTTGATGATACCTTTTTTTGTAGCATAAGATAATTTCCTTTTCATTTATTTGAATCCAAATATCGGTCTCTGGTCTCTGTGGTTTTCTTTTTATTCTGTGTAATGATGATTTTAAAATAAAACTAGTAGAAACAAAAAAGGGGCAGTGAAGCTTTATGGACTACCACAGTTGTAATAGGCTACATCCTCTCATAGCAAATTCACCAAGAATGTATTTAATAGGGCAGCTGCTTCCACCAGGTCTCTGAGGCTTGTGTTGATTTTCATCCTTGCCTCTCCCTCCCCCTAATAATACCATATCCCTAATTTCCATCTGCTTATATGCAATACATAATTGTTAAACACTATAAACTAGAAGAATGGAAATTTAGGCAAAGGACAGGTAGTGCACCAGTAGGCAGGATACCTATCATTAACTGTATTTTTGGTTCTATTAAGTATCTTAAAATATCAATAGCAAATTATTGCTGATTTAAAAAAAGCTTAAAACACATGTTCTGAGAGAGAAAAATATAATTTGTTTTTGACTGGCAAGATAATTTTATTTATAATGAAGGGAAGAGCATATTTCCAACAAACATCTTGATAATTCTATTTAGGTTTGTTGAAACACTGAGTTGTCCTTATATTGTAATATGTAGAGCATTAGTTTTAACAATTTAACTTCAATTGGATGTTTTCCAATGTTGTACTTAGGTACTTACATTTTCAGAAAAATCAGTGGTTTTTGAAAATGTTTTTCTCCCACACAATTCCCCCCGCCATACAACTTTTGCATTTTAAAAACTAAGAAAGCCTGAGCATCTAAATTTCTAAAGTTAAAAGAGGCTTTATAAATTATAAATGTAACAAATATAAAGGCATTCAATAATTTTAAAAAATCTCAAAATTAGAATTTAAAATATAATATGGACTATCTTGTATTTGTATGATTTTTTAAAAGTTTAGAATACCTTTTTACTTACATTATCTAAACACCCTTCTTCCCCATCAATCCTATGTGGCTGACTTGGACAGCTATTATTCTTGACTTTATGATTTTAGCACATTTTAGCCTTTAGCACGTTTCCTTTTATCAGAAGCCAAAAAGCATAAGCTTTAACAAGGAAAAAGTAAAATTAGCAATACAAAAAATACAATGCAGGAGATGTAATATTCAGTATTTCTATTTTAATATACTATTTATGAATATACCGTAAAGTACTTCATTATTTGCTCAACATATATATCCTGGATCCCCTCCAGCTTGAATACAAAATAAGACACATTTATTTCATATATCCAAATGATTAAAGCTGAGCCCCTCATGGGGCTAATTTCTAGAAATTGTATACCCTTGAGTCGCCCTGAGCTCTTTCTGAGAGATTTCTAGTGTTCTGCCCTATGCGGGCTCAATGCAGGTACTTCAGTATCTTTCTTACCTATTACAACAATGCTTCTCCACTAGCAGTGACCCCCCCAGAGAATGCTCTTCTGGTTTGCATAGCTCTCCTTCATTGGTGACCTCTGATGGAAGCTCAGCACCAGGATGGAATGGGAGTGGCTCTCTTCTTGGCCACTTTGGAAAGTTGGCATGAGGCTTTCCCACTTCTTCACAACAAAACTAAAACTATATAAAATCACAGACTTTGGTAAGATTGGGGCAGAGCCTTTAGGATAGCATGAGGTGGAATACTGGAATGTAACATCAGCTGGAACTGGAGTGGTTTTTCTTAAAAGCCTAATGCCCCCAAATGGGTTTCAGGTTCCCTCACTGTGCCTTTTTGTCTAGCTTCTAGCTGGCCACCCCACTGGCAGGAGTCAGTTTTCCTCTTAATCTAAATATTTTTCAGACATCTGCTTGCCTTGGAGATTTGACCAAACTGTCACCCCATTTATTATCAGCCACTGGAAATAGATTAGGCAGCCCTCTTGACCCATCTAACCCCTATCACCTTGCTCCCCTGGATTACCTTCTTCCTCTGATGGTTACTTTCAGGACAGTTTCCCAGCCCACACCTCTTTTAGTATGCGATCTGGTACCTTGGTTCTAACAGATAAATCCTGGTCCAAAATACTTCCCAAACTCTTGATTGTTCAGTCTTAAGTGATACGTGTATGGGACAAAGGTGTTCTGATCCATGTTGTACTTTAACCAATACTGTTGATTCCATTTACTCTGTAGCAGGAGGGAAGTATCAGGATTGTACTTTCCCTCCTACAATTTTCTCGTTTCCATGCCCAGTATCCTTCTGCTTTATATTCTGTCAATAATATTTCAGGCAGGAAACCACCTCAATCTAGGTTTTTAAGATTTAGGGGGAATCTAGCTAACATAATTTATAGAGTCTGGATTATTCTGAAGGATACATCAATTACATTACTAAACAGAATGCTTTCCATCTCAGTCTGGAGTATCTGCACTTGATTTACCTCACCATATTCAGGGCTCCCCAAAAGGATATATATGAATATCTGAATAAAAAGTAGAGCCTTCTAGCATGGTCCCTCTGACAACAAAGGATTAATTGGTTCCCAATATAAATCTACCAATCTTCATCCTAGAAGGCAGAAAGTACTAGTAATTCTTATACAAATGTCCCATTTTTTTGTTAGGTTCAGACTTTACCAGTCAGCATAATATATTTCTTTTATAATTCTCTAATTTTTCTACTTTGAAGAGTTTCTATATGGATATATTTCTGAAAAACATTATGCTTTTTATGTATATGTTTTTTGGAATATTCAATTCACTTGAGTGTCAAATATGACAATGGAGATGTACATTTAATCATGCACCTCCTTCTACAGTGAGCAAATCATTTAATAAAGAAGATTATATTGAAGGCATAAAGTGTGATGAAAGGAATTTTATGCCAATGAAAGGAATTTTATGCCAATAAGTAAAATAAATATATTTTACTTTCTTTTAGGGATTAGATTTTGTTGTTGTTGTAGGATTATAATTGCTTTACAATGTTGTGTTAGTTTCTGCTGTACAATGAAGTGAATCAGCTTTATGTATACCTATATCCCCTCCCTATTGGACCTCCCCGCCGCCCCGCATCCCTCCCATCTAGATTGTCACAGAGCACCGAGCTGAGCTTCCTGTGCTTTATAGCATGTTCCCACTAGCTATCTGTTTTACGCGTGGTAGTGTATATATGTCAGTCCTAATCTCCCAGTTCGTCCCACCCTCTCCTTCCCCCACCCACCCCCCTGTGTCCACATGTCCATTCTCTACGTCTGTGTCTCTGTTCCTGCCCTGCAAATAGGTTCATCTGTACCATTTTTCTAGATTCCACATATCAGTTCCTGTGTCAAAAATCAAAACACAAATGTCCTGTCACCTTAAAACAAGCCAATTTTTGTAACTGTTTATAATACATATCATAATCACTCAGTGTATATTCTGAAATCTTAAATTTCATCTGAGGGCCGAATGATTACTAAATTAAACTTCAAATATATTAAAATAAATACCCTCTAAGGGAATAATATTACATGCTATTTGGAATTACGGCAAATACTGCAAACACCTCTCATATGTTCCTTACAACCACTGGCTTGTTTTCACATAAAAACTTCTACCTCTATGATACTGTCCCCTCACCAGGTATACCATTTGCTTTACACATTTAAGTGATTTTTTCCCCCCAGACACTTAAAAAATAAATCATGCCTTCCTTCAGGTTTTTTTAGTATCACATAATTTTTTATGTAAAGAAATTAGAGGGACTTCCCTGGTAGCGCAGTGGTTAAGAATTCGCCTGCCAATGGAGGGGACACGGGTTCGATCCCTGGTCCAGGAAGATCCCACATGCCGCGGATCAACTAAGCCCCGTGCACCACAACTACTGAGCCTGCGCTTTAGAACCCACAAGCCACAGCTACTGGAGCCCGTGCTCCGCAACAAGAGAAGCCACCGCAATGAGAAGCCCGCGCACCGCAACGAAGAGTAGCCCCCTCTGCAACTAGAGAAAGCCATAATGCAGCAATGCAGACCCAACGCAGCCAAAAATAAAATAAATAAATTTTAAAAAGAAAGAAATTAGAAACTGAATTTTTAATATGTCAAACTAAAAAACAAACAAAACCTTTACTTTCCATAGTAAACTCATCCAACCTAAAAATGAAAGGGTTTCAATTATCTTTGGCATAACCAAAAGACCTTTTATTACTTTTCTCCTCTGCTCTTATTTGCCACTTCAAAATCAGTCTTTTACTTATCAATAAGAATAAATAGCACAGAATTTTTTTTTTTTTTTTTACTCCAAATCTGTGAACATGTTGTATGTGTGGGTCTTACATAATAATTTCCTTGGGAGACTCTTTTTTTTTTTTTTTTTTTTCGGTACGCG
>NC_041223.1:58476704-58486879 GCF_002837175.3 Physeter macrocephalus | reverse complement strand
CGGTACGCGAGCCTCTCACTGTTGTGGCCTCTCCCGTTGCGGAGCGCAGGCTCCGGACGCACAGGCTCAGCGGCCATGGCTCACGGGCCCAGCCGCTCCACGGCATGTGGGATCTTCCCGGACCGGGGCACGAACCCGTGTCCCCTATATCGGCAGGCGGACTCTCAACCACTGCGCCACCAGGGAAGCCCCAGTAGACTCTTTTTAAGAAAAAAATTCTAGCCCTATGATTTTTGGTATATTGTCCATTTGAAGGGCAGAAATTGTTTTACCCAGGAACATGTATTTCATTGTACTTTCTGAGTGAGCATGGTGCCCTGTGCTCCATAGTAGGGACCCTAAATATTTGTTGATGGTAATAGTGATGGAATCTCTTTACTTTACAAATTCTTTGTACCTAGATTCTTGTTCATTCACATTCTTTCTACCTTATTCCAAACTTCTACCTTCTCTCTCTTGGCATACTTTAATAACCTTCTAAATTACTTTCTGTCTCAAAAAACATTGTTTTCAATCCATCCTACAAAACAAATGACAGATTAATATTCATAAATACAACTGTTTCATCTCACTACCTTTCTCAGAAGACTTCAGGGGCTTGTTACTGTTTTCTGAATTTATATCAAATCTCAACACTGGTATTATTTTTTATTGCTTAATCGTTTTCTGTTTTCCCCTTACAACATATATTTTCTTCATCAATCTCACATTTGGGCCAATGGAATAACCTCCTGTTTCATGATCTTACTCTCCAGAATCATCCTAAATCCAGCTCTAATGCTGCCATCTTTAGGGAGTGTCCCTGAAATTTCTAAGTAGGATGCAGACCTGCTTAGACTACTTACACTTCCAACCATCTTCCCTCCAGAACTGTAAATCTGTTTTGTTGCTTTTATCACAACTTAGAAACATAGCAGATGTTTGAGTTAGCTACCTACTTGGAAATCAAAATCTTATTCAATAGAGTTACAATTCTACTTTCTAGAAAGGTACCCAGAGATATTCTGCGGAATAGCATGGTAGGTTCTATTCATAACATCAACGTGTTGAACTTCACCATCCTAAATCCATTATTCACTCATCAATTAGGTATTTATTCTAGTCCTTTCTGAATTTGTTTATACAATTATCATTTTGTTCTTTATTTTTCAAAAAGATTCTTCCTAACAGAATGCAGTTAATTGCATTTATAATATACACAATGAATAGAAGAAAACTAATATGACATTTTAAAATAAAACTATTATTTGCAGATGCAGAAAACAAAGGCAAATATTTAGTTGTGAAGCATAATTAAAAAAAAACTTTATCTCTTACAGGTATAAACTTTTATGCTTCTTTTAAAAATGTAAAGAATCTGGGGCAAATTTTATAGAATATACATCCTCTATCTTAGTAAACTAAGAAAGAAGTACTTTTCTGTCTAAATATCATTTTCTTGTCAAATTAATAAAACTACACATATATGTTAATCTCTTCTTTTTCAGACTATTTTATATCAATTAATAAAACTACACATATATGTTAATCTCTTCTTTTTCAGACTATATCATTTTTTTCTTTTGATTTTTCAGCTCTCTGTACTGTATTGTGAGACATGTTTCTATTCAACATCCTACATTGAGTTTGGCAGAAACACTAATGCCAAGGTTATCCAAATCCTTTATGGCCCTCTGGGCACTAAACATTCTTCAAACCCTGGCTGCCATTTCTATTAAATTTAATTATTCAATTGCAAAAGTTGTGAAGAGTCTGATGACTGAGAAATGCAGATTAAATCAAATCTCAGATATGTTTTTAAAAATCTAACTTTTCACTGAAAAATTGTTGGCTTGAGCTTTCTCCTTTCGTGCATGCTGTAAAACACAATATATGAGGATGAGAAAGGGGTTAGGGATTGCTGTTAGCCCTAAAAATCATAAGGTTTTTTTGTCTCTTGAAGTCTGTTAGCTTTTTCTTTCATCTACCCTCTTATCCATCCATCCATCCATCCATCCATCCATCCATCCATCCATTCATCCATCCATCTATCCATTCATCCATTCATTCTTTTGTTCATCTCCTTAGAAAACATTTACATCTCTTTACCTCTGACACAGAGAAATAGACCCAAGGAAAATCCAGATCATTTTTCTCTCCTTGTACCGTAGAGCATAATAATACATGTGGAAACAGTTTCTTTGAAGAAGGACTTTCTCATAAGTATGAGAAACCAGAAGTAGTATATTCCTCTAAAATGAGTGTGGCTAATTTCCCTTCTCTATATATTAGAGGGGAAAAATAGCTCATCATTATAAATTAAGAAAAATAAATGGTATTAAATATCTTTGAGTTACTATGAATTCCAGAGGTACCTAACTTATAGTCTCTGTTTCTTAAACATTTGATGCATAATGATATTTATATGCTGTTTATAGACACCATGCTCAATAAAAAGCTTTAAAAATATATAATTGCTAAAGTATGTTTCTGTGTTGCATGGCCCACTATTATTTGTACTTCTTAGTTTATGTTTTACTTACATGCAGGACTAGGTTTAAACCAAATGTGTATGGTTATGTTTGTTATTGACCAACTTCTCCTGCCCTTTTGCTTGTCACTAGGTCGTCTGGCCTATATCCCATTCCTACATAGATATTACTTTTAACTATTTACTAAGAAATACTGATTGTAGCAGTAAATCCTGGTTTGAGCCCAGACTGCTTATATGATGGTTCCTTCTGTTTATGTACTTAACCATCCTCTAGGACAGAGGCTCCACCTGTTATTTTATTACACGGAAATCTTAGCATTGCATATATTTGTAAGGAGATGCTTAATAAAGGTAATTTGAAGGTATAAATGATGCTACTAAGAATTTTAATTTTAGGGACTCTTAGAGCGCAATGCAAATGCCAACCATAAAATTTCTTTTTTTTTTTTTTTTGTGTTACGCGGGCCTCTCACTGTTGTGGCCTCTCCCGTTGCTGGGCACAGGCTCCGGACGCGCAGGCTCAGCTGCCATGGCTCAGGGCCCAGCCGCTCCGCGGCATGTGGGATCTTCCCGGACCGGGGCACGAATCCGTGTCCCCTGCATCGGCAGGTGGATCCTCAACCACTGCGCCACCAGGGAAGCCCTAAAATTTCTTTTTATAACCTTGTGATCATTTCTGTCATTCTTAGAAATAGTTAAAATTTGCCTTCAAGACATTTTTATGTAGGAGATTGCTTTCAATTATTTAAAATTACTTTTAAAGATGTGTTTGTTTATTACTCTGATAGCAAGCCCACACATTCACATATGAAAGTCTACAGAAAACATTGTAGCACAAAACTGCATTATTCTATAGCAATGAAAGTCCTCATATATCAACTATGTTCCTTCTCAAAATGAAAATCAATTTTTCCTGGAATTCTGTCTGTCAACAGACTCTTACAGAGCTGGAGTAGGAGATAATTAAAAAGACAAGGACCCTCCATGGAAAAGGCCTTGCTTTGAGAGCCCTGATATTCACATCTCTTCCTAGCTATAAGTATATACCAATGAAGAAGAAGCTTCTCTAGTTTGAAAGGAACACACATTCTATACAATATCCATAGCTTTTTTATTTCTGAGCCTTTTGTAATAGATCTAGCTTACATGAAATTTAGTTTCTCAAATAGTTTTAATTTTTCCTTAAAAAAATCTACCTTTTGGCATTGGTGAAAATTATTAAGAAAAGATATTTAAATCATATAAATTGTATAAGAGAAAAATAAAGCTAAATAAAATGCTTAAAACCTCATAATGTGATTTTTATAAAAAGTTACACACAAGTTAATGTTATAAATAAAGCTTTGCAAATAATTAAGTAGATATTAAACTTTATGATTCAAATGGAATTACATTCCAATCAAAGTTTATTTCATGGATGCTACCTTGAAATATATACAGCAAGTAATATCCTTAGTAAATTCCTAAAATATAAATGGTATAGAACTGAGTGGCTTAACATTATTGCTGAATTCTTTTAAATGTATTTAGTGTGTTTACAGATGATATAGGGACATATATCCACAATGATCTAATCTTTATGTATACATTCTTACTATATCCCATATCTGTTACCCAAATAATAAGTAGAATAGTCCAGTGAATTCTTCATATTCTTGTGTATGCTGACATTTCTATCCAAAGAGTCATCAAATATTTATGCATTTAAACAAAAGCACTAACTGCTTATCGTAAAAAAGTGTTAGAATAAATCTTTAACCAACTATATCCTTTCAGAAGGAATAATTCTAGAAAGATGAGTAAATTCCTAGATAACTAAAGGTTAACCCCTTAAGCCTGGATATACTTATTTTAAATACCATTGCTGGAAATCTTTCTGAATTACTTTCTTTCTTGCCTTCTTAAATAGTACACTGAACTTGAGGCAAACATTTCTTCTTGATTCAGAATAATCTTCATGAACTTTGTTTATTGTGAAGTGCTAAAACTTCAGCTACAGGTAGTTGGAGTGGAAGATGTAGCCAAATGGATACAATGCCTGAAACTTGCAGAAACAACTTAATTATGTTCTTCCTCAGTCATTGAATATAGTGTAGTGGTTCAGAACATAGTTCTTTGAAACACATAGGCTTGAGTTTGAATCTGAGACCATCCACTTCCACAATCTATTGTGGTTTGGGAAAGGTTATTTCACATCTGCAAAATTTAGTTTTCTGAATGGTGAACTTCAAGTAATAATATCAACCTCTTAAAGTAGGCATATGGAATAAATGAGATGATTTGTATAAATCACTTAAACTAACTGACTGGTATGTAATAAATATTCAGCAAATTGTGGTGATCTACACACAGCAATGTGAGAATTAGGGAAGGACAAGTCAGGATAAACAAAGGTGGAAAGTTACACTTAGATGTTTGAAAGTCTGTTATTGTCGTCTCTGTAACTGGTTTTCTTATTTCTGCTGTCACTCACTGTCTTACTTTCAAAGTCTTTAATCCATTTTGAGTTGATTCTTGTGTGTGGTGTAAAATAGGGGCCCAGTTTCATTCTTTTGCATGTGTATCCCGTTTTCCCAGCACCATTTTTGAAGAGGCTATCCGTTTCCCATTGTATATTCTTGGCTCCTTTGTTACATAAATTAATTGACCAAATATGCATGGGTTCATTTTTGGGCTCTCTATTCTGTTCCATTAATCTATGTCTGTTTTTATGCCAATATCATACTTTTCTGATTACTCAAGCTTTGTAATATAGTTAGAAATAAAGAGGCTGAAATGGCTCCAGCTTTGTTCTTCTTTCCTATGATTGCTTTGGCTATTCCGGGTCTTTTATGGTTCCATACAAATTTTAGGACTGTTTTTTCTATTTCTATGAAAAATGTCATTGGAATTTTAATAGGGATGCATTGAATTTGTCAAATGCTTTAGGTAATATGAACATTTCAACAATATTATTTCTTCCAATTCATGAGCATAGAATATCTTTCCATTTTACTTGTGTCCTCTTCAATTCTTTTTTATGAATGTCTTACAGTTTTCAATGTACGGGTCTTTCACCTCTTAGATTAATTTCTAGGTATTTTATTCTTTTTGATGCAATTGTAAACAGGATTGTTTCTTAATTTCCCTTCCTCATAGTTTGTTAGTATATAGAAATGCAGCTGATTTTTGTATATTGATCTTGTATTCTGAAGCTTTCCTGTGTTTGTTTATTAGTCCTATCAGTTTTTTGGTGGCATCTATAGGATTTTCTACATATAGCATCATGGCATCTGCAAACAATAACAGTTTTACTTCTTCCTTTCCAGTTTGGATTCCTTTTTTTAAATTTCTTTCTTTTTGTCTGATTACTGTGGCTAGGGATTCCAATACTATGTTGAATAAAAGTGGCAAGAGTGAGCATCCTTGTCTTGCTCCTGTTCTTAGAGGAAATGCTTTCAGCTTTTCACTGTTGAGTATGATGTTAGCTATGGGTTTGCATATATGGCCTTTATTATTTGATGTATATTCCCTCTATACCCAGTTTGTTGAGGGTTTTTATCATGAAAATTGTTGAATTTTGTCAAGTGCTTTTTCTGTATCTATTGAGTTAATTATATTATTTTTACCTTTCATTTTGTTAATGTGGTGTGTCACAGTGATTTGTGTATGTTGAACTATCCTTGCATCCCTGGAATAAATCCCACTTGATTGTATTGTATGATCCTTTTAATGCACTGTCGAACTAGTTTGCTTATATTTTGTTGAGGATTTTTGCATCTACGTTCACCAGGAATATTGACCTGTAATTTTTTTTTTCTGGTAGTGTTCTTATCTGGTTTTGGCATCAGGGTATTGCTGGCCTTGTAAAATTAGTTTGGAAGTTTTCCCACTCTTGTATATTTTGGAAGAGTTTGAAGATTGGTGTTCATTCTTCTTGAAATGTTTGGTAGAATTCACCAGTAAAGCCATCTCATTCTGGACTTTTCTTTGTTGGGAGGTTTGATTACTGATTTAATCTCCTTACTAGTAATTGGTGTGTTCAGGTTTTGTATTTCCTCATGATTCAAGCTTGGTAGATTGTATATTTCTAGGAATTTATCAATTACTCCAGGTTGTCCAATTTGTTGGCATATAATTGTTTATAGTAGTCTCTTATGATCCTTTGTATTTGTGTGGTATCAATTGTAATGTCTCTTTATTCATTTTTTTTTTTAAATTTGAGTCCTCTCTCTTTTTTTCTTGGTTAGTGTAGCTAATGCTTTGTCTGTGGTAGTTTTATTTTTCTTATTTTTAACTCCAAAAATATATATTTCTTCCCCTGCCCCATACCAGCACTCTCCCCTCGACCACAATTATTTCTCAGTTTGAAATCACTCTGATATCCTTAGTTTTGTTGTAGCAAATATTTTACTTTAAGTGTTTATAACATGGTATGAACACTTTAAACATTTATATTAAACTAAAGCTGAATTCATTTTATAATTAAAAGGATGGAAACAAATAGTAGAACAGGAGATGCCATCACAATGAGGCCAAGGTTAGTTGTTTTATTTTTTGCTTAGAGATTAAAATCTATTGTAGGTGTGTGTTCCCTTTAGAGGCACTCAAGCATAAATGGAGGTTGAGATTCACTACAATGCAATTCAGAATTTATTGTAAGATGTTTCCTGTCCCAAAACATAGGTATTATTTTCTACTATAGCAACTTTGTCCTTTTAGTTGGCCTCAGTTTCTTGTTTTAGAATCATTTTAAATTGGATAATTAGTGTGTGGTGGTGGTATTGTTCTGGTGATGGTGGTGGAAGTCTTGTCTACTAAAAGACTGTGACATGAAGAGTATAGGAAGACCTCAAAATTTGTTCTAATCCTCTTTTATAGAATATTTTTACATACATAAAGTTCATCCTGATAAGTTTAGGGCTGGTGAGATTTCTGGTCATAGATAGTCCAGAAGCAGATCCCCACCCTGAGCAGCCAGGAAGCAGCATGTTGATGGGGACAAAGACAGTCCAAGGAAACAAAGCTAGCTATTGAAAGAAGCCACAATTCTGAAGATGTATATTCCTCTTTAATAATTGTGCTGAGAATCAGCCCTCATACTCACTTTGTTCAGTGATCCATTTCTTTTCCTTCTAGAGTATTTCTCTCATCTTAACTCACATGTAAGCAAATTACAGACTTAGTCTTATTTATTTCTACATCTCTGGGGTTTAGCACAGTGCCTGGCACATTGTGCCATAATGTGTGATAACCTTGTGATAGATCTGTTTTTGCCAAATGTGACTTCTGCATGTTGAATACTCATCTTTTTGAGGGGTGTTCATGTATTATAGACCACTTTAAACCTTTTGTGGGACAGGGCAAAAATTCAAATAACATTCAAATACAAATAAGCAGTCAGCACTTATCAAATTTAAATTGAGAATTAGGAAACAGCAAAAGCTAAGGAGTGTGCCACGCCCACCCTGGTAGAGTTTAAAAGGTGATTCTAGAGGAAATGTCCTTTATATTATAAAAATATTTTGCCAAAATATTAAACTCTAACTGGACTCTGGTTAGTTTCTCCATTTAAGAAAGATCATGTAACTTACAGGCAGTTCCCATCATGTTGTGTTTGTTTCTCTGCAATGCACTCAAATGTTTAGTTTATACTGTGAAAAGGAGTTTATGTCTTGATTACTCTTGTTATTAAGATTATGTATAGAACTATATCACAGAACATAAAATGAATGGGAATATTATTTTTGAGGATAAATAATAGGTGTTATACAAACCATTTATTTAAAAATAAGGGGGTAATAAAAAGTAACTGCAGATTTAGTAACAGCAAAGATGAGTTTCAAATCCAGTTGAAGCAACTGTGGTATGAATAAGCTGTTAAAATATATGTATATTTCTGATGAGTTCTAATGTAAGAGTGTTACCTCTTTATTTTGTTAAAAGGAAAAGAAAACATGTAAGTAGAGTTTCATACTCCATTTTTGGACAGTAAAGTTATGCCGTGGCAGAACTGAAAAGCAGGCAAGGTGTACTTTAAGCGTTTCACTGGTCATTATTAAATCTTCATTACCAAATCTTAGGACTGCCTAGTACCATGCATGTGCAGGGCTTACTGTTTTAAAAACAATAGAAAGCAGACTGCTAGTGTAATGTGTTGTAAAATCTGATTAACTGGATGTTTCAATGGGGAAAAATGTGAATCTAGAATGCCAAGTTTAAGACTAAATTTAAAATTTTTAATCTAAGGTGTACAATATCAGATAATCATATTAAATAGTATCATTTTTCAAAACAGCTATTAAATTAGCTAACATGAGGATTTCAGATACATAATTTAAGATAATATTTATCTTTAATAAAAAGTTCCTGTATTCATTTCTTGAAAATGCTGTTCTTATTTATGTGATGGGCAAAATTAGATTAAAATAAATTCCTCTACAATATTATGAAGAGCTGAATTTTCAAATGCAAATATCTTGCACCTGGTATTATTTAATATTATCATACAATGTATTCATATTTCAGAATAATTATGTTACTTCTCATATGCAATCTATGTTATTTATTTTTATTATTTTCAAAGATAAGAGATAGAGCACAATGAAATGTCCTTAAGCCTCAACCAGTTAAGTTCCCCATTATAAATAGATGGTAACAATGCAATACCATTGTACTAGGTAAACGTACATTAATTCAGTATATATATGTAATACTTTTCTAAATTTTTGCTGGCAGACCAGGCTTTTAATTAAACACAGCTGAGAAAATTAGACATTAATATCTGAAAAAAGTTTCAATTAAATAAAATCAAATAAAAATGAATGTGTACAATAGTACAAAGTGGAAATGATCATACTGTAAGTCCATAAGCTTTGTTTTATTTATTTATTTTTTTAACATCTTTATTGGAGTATAATTGGTTTACAATGGTGTGTGTCTTTATTCCTGTCCTGCCCCTAGGTTCTTCAGAACCTTTTTTTTTTTTTTTTTTTAGATTCCATATATATGTGTTAGCATATGGTATTTGTTTTTCTCTTTCTGACTTACTTCACTCTCTATGACAGACTCTAGGTTCATCCCCCTCACTACAAATAATTTCATTTATTTTTATGGCTGAGTAACATTCCATTGTATATATATGTGCCACATCTTCTTTATCCATTCATCTGTCGATGGACACTTAGGTTGCTTCCATGTTCTGACTATTGTAAATACAGCTCCAATGAACATTGTGGTACATGACTCTTTTTAAATTATGGTTTTCTCAGGGTATATGCCCAGTAGTGAGATTGCTGAGTCATATGGTAGTTTTATTTCCATTACTCTAGGAGGTGGGTCAAAATGGATCTTGCTGTGATATATGTCATAGAATGTTCTGCCTATGTTTTCCTCTAAGAGTTTTATACTATCTGGTCTTACATTTAGGTCTTTAATCCATTTTGAGTTTATTTTTGTGTATGGTGTTAGGGAGTGTTCTAATTTCATTCTTTTACATGTTGCTGTCCAGTTTTCCCAGCACCAGTTCTTGAAGAGGATGTCTTTTCTCCATTGTATGTTCCTGCCTCCTTTATCAAAAATAAGGTGACAGTAGGTATGTGGGTTTATCTCTGGGCTTTCTATCCTGTTCCATTGACCTATATTTCTGTTTTTGTGCCAGTACCATACTGTCTTGATTACTGTAGCTTCGTAGTATAGTCTGAAGTCTGAGAGCATGATTCTT
>NC_041223.1:58437981-58476681 GCF_002837175.3 Physeter macrocephalus | reverse complement strand
ATTCCTCCAGCTCCATTTTTCGTTCTCAAGATTGCTTTGGCTCTTCGGGGTCTTTTGTGTTTCCATACAAATTGTGAAATTTTTTGTTTTAGTTCTGTGAAAAATGCCATTGGTAGTTTGATCGGGATTGCATTGAATCTGTAGATTGCTTTGGGTAGTATAGTAATTTTGACAATGTTGATTCTTCAAATCCAAGAACATGGTATATCGCTCCATCTGTTTGTATCATCTTTAATTTCTTTCATCAGTGTCTTATAGTTTTCTGCATACAAGTCTCTTGTCTACTTCGGTAGTTTATTCCTAGCTGTTTCATTCTTTTTTTTGCAGTGGTAAATGGGAGTGTTTCCTTAAAGTCTCTTTCATATTTTTCATCATTAGTGTATAGGAATGCAAGAAATTTCTGTGCATTAATTTTGTATCCTGCTACTTTACCAAATTCATTGATTAGCTCGAGTAGTTTTCTGGTAGCATCTTTAGGATTTTCTACGTATAGTATGATGTCATCTGCAAACAGTGAAAGCTTTATTTCATCTTTTCCGATTTGGATTCCTTTTATTTCTTTTTCTTTTCTTTTATTTCTTTTTCTTCTCTGATTGCTGTGGCTAAAACTTCCAAAACTATATTGAATAATAATGGTGAGAGTGGACACCTGTCTTGTCTTGTTCCTGGTCTTAAAGGAAATGGTTTGTCTTGTTTCTGATCTTAGAGGAAATGGTTTCATTTTTTCACCATTGAGAATGACGTTGACTGTGGGTTTGTCATATATGGCCCGTATTATGTTGGGGTAATAAACCCTTTCTGGAGGGTTTTTATCGTAAATGGGTGTTGAATTTTGTCGAAAGCTTTTTCTGCATCTCTTGAGATGATCATATGGTTTTTCTCCTTCAATTTGTTAATAAGGTGAATCACATTGATTGATTTGCATATATTGAAGAATCCTTGCATTCCTGGGATAAACCCCACTTGATCATGGTGTATGATCCTTTTAATGTGCTGTTGGATTCTGTTTGCTAGTATTTTGTTGAGGATTTTTGCATCTATGTTCATCAGTGATATTGGCCTGTAGTTTTCTTTCTTTGTGACGTCTTTGTCTGGTTTTGGTATCAGGGTGATGGTGGCCTCGTAGAATGAGTTTGGGAGTGTTCCTCCCTCTGCTATATTTTGGAAGAGTTTGAGAAGGATAGGTGTTAGCTCTTCTCTAAATGTTTGACAGAATTCGCCTGTAAGGCCACCTGGCCCTGGGCTTTTGTTTGTTGGAAGATTTTTAATCACAGTCTCAATTTCAGTGCTTGTGATTGGTCTGTTTATGATCACAGGATCCTAAACAGACCAATCTCTCTTGATCCTTTGTATTTCTGCAGTGTCAGTTGTTACTTCTTTTTCCTTTCTGATTCTATTGATTTGAGTCTTCTCACTGTTTTTCTTGATGAGTCTGGCTAATGGTTTAGCAATTTTGTTTTTCTTCTCAAAGAACTAGCTTTTAATTTTATTGATATTTGCTCTTGTTTCCGTCATTTCTTTTTCATTTATTTCTGATCTGATCTTTATGATTTCTTTCCTTCTGTTAAGTTTGTGGGGTTTTTTCTTCTTCTTTCTCTAATTGCTTTAGGTCTAAGGTTAGGTGGTTTATTTGAGATGTTTCTTGAGGTAGGATTGTATTGCTATAAACTTCTCTCTTAGAACTGCTTTTACTGCATCCCATAGGTTTTGGGTTGTCATGTTTTCATTGTCATTTGTTTCTAGGTATTTTCTTATTTCCTCTTTGATTTCTTCAGGGATCTCTTGGTTATTAAATAGTGTATTGTTTAGCCTCCAAGTGTTCATGCTTTTACAGATTTTTTCCTGAAATTGATATCTAGTCTCATAGCGTTGTGGTCGGAAACCCTTGATCATTATGTAGTGTCCTTCTTTGTCTCTTGTAATAGTCTTTATTTTAAAGTCTATTTTGTGTTATATGAGAATTGCTACTCCAGCTTTCTTTTGGTTTCCATTTGCATGGAATATCTTTTTCCATCCCCTCACTTTCAGTCTGTATGTATCCCTAGGTCTGAAGGGGGTCTCTTGTAGACAGCATATATACAGGTCTTGTTTTTGTATCCATTCAGCCAGTCTATGTCTTTCGGTTGGAACATTTAAGACATTTACACTTAAGGTAATTATTGATATGTATGTTCCTATTACCATTTTGTTAATTGTTTTGGGTTTGTTATTGTAGGTCTTTTCCTTCTCTTGTGTTTCCTGCCTAGAGAAGTTCCTTTGGCATTTGTTGTAACACTGTTTTGGTGGTGCTGAATTCTCTTAGCTTTTGCTTGTCTGTAACAATTTTAATTTCTCCATCGAATCTGAATGAGATACTTGCTGGGTAGAGTACTCTTGGTTGTCGGTTTTTCCCTTTCATCACTTTAAATATGTCCTGCCACTCCCTTTCCATTTCATTTCCTCATCTGACATTAAAGGTTCCTTTGCTGTGTAACCTATGTGAGAATTTCTATGTTTCCACCCCCTCTACCTTCAATCTAGAGATTAGTCAGGAAAGGCTAACTAATAAGCAGTTGTCATTCTGCTAAACAACCAGAGTATTTGAATGTAAAATTTATGCCTTTAATAGGACAAATTATGGTATAATAAACATGGATAGTTTGTTGAGTATATCAAATTTCCACACATGCTCTCCAAGGGGCTCAGTTTCCTCTGATAAGGAATAAAAAACATCTCTCTAAGCACTTGCAATGTCAGTAGGCATTGGCAGAGGTTACAAGGGAGTCACTAATTCTAGGGAGTACTTCAAACCGTGCTTCTTGCTCTAAATTTTGTGAGCCTGAAGGACCTTGTAATCTGTAGGAAATCTTCAGTCCCTGCTATAATCATGATGACATTTGTAATCTTTATGCAGTGATAATTAAGACATCTAAACCTGATATTCCACTAGGATCAGTATGAGTTATAAAATTAATCGCCATTTTTGCCCAGGGGAATTATTTATCTGGGGTAAGTATGTTTCACGTCTAGTGTTTGTGTGTAGGAAATTGACATGTTAATCAAGATTTTTATATTGATATACAGGGTGATAGACATTGGGCAAAAATCTGTCACATAATGCATAGAAATGGATTTTTATTTTGACTTCCAATGCTAAATTAATCTCTTTTGCTATTTTCCTACCAGGACATAAAAAAAATATATGAGTTGTCTGACTATTTAAGAAAAATAACAATTTATATATTACTTTCCTGTACAACTGAGGAGAATTGCTGCATAATATAGGATAAGTGAACTTAAAAGTTTTGACTACTTGTCTGTCTTTTTTTATTTTTTATTTTATTTTATTATATTTTTTTGGCTGCATTGGGTCTATGTTGCTGTGTGTGGGCTTTCTCTATTTGTGGCGAGTGGGGGCTACTGTTTGTTGCAGTGCGTGGGCTTCTCATTGTGGTGGCTTCTCTTGTTGTGAAGCACGGGCTCTAGGCACGTGGGCTTCAGTAGTTGCGGCACATGGTCTCAGTAGTTGCAGCACGCGAGCCCTAGAGCACACGAGTTTCAGTAGTCGTGGTACATGGGCTCAGTAGCTGAAGTGTGTGGGCTCAGTAGCTGCGGTTCACAGGCTCTAGGGTGTGTGGGCTTCAGTAGTTGTGGCTCACGGGCTCTAGAGCGCAGGCTCAGTAGTTGTGGCTCGTGGGCTCTAGAGCACAGGCTCAGTAGTTGTGGTGCGTGGGCTTAGTTGCTCCACGGCATGCGGGATCTTCCCAGACCAGGGATTGAACCCATGTCCCCTGCATTGACAGGAAGATTCTTAACCACTGCGCTACCAGGGAAATCCCACTTGTCTTTTAAGTGTATGCTTTTATCTAAGAGTTTTGTTTGGACAGGTACTGGAGAGTCACAGACAAGAGCCATTTCTGGAAAAAAAAGTCCCTCTGATACATAAATAAAGCTACCTTCTATAAATATATTATGAGCACATCCTGTTTTTATATCTGGCAATATAATCATCTTGTTTTTAGGAGCAAATGATGAGAATTTCAACTCTGTTTAAGAAAGGTCTTTACAATGGTGTTTGGGATTAGAATACAGACATTTTAAAGGTGTCATTAAAAATCAAGTAATAGGCTGTTCATTACATCGTTTGCTTTCTTTGACAGCTGGGTTCCAGTTGGTTACATATGGGTTAAAAAAAAAAATCAACATCAGGCTAAATGTAACTTTGCATCTGACTCAGGGAGTTCTTAAACGAAACTATTAAACTGGCTGTTTTGTACTATAAAGAGAGAACTTTAATTAAATTTATGTATATAGTTTCATAGGTCAGCAATATGCATTTAAAAATCTCTATACATGATAGTAAATAACATGATGTCATTCCCTGTATGCTTTTAAATGGCACAGCATTTTTTGTGAAAACAATCTCCAAATCATAAATATTAATCAAAAAATATTCAAAGTAATCCACATATTCACAGAAACCATAATTTTCCTATTAAATAAGAAAATAATCCACAAGTGAACCTCAAATAGGAATACATGTAGTATTGTAACTTGATGAGCCTTTAACTAAATCTAGATTTTAAGGTTTTAAACCACAAAATAAAACCAAACGTTATATAAAAACATTCAATAAAACAGGAGCTTTGACTATTTAGAGTACATATGTCTGTCTTGAATCGTATTGTGAATTATATAAAAACATATGTCAATACAACTGAGCAGAAGAATGTATGACTTATTAAACTTGTTTCAGTATGGTAAAGCAGTTAATAAAGTATTAATTAGATCTCTCACTGTGTCTTAGGAAGAGCTAAGTCAATGCAATATATAATCCCTTGCTTGTAATGAAGCAGCTTTGAGAGAGGACCACAGGAAGGCTACCATTAATGTGATGAATGGACAAAAAGCTCCTGCTTGTGTGTGGGGAGGTTGGAGGTGGTTCTAAAGGTAGATTGATAAAAGGTCTGAGTCTTGATTACGAGCTTGCCTTGCTGCAGCTGACAACTCATTCATGTAGTGTGGGTGAATGACACTTCCAAATCCAACTCTTCACTTCAGGTGCTCCCCAAAAAAAGACTGGGGCCTCTGAGTCTTGATCTAGGAGGACGCACCAATACACCAACAGCTACTGGCTGTATTCTTTATCCATTTCACTAAGCCGGAGATACACTGGTTCATTTTTCCACAATATTAAATAGTCTCCTCCCCACTCCCCCCCCTTTTTTTTTTGGCTTACATAAAGGTATGCCTAATTTAGAAGAAACAAGCTGAAGGACTTGGGCGAACTGAAATATGCCCCTTGTGTATTAACTGAAGACATCCTAGGAACCACCCTGCAGCACCAAGTTAAACCTGAACTCTTCCTATGCATATTCTACATTACTGACAGAAATGAGAAGATCAGAATAGTTTTGGCACTGAATTATTTCATTTTGTTTGAGTCTCTCTGCTTTATTACAAACACGACAAGCCAGAAAGCAACCAGCCTGGATTGGTTTGTGTGCTGGTGCCAAGAAGAGCTAATCAGAGTCCAGCATATGGGGCATTTGAACAAGGAAATGGGTGTTAAGTATCTGTGTTTGGACTGCTTCAGAAGCATGTGGGTTTTGCTTGGTAATCTTAGAGGTACCGCGATCGGAGAGAACAGCTGTGGCCACTCTAACTGTAAGTGGCCTAAATTACCCCTTGGCCTTCCCACCTTCCCCTTGTGAAAATTCCTCTTTGGCTTCATGGATATTTTTCCAAACTGCCAAAGAGTTTATTTGATGAAGACTTATTTCTAGATTTAGGAATGAAATTGTTGCTGATGTACTGCAGTCAAATTCAGTGAATACTTATTGAATATCTACTGTGTATAAGGCAACACATGGATAATATTCATTGAGATGCAAGATAAAATAGTGGGTAAGAGCAATTCCGAAGCCAGATCACACAGGTTTGAATGACTGCCGTTTTACAGTGTAGAAAATACAGTTAGACTGCAGGCATCTAACTCCTATGTGCTTCGTTTCCCTTATTTGTAAAATGGGAATCTTAATAGAAGTTAGTACGTTGCATAGTATTAAATGAATGAAGTAACCCTATGTTTCAGAAAGGCCCAGGATTCTCAGTCCTTAGAATTCTTCACTTCTTTTTGTCTGCACCCTTTTCTCAGGTGATCTTATCTAACCCTTGTGACTCTAAATACTGTCTATAATCTGGTGACTCCCAAATTCATATCGCAATATCTGGACCTCTCCTCTGAAATGTAGATTCTTACAACTTTCTATATGACATTTCAAACTGAAGTCCTCATTTTATCCCTGACGACCTATTATTTTGTCACCTTCCCTGATTCAGCAAATGGCGACTCCATCCTCCCAGCTGCACAGGCCCAAAATTTGGAAGTAATTTTCAATCTTCTTTTTCCTTTACACC
The DNA here is from genome assembly GCF_002837175.3 of Physeter macrocephalus. Taxonomy (NCBI): domain Eukaryota; kingdom Metazoa; phylum Chordata; class Mammalia; order Artiodactyla; family Physeteridae; genus Physeter; species Physeter macrocephalus. The sequence continues at coordinate 58,470,282 of NC_041223.1, read as the reverse complement.
CCATATGCGATCTACCAGCCAAATCTGTCAGCTATACCTTCAAATATATCCAGAATCTGACCTCTTCTCACCATCTCTACCACTACCTTCCTGGTCCAAGTCACTGTCATCTCTCACCTTATCACAGGAGCCTCCAACTTGTCCCCCTGCATCTATTCTTTCCCCCACTCAGTTTCCTCTGAACACAGCAAAATCATTCTTCTAAAGTATAAGTAAAATCATAGCTCTCCTCTGCTGGGAAAAACCAAAACCCTTAACAACCACCTCTAAGGACCTACCTGAGCTCCACTCCCCACCCTGACTCCTCTGCTCTCGGCTCTGACTACTCTCTCCTTCCCTCCTTCAGCCTCTGTGACCTCCTTGCTCTTTTTTGGACATGCCAGACATGCCCCTGCCTGTGGGTATTTGCATGTTGCTGTTTCCTCTCTCCTAGGGCTCCTCCTTCAGACAGCTGAATAGCTCGCTCCTGGGGCTCCCCTTCCAGGTCTTGCACCAATGTCACCTTCTCAATAAGCACTTCCCTGATCACTCTATTAAAATTACCACCTAGCTGCTAGCACTCTGAATTTTTCTTCCCTGCTTTTCTCCATAACAATCACCACCCTCTCTCATATTATATATTTTACTTGTGCACTTATTTTCTCCTCCAGTAGAATGGAATTTCCAAGAGAGTAGGGATCTTTGACTTTTTTGTTCACTGCTGTATCCTCAGAGCTTACAGTAATGCCTAGTACATATTAAGCATATTTGTTGAATGGTCGAATTAATTTATTCTGTGAGAATTTTCTGAGCAGTAAACATACAGTATTGGATTAAGTGCTGCTTAGAATAAAAAGAAGATAAAAACACGCCATACCTTCAAGAAAGTTAAAATCTAAGCTAGGAAATAAAGCATACAAATATTTGCAGTATGAAACAATACAATGGCATAAAAATTAGAATTAAAATGCTAAGGGGAATAAGGGGGGGCTCTTTAAAGAAACTGAGCTTTAAGAATGGACGCTTAATATGTAATAGGATTTCAGCCAGGAGAGATGAGATGGGAATTAGAGGATTGCTAAAACGGAAGGACTAACATGAACAAATCTATATAGCAATGGAAAAGGTAGGTTATAAACAGAGAATAGTATGCATTTCAGTTTGAGAAGCATGTGGAATATACACATAAAGAGAGTGGGAGATGTCAGTTATGTATAGTGGACACATCCTCACATACAGTTACTGACAAATGGAAGCTTCTGTGTTCCTGTTCCTTGAGCTGGGGAAACCACATGGTTTCTGACCCCTTGTTCCGACCTCTCTTTTGTCCAGAGCCAATAAAATCAATAGTGGGCAGATGCCTGTGAATAGCCTGATGTGGAAAGCCCCATTCTCTCAAACAGCAAAGATCACTCCAGTGAATCAGGTTTTGTCTCTTGAGAACTTCTACTGTGAAGTGTGGAGACAATCAGATGAAAGCAATGGGAACATCACAGAAATGACATGAGGCAGAGAGAGGCCAAGAAGATTCGTAAGCAGAAGTTAATGGTTATTTACAAGTATAAAGAAGCCCTGATGAAGCAAATGTTTAGTGAAAGTTTGAGAAGAAGCTGACTGAAATGAGAAAATAATACACAGAATAAAGGGTAGCCTTGCTGGTAGAAAGAGAATTAGTCAAAAACACACTGAGAGGAGCCAGGACTTGGGAAATACCTAGGCTATTAATGGCAGTGCACAAGTTAAGAAGATGCGAAAATTCCTGCTCTTACTGTTATTGGAGCAACAAGATGAGAGCTACGTGGATCCTGAATGGTTTAACATTTCTTTTGCAAATCAAAATGGCAATGAGATATTACCTCATATCTGTCAGAAATGGCTATTATCAAAAAGTCTATAAATAACAAATGTTGGTGAAGAGGTGGAGAAAAAGGAACCCTAGTACACTGTTGGTGGGAATGTAAACTGGTGCAGCCGCTATGGAAAACACTATGGAGGTTCCTGAAAAAAACTAAAAATAGAACTGTCATATGATCCAGCAAATCCACTCCTGGGTATATATTTGGAAAAATGAGAACACTAATTCAAAAAGATACATGCACCCCAGTGTTCATAGAAGCATTATTTACAATAGCCAAGATATGGAAGCAACCTAAGTGTCCATCAACAGATGAATGGATAAAGAAGATGTGATATATATACGCACAATGAAATATCACTCAGCCATAAAAAGAATGAAATTCTGCCATTGGCAACGATGTGGACGGACCTAGAGGGTATTATGCTTGGTGAAATAAGTCAGACAGAAAAAGACAAATACTTTATGTTATTACTTATATGTGGAATCTAAAAAATGGATGAATAAAATTTCTTTTCTTGGATTTCTTTGAGAGTCATTTCTGCCTCATTACCATCATAGCTGCATGATGTGTCCCATTATTTACAGTGAACTTGCGTTGCTGATACTTGCAAGTCAAAGGTCCTTACACAAATGTTTTATCCTCTAGTCATTAGCTTCCTCTTCTGAACTATGATGTAACAAATGAAGTGGACTTGCTAGATGTCTTTCAAGGATCTCTATAGCAATGAAAATAATCTATGATTTTTTTCTGTTGGATATTTACTTGTGTGTTTTCCATGTAGAATAGTATTATCATAAAGTAGACCATTGTTCTATTTGGACAGCTGGGGACAGAAAAAACTAGTTTTGTGAAAACTTATGCAACTGGCTTTTTTTCTCCTTTCATTTGGTGCTTTTGTTTGAAGTTGTATGTCTCGTCCATGAAAGATGCTACCATCCTAGAAAGATGAGAATTTAATTGCTCTCATCAAACATGCTTCCTAATAAATTGCTTACTCTGGCATAGAAAATTAGAAGTAGTTTTAATATGAGCAAAAGTCTTTTTAACATGGCAGATTTTATACGATTTAGATGTATATAACTAGATTTCTTTATAACATATGTCATCTGTCATTGAATATTGGCATGATGGCTGCAGTTGATGTTGTTATAGACATAAATACAATGATAAATGGATCTTGTTTTGCTTGTAGTATTTTCTAAATTTTCTCTTAAAGAAAAAATATAAAGTAATATTTTGACATAAATTTATATTTATAAGGTAGAGGAATATTTTAATTCTACTTCATTTGTAATACTTAATTTTGCTTTCTTGGACCTAGTGATGCAAAGCAGGTCACTTAAATGCAATATGAAAGTAAATTGAACTTCCTCCTGTCAGTTGTTTTTCCCATCTACTCAAATGATTTTCTGCATTAGTAGAATTTGTTTATTTTTTCTCTGGAGGAAGGCGTTTCTTCAAGGCAACCCATACTTCTCAAGTTTTCAAATAAAAATGGTCTAGTTTAATATAATTTCACAGAACTTATTTTTTTTTCATGAGGACACTAATGAAGTCTGCTGCTTTGCTTGACATCAGGAAATCTTTTCTTAGCATCAGGAGATAGTAGCAAAACTAACATTTAAAAAATGCCATAATAAATCTAAATATAGGGAAGTGCTTGAGGAACAAAATCTAGAAAAACAAAGTCAAAGAGAGGAATCATTTCTGTTTGTCAAGTGAATCAGCATCAAAGTTATTACTAGCTACATCTATGCTGCACTGTTATTTAAATTTTTATAATATTTTTAAAGAACATAGCAGAAAAAATTCAAGATCAGCATAATCATGTAAAGTTTTAGCAATGTAACCTAGAAGATACAAAGAGAAAGAGAAGGAACTGACATTATAGATCATATAACAAGGCATTCACAACTGTTTAATGCAATAATAATTTATAAACGCATGCATATGTCAGAAGTTGCAAAAATGCAAGACTCTGGGACTTGACTTTTAGTTACATGCTGAAATTACAATAGATGGGGATCTTACTACATGAAAAAGGATTATGATTAGTAAACTGCTTTTTACATTTTCCTAAGCTCTGAATAAGGATATTTTTCACTTGAAAAGTGAAGTAGAGGAATCCCCCAGCATAAGTACTTCCTTCTCCTCTACATAACTAATTTAACAAGGTTATAATAACATCCTGATAATCCTCAATCATGATTATAATCTAAAAAATTGAGATTTTTTTCAAAATTAATCAACATTAATAAATTAGTAAGTTCTTTGAATTTCAGAAATTTGCTCCACATCTGCCATTGCATTTTCAAAATAACTTGTTGATTCTGGGGCTCTGTATTTATTTAAACTCCAAAGCATTTTTTATAAAATTAATTTTAAAATGTCAAAATTGTATATATATATATTTATATACATATGTGAATGTGTATATGTATATTGAATGTGTAAGAATGTGAGTCTGTTGGTCCATTATGATAAAATGAATTCACATATTTATATATTCAATCATTTAATCATTCAATAAATAGTGTCTACAGTGTCCCAGGCACTGTGCTACCACATAATGATGAATCAGGTATGTATCCTAATCTCATGCAACTCAAGAGAGGGGGCACAATTCAAATAAAGAAACAAACAATGCAATGAGGTAAATATTATATAGGATATTCATAGGATAGTCTCCACTTGCAGTAAGAACATATGCGGTGTTGGGGACCTAGTGAATTGAGTGCTCCAGGCAGAGAGTGTAAATGGCCAGATCCACCTGGAGGACCAAGCTAACATAAAGTTTTGCAAACAAAAAATGATACATAACTTTCAAACAGAAAGAAGTCTTTCTTTTTTCTTTTCTTTTCTTTTTTAAATAAAATCAAGGGAAAAGAGAGGGCACAAAGCAGTAACAACATGAGTTTCTGTAGTAATGCAGTGAGGGTTTTAGGGCTGGGGCTTAAGACATTAGCACTGAAGCTAGGCCCTTATAGCCAGGTATTTGAGTTTTAATTCCCACTCAGGAATAGGAAGTGATAGGTCAGGACAGGGCATGAATTTAAAACTGAGATTCCTGCATAAAATCAGGAAGGGCTAAATCTTCCATAGAAAGGAACTAAAATCTCTGCCTATGAGATCACAGAAAAAAGTAAAAGGCATAATGCTGCCCAGGGCTCTGAATGGAAAACAAAACAAATCAAATGAAAAAAGCATGTTTTTATAAGAAATCAAAACTCAAAGCTTGTTTCATGCAGGATATGATATACAAATTTCAGTCTCTTCATGGTGCAGGGATTTCGACGTGGACATTGTACCATAAAAATTGATCTTAACACGATGAAATCCTTTGGACATCTGGTAGAGTCAAATGTGAATGCAAAACTACTCTGAAGGAATACTTGCAACCCAGCTGTACACAGAGTCCCACGGAGATAAAAACTCACTCAGGATGAGCCCTAAGTCTCTCCTCACCACCATTAGGAAAGTCATCCACAGTGAGTAGGGAAATCATAACACATCGTAGAGCCAGCATCCCTGAGAACTTGAGATAATAGGACAATCTGAAAAAGACCGTAAAATGTAAATATAAGCTAAATGATGACCAAAATCTTTTTGTCTGTTTTATTTACCATTGTATCCTCAGTGTTGAGGATAATTCTAGAATTTGTTGAATGGATTATTATATTTAAAACAAAGAGATCCAAAGGGAAATAGAGTTGTTAACAATAATAATAATTTTAAAAAGAAGATAAGAAGAAAAAATAAACAGGCAAAGCTGAAATAAACTAAGTATCACTTCTAGAAATGAAAATTATAGATGTTAAAATTAAAAAAAAAAAGAATGGGTTATAGGGCAAATTAGACCAAACTATGCTCAAGAAAAAATATCTGGGGGACTTCCCAGGTGGTGCAGCAGTTAAGAATCCACCTGCCAATGCAGGGGACACGAGTTCGATCCCTGGTCCTGGAAGAGCCCACATGCTGTGGAGCAACTAAGCCTGTGTGCCACAGCTACTGAGCCCGCGTGCTGCAACTACTGAAGTCCATGCACGTAGAGCCCATGCTCCGCAACAAGAGAAGCCACCGCATGAGAAGCCCGTGCACCGCATCGAAGAGTAGCCCCCACTCACTGCAACTAGAAAAAGCCCATGCACAGAATGAAGACCCAACACAGCCAAAAAAAAGAAAAAATATCTGGGGATAATTCCCTAAGTGGGCACAAGTGAAAAAGAGATAGAAAATATGGGAGAATAATTAAGAGACATGGAGAATAAAATGATAGAGTCTGTCTATCTATCTGTCTATCTATCTATCTATCTATCTATCTATCTATCATCTGTCTGTCTGAAGTAGGATTTCCAGAAGGAGCCGATAGAATGGGGAAGAGATATTTAAGGAGCTAATATCTGAGGGATTTTGAGTTAATGAAACATATGAATCCCCAGATTAAAATTCACAGTGAGTTCTGAGGAGATTATATAAAAATAAACCCATTTATAGACATTTTGAACAAATGAATTAGAATTGGTTAGACAACAGAGATTTTAAAAGCAACATTAGAGGCTAAAAACAAGAGAATGGCATCTTCAAAGTGCTGAGAATAAATAATCATCAGACTAGAATTCTAATTCAGAATTGCTAAATTCGTGATGAACATTGAGGCTAAAATAGACATTTTCAGGCAAACAAAGACTGCAGAGGTTTCTAGGCAAAGACACTGATCTACTAAAGAGTGTACTTCAGAAAAAAGAAATTGAAACCAGGTAGAAAAAATGTGAGACGTTATAAGCAAAGGTGAGCAAAGAATTGCTAACATATAAGCAAATATAAATAATTGATAGCTTTAAAAATAATTTTGGGGCAGCTAACAGAAAGATATAAATAAAATACAAGATAGGAATAAGAGTATTGTCAGGGTGAAGAGTGTACACAGGCATTCTTTTTTTTTTTTTTTTTTTTTTGCGTAAGGGAAGAGAGTAGAAATTTCCTTATTTTGTTAGGGTAAAATATGCATACAACTTAAAATATAAGGGTAATTAGAATATAAACAGGTACAACTTTGAAGGTAGTTGATGAAAAATGGGGGAATTTAAAAATTGACCAGGCCATTGATAAGAAAAAGAAGTATAAAAAAGTATAAATTAAAAGCAAAAAGCAATCTAAGCAGAGAATGCTGCGTATGTATGTAAAAGCCTGAAAGTCAGGGAAAGCAGTCACACTGGGAGCCGTAAATAGTTCCAAGTGGCTGGAGAGAAGGCAGTTTGAGGTATGCAGGGTGAAAAGAATTAGGGTGTAAGATAAGGTGGGGTTAGAAAGGTGTTTAGGAGTCATAAAGATCATCATATTCCATTTCAAAAGCCACAAAAGTTTTTTTTTTAATATCAGTGAAGCCTGCAGTTTGTGTACATTGAAAGACCAATCCTGCCATGTGCAGCAACATGCATGGACCTTGAGGGTATTTTGCTAAGAGAGAAAAGGCAGAGAGAGAAAGAGAAACACTGTATGATATCACTTATATGTGGAGTCTGAAAAAGCTGAACTCATAGAAACAGAGAGTAAAATGGTGGTTACCAGGGGCTATGGGGTGGGAATTGGGGAGATGTTGGTTAAAGGATACAAACTTGCAACTAATAGCTTAAATAAGTTAACCGAGAGCTAATGCACAGCATGATGATTAAAGTCAACTGTATTATAGACTTCAAAGTTGCCAAGAAACTACATCTGAAATGTTCTCACCACAAAAAAAGAAATTATGATTATCAGACATGATAAAGGTGTTAGCTTTTTTATAAAGGTGTAAAGCTTCAGTTGTAATCATATTGTAATATAAAAATGTATCAAATCAACACCATTGTACACCTTAAACTTATACAATGTTATATGTCAATTATATTTCAAATAAACCAAAAAGATCATTCTTGCTGCAGTGAAGAATCCATGGGAAAGATGGACTGGAGGCAGGAGCACCAATTAGCCTAGTGAAACAAAAATGTCATGATGTAAGGTGGGAACAACGGCAGTGACAGATTAGAGAAACAGACAAAGCTGAAGAACTGATGTAATTCAGACAGTGAAATGGGTGGTGAAGGGGGAGGAGAAATAAAAGATGAAACCAAAGTTTTTGGCTTGAATATTGAAGTGAAGGAGGCTGAGATTCCCTAAGACACTGAAGAGGTAATTAGGATTAGTTTTAATGGTTGCTAAATTGTCAGAAACTTGTGAGGCCATGCTGGGAATATTTACACTGCAGAAATTGGCACAAAGCACATTCAGGGTTGGTTTTTATTTTTGAGAGCTAGTTTACCAGTATCTGACTGAGATTTGGATGCTGGTGCTGGAAGTACTGATGGCACATCCAAATAATGGTGTTTGGTAGATAATAGATTAAATGTGTCTGGAGCTCAGGAGAAAGGTATTTTGGAGATAGAGATTTGGGATTCAGGCCTTTTGGGTGATTGAGTTATTTATTTACTAACTAAATTTGTTTACATACTTGAAGAGAATAGTCATAACCTGGACCATGATAACTTTTAAATATTTTTAGTGCTTCAGAAAGGTAGATTGATTTTTGCTTGGCTTTGAAGTATATATTATATATAGAACTAAATGTATTTACCTGTTTATATAATGTATTCAGGATGCATTTGGGCATAACTCTTCTTTTTTTTTTTTTTTTTTGCGTTGCGCGGGCCTCTCACTGTTGTGGCGCCGGCTCAGCGGCCATGGCTCACAGGCCCAGCCGCTCCGCGGCATGTGGGATCTTCCCCGACGCGGTTTTTTTTTTTGCGTTGCGCGGGCCTCTCACTGTTGTGGCGCCGGCTCAGCGGCCATGGCTCACAGGCCCAGCCGCTCCGCGGCATGTGGGATCTTCCCGGACCGGGACACGAACCCGTGTCTCCTGCATCGGCAGGCGGACTCCCAACCACTGCGCCACTAGGGAAGCCCTAATTCTTCATTTTTAAAACATAGCGTATTTGAAAAAAACTTTGGTTCATTTTTCCTCAGTTTGTGCTTCTGTTTCTCCAGTTATTAGCTTATTATCTATCAGCTCTAAATCCACCTTCCCCATCCCCTGTTTTGCAGTACTGGAGCTGGACCCTACAAACATTTCTCCTTTGTCAGTTTACTCAGTGTTAGGTTTTGTCAACAGAGGACACTGGAGGGTAATGTAAGTTATAGCAGAGGAGAGGGGTTCTCTTTCTGTTATTTTTTAAATTGAAGTATAGTTAATTAGCAGTATTGTGTTAGTTTCAGGTACACAGCAAAGTGATTCAGTTATATATATGCTTTTTAAAAATTCTTTTACATTATAGGTTATTAAAGATATTAAATATAGTTCCCTGTGCTATACAGTAAATCCTTGTTGTTTATCTATTTTATATATGGTAGTGTGTATTTGTTGATCCCATACTCCTAATTAATCCCTCCCCCCTTCTCCTTTGGTAACCATAGTTTGTTTTCGATGTCTGTGAGTCTGTTTCTGTTTTGTAAATATGTTCATTTGTATTATTTTTTAGATTCCACATATAAATGATATCATATGATATTTGTCTTTCTCTTTCTGACTTACTTCACTTAGTATGGTAATCTTTAGGTCCATCCATGTTGCTGCAAATGACATTATTTTTTTCTTTTTTATGGCTGAGTAATACTCTGTTTTAGATAGATATAGATCACATCTTCTTTATCCATTCATCTGTTGATGGACACTTAGGCTGCTTCCATGTCTTGGCCATTGTAAATAGTGCTGCTGTGAACATTGGGGTGCATGTATCTTTTCAAGTTAGAGTTTTTGTCTTTTCCAGATATACGCCCAAGAGTGAGATTGCTGGATCATATGGTGAGTCTATTTTTAGTTTTTTAAGGGACCTCCTTATTGTTTTTCATAGTGGCTGCACCAATTTACATATCTCCCAACAGTGTAGGAGGGTTCCCTTTTCTCCACACCCTCTCCAGCATTTACTGTTTGTAGATTTTTTGATGATGGCCATTCTGACTGGTGTGAGGTGCTACCTCACTGTAGTTTTGATTTGCCTATCTCTAATAATTAGTAGTGATGTTGAGTATCTTTTCATGTGCCTGGTGACCATCTGTATGTCTTTTTTGGAGAAACATCTATTTCTGTCCTTTCTTTCTATTTTTAATGACTTCTTCTTAGCATGCATGTGGGGATAGGCATGTGGGAACCCCATGGTGCCGGCCTTTCAATGAGTTTCCCCACTCAACTTTCGGAGAATTTCTCCAGCACCCCAGTGGCTGTGGGCTGACTCTAGTCCATGCCATCCAGCAGGTAGCTTCTTGTGTACTAGCTCCGGCCCACAGTGCTCCAGTGAACTCTGATGTCAACCCAGAGGGTGGCTTCCGGTGAGCTAGCTCTGAGCCAGAATACCCCAGACAGCTCTGTCATACCTTTCCTGAGTATCAGTCTTGTGGCCAGGGGATGGGAGAGCTTACAATTTGGCCCCTTCTTTAGGTTTTCTCCCTTATCCCTAGAAGTCAAACTTTCTCTCTAAATTTACTATTTCTGTAGTTTTTAGAAAATTGGTTTTCTAAGGAGTTGTGCTTTGGGGGAGGGACTCTTCAGCAGAGGCAGTTCCTGGCAAGACAGACAACCTTTCTAGCAACCAAGGGAATAAATCCTTTAGTCTTGAAAAGGAATCTAGGAGGCACAGGGCAGAATTGGTAATACTTATATTTTTTGCTTTTCATAGACAAAAATTGTATCATCTCTCTTTAGCAGGAATGACCATGCTTTGCAGAATTGTCCATCAATAAATTTGTAGGTTTGAAGCAAAATCATATGCATGATCCTGGGAGCGTGGGTGTGAAGAGAAGATTAAAACGCAGTGTCAGTTTTTAATGATAATTAGTGTCTGACTGGGAGACCAATAAAAATGTTTAAAAAGGAAACAATATAAATGAAAAGAAAATATAAGTAACAGTTTGATTCAACAGCACAACAGATGCCACAAGGAATTACATTACATGATTAATTGCCAAATGAGCCACATTAAATCTCTGCTGGAACAAATAAAAATAAATTACCAAATTAATGATATGGATGATTATTGCTACAGGAGTTTAGTTGGAGTGGAGAATTATGGAAACTGAGCAGTTGGAGGTAAGGTTGAAATGCTTCTAAATAAGGAATTTAAACTATTTCTTCCAGGACCCTAGAACTGTTTGAAGGTGTTGACAGAAGGATTGTGAAGACCTTAGTAAGAACTTGGTCTGGCAGTGGTGCAATAGGTTAAGTAGGAGGAGACTCGGGTCCAGTAGACCAATCATAGGCAATTTTCAAAGTCTAGATATGAGCTGACAGAGGTGAGATGGAAATGGAAGCTGCTTCCTTTATAAAATCTTCCTAATTCTCTGTTCCTTGTTGATTTTTCCCTCTCATATGCTCCAGGCCTCACTGCTTAACACATTTTGGTCTTTGATAATTTGCTCTCATGTACTCAGTGTAACAATAATAATTAGGATTTGTGTAGTTATTCATATTTTACAGAGTGCTTTCACTGCTCATCTGACTCTTCCAAGTATACCATAAACTGGGCAGGGCAGGAATTTTTATCACCATTTTTAGATATGAAAAGTAAAGTCCAGTTGCTTAATATTATTACTCCCTTCTTATAACATTATAAACTTCTTCAAGCTACAACGCTCATTTCTATCCTAGAATAATGCCTTGAATATGAAAAGCAGTCAACAAATTTTACTGGGATGAGTGAGAGCTCATACTTGAGGCACTATGATCTCATAAAATTAGGTGTTACAGATTATGATGCCAATAGATGACTCCAAGTAATATTAAAGTTGACTTTTTTATTTTTTACTTCAGAATGAGCAAGGTAGTTTTTGAATAGATGACAGCTTCATATGTTATTGTAGTTGTAATATCACATTTGGGAGACCTTTTTCTCATGCTATTGGAAAACATTACAGAATTTACAGATAGAATGTTCTCTAAGTATTTCTCTAAAATGAACACACCGCCCCAAAGATAAATGTATCTATATTTGGATATACTTCCGTTACACGGACCAAATCTCAGGAGAGAAAAAGGTATATGTGAGAGTAAAATTATGAAGCATTGTGTGTTGGATAATACATTAACAAGCTCACAATTTCTGATAATCACAATAGGTGATTTTCTTAATTTAATAACTCATTACTTTATTAAAGATACCTTGAAATGAAAACAATTGCATGACCATTTAGTAATATAATAGAAGAAGCAGGAAAATGTGGAAATAAGCACTGGAATGAGCTTTGATATTCCAGCTTTACCAGTAATTTATTTCATCAGCATGGGAAAGTTGAAGGGTGTTGGAGTAGAAGATCTCTGAATTTTCTTTCAGATATTAAAGACATTTTTTCAATTGTTATTATTTAATGTGTAGCTGATACTAGGGATACAATAGAGAATGAGAAAGATGTTTGTCCTACTGGATCTTATATACTGGTATTGTGTATTTGACTGATTTGTTGTATCCCAAGTTGAAGTAGACAGAGCTTGTGCTGCAATAAAAGCATTGCTTATTTCAAAAAAAGAAAAAGCAGAACCATAAAAATTGGCCTGAGTCTGGGAAGTATAGCATATGTTTGAGGTAAAGTTAGCCATGTATTTTACTTGGGTACTGGTAAAATTTTTAGATAATCTCAGAAACCAAGTGAGAAAAGAGTTTCAATAAAGATATAACAAAATCTATTACCAAAGAGATCTTAAGGAGGAAGAAAACAGAAAACTGATTATCAGTTAGTCCTTGGTGGCTTCTGAGTAAAATTCAATGGAGTAGCAAGGCAAAGCCAGATTGAAGGAATTTACAGTATAAGTGGGTGGTAATAAAGTACAGGCAGTGACATATGGGTTATGTTTAAAGAAATATTTGTAGTTTAAAAACATGGGTAAAGGTAAATAGGGTGGTGAGTTACAGAATGGCAGTAATATTTTTATGTTGTTTTAAAGGGAGAATAGAAAATATTAGTAGACAAGTAAGCATATGAGAGTGGATTTGGGCAAGGTAATGAAGTCTGGAAGCTAAGTCAGGGCAAAATTGGGTGGTTACACTTGAGGAACATAGGTAAAAGAAAGACGGAGGTGAAGATACAGAGAAACTTAAAGTTGAATATCCATAGACTTTTCAAAATCCTGAGAAGTTTGAAATAGTTACTTAGAGAACATGACAGGGAGTCAAAAACATGGAAACAAAAGGGAAAAAAGGAAGGAAGGTCAAGAGAATGAGAAGGTAAGCCACAGAGAGAAAGAAAATATTTGCAAAAGACATATCTGATAGAGAACTGTTATCCAAAATATACAAAGAACTCTTAAAACTTAACAGTGAGAAAACAACCAGATTTTAAAAGGGACCCAAGACCTTAATGGACACCTCACCAAAGAAAATGTACAGACAGCAAGGATGAAAAAACCTTCCACATAATTTGTCTTTAGGGAAATGCAAATTAAAACAACAGTACAGTACCATAGCACACCTATTAGAATGGCCAAAATTCAGGACACTGACACCACCAAATGCTGAGGATGTGGAGCAACAGGAACTCTCATTCATTGCTGGTAGGAATGGAAAATGGAACAACCATTTTGGAATACCGTTTAGCGGTTTCTTACAAAACTATACATAGTCTTATCACATGATCCAGCAATCACATTCCTTGGTATTTACCCAAATAAATTGAGAACTTATATCTACACAAAAGCCTGCACACAGATACTTATAGCAGATTTATTCATAATTGTGAAAACTTGGAAGCAATGAAGATGTCCTTTAGTAGGGGAATAGATAAACTGTGGTACATCTGGATAATAAAATATTATTCAGGGCTAAAAAAAATAAAGAGCTATCAAGCCGTGAAAAGACATGGAGGAAACTTAAATGTCTATTACCAAATGGTGGGCGCCAGTCTGAAAAGGCAACATACTGTATCATTCCAACTATATGACATTCTGGAAAGGGCAAAACTATGACTGTAAAAAGATTATTGGTTGCCAGGGGTTGTGGGGAGCGGTGGGGTAGGGGGGATAAATAAGTGGAATGTAGAGGATGTTTAGGGCAGCAAAAATATTCTGTATGATGCTACAATGATGGGTCCACGTCATTATAAATTTGTCCAAACCCATACAATGTACAACACCAAAAGTTAAGTCCAACGTAAACTATGGATTCTGAAATATTTGATGTGTCAATGTAGGCTCATTAATAGTAAAAAAATATACCACTCTGGTGAGGGATGTTGATAGCGGGGTGGGGGGTATGCATGTGGGGGGACAGGGGGTATGTGGAAATACCTGTACCTTCCTTTCAATTTTGCTATGAACCTAAAACTGCTCTAAAAATAGCCTTTAAATATAGGGAAAAAATAATAATGATAGGCACTCAATAAATGAATGTTCTCTAATAGGCAGGAGGTTTGGAGGGTGATGGTGTGTTTGGGGGACTTTTTCTATAAAGATCCAGACTGCAGAATTTGAAATTTGGAATTTGAAAACCATAAACTCCATTGTAACAATTCCACTTTGCTTTGTAGCGTAGAAGCAGCTTTGGACAATACATAAGCCAAAAGGGGGTGTTGTGTTCCAGTAAAACTTTATTTACAAAAGCAGGTGGCCGGGCAGATTTGGCCTAAGGGACATAGTTTGCTGACTCCTGATCCAGATGTTGCCAGAGTCTGTTTGGTTACAGATAAACGAAACTAGCAAGGCTTTATGACTTTCCTGAATGTAAGAACAAGGATTTCCTGAATGTAAGAACAGGAATACACGTACACATGTGTGTACGTATGTATGTAAATATTTATATGTGTATTTTCATACATATATACACGTACCAGAAGTCATCTGGAATCTCTAACTTGTTGAATTTGAATAAGATTGGCCTGTTATGGAGCCAGTTTTTGTGGGCCTTATATTCTTTTGGTTATCTCTGCTTCTGATTTTCTGTCTACCAATTTTTTTCTGCTGTGTTTTGCATTCCGTTCTTTACCTCTGCCCCGAGGTCAGCCTAACTGTGATTCACAACTTCTTTTCCTCATGCTTGAGCTCCAAATCCATGAATACAAAAACACTGTGCGGAACACTACTTTTCCTTCATCAGAGGTCTGTGAATCACTTGGAGTCCTTGCATGGTGATTCACATAGCAAACAATTTCCAACTTTAAACTGATTTCAGACATTCATATTCCTACAAGGCCTTTTGGTCGTCATGTCACAAAGAAATTCTCAGATCAGCGGTCAATTGGCCCAGACGGAATTGCTTTTAAACTGATTTTTTTTTTTTTCCTTTCTGTCTGTGTCTTTTCTGTTCACCCTCAGGCAAAATAAATGAAAGAACAAATAATTGTGTCACAGAGAGATATTCAGATATCTTTTTCATTATTTCATTTCTACCAACAACCATCTCCTAGAAATTCACCTTTTTATCTGAGAGGCTTAATTTGTTATAAGCAGTACCAGGTTTTATTTTTTTAAACTAGGTTGTGGATTGCTAGACATCTGATTTATGTTACTCTGTGTGATTACCACAACTCTGTATGGTTGGTATTGTCCTTTCCATTTAAAAAATGACAGGAAGAATTGAGGAGGGTCAAGGGATACAGTTGAAGAGCAAAAGCACGTAATTTAGAAGTGAGTGAGTGAGTGGGATTTAGAATTCGGTGTCTCTGGGAAATGGGCTTGACGATATTCTAGGTTAAGATAAGAGATAATTAATACCACCCAATTCACCTTCTGCCATCTTCCCATAAAAGTAATCAAAAAAACCCTTAAATAGAAGCAATATTTTAACTGCAAGGGGAGATGGGAACAATGATTAAGGCTCTTCTAGATCCCAGGAGGACTTTCCTTTAAGAAAAATGCAGGTGGTTTCTGAAATAGAATAACTAAAGTGGAGGACTCCTTTGTAAAATGTCTTTATGTAATTCTGAGAAAATCCCTATCTGAACTTTTGTGCTGATTTTAGTGTATGTAAAAAGGACAATGGTTAGATCACTATCACTATCAAGATGGTTGGTAGTGAATACTGAATTAGAATGTAAGCCTATTGGAATGCTAAGCTTATGAGTACAGGGATATTTTGTCTGTTTTGTGCAGTGCTCTATTCCCGGGCACTAAGTAGATCCTGAATACTTGTTTGTTGAATGAATTAATTTAGACCATTCTCTGTTTTAAAACAATTCTGAGGCAGTCGTATCTGTTTTGATAGAAGAGTCAGAAACATTATAAGTTACCCACTAGTCTCAGAGCGAGTTTAGTTTTCTGCACCGTTCCCACACCTGCCCTGTCTGCTCTTCCACTGGCATCACCCTTAGATCCACATCATAGCACAGATTTTCTGTATCTTTAGTATAAGATTTATTAAAGGGATAGTATTTAAGTATAACAAAGATGTCATCAGGGCCGCTTGGTCCTTTGCATTAACTTGAGGATTCTTTGGCAGGGGTGGGGATGGCATTTTACCCAGTCACCTCTGGCTATAGTTGCTTCCTCTGATTTCTCCCATCTTTGTCAGGTCTTGCGGCTGTTACTGCATTCCTATAAATGTGAGACAAAGTGTCTCTTCCTTGATTACCCCCAAATACCATCCACACAAAGGAAGTATGACAAAATTTACTGCGTGGTTGTATGGGTAGATCACGTAGTAAATTTGAATGGAATATTACAACTCCCTATTTTTAAAAGTTATTCGGACAATGTTCTCTTTCTGTCCTCCTGCATTTTCACCTATCCTCTCCTGTTTGTAATCATATCAACTTGGCTTCCTAATTGCTCCAAGCCCCCTTTTACAACTCTTCTTCCTAGTTCCCTTATCCTTGTCTCCAACCTTGATTTATTACTTCTTAAGCAGAACGGTTTGTCTTTCCTTTGTCTTGGCTCATCCTGGTGGTGACATAGTTGGGTGCTTAAAGGTATGAGCTCCAGACTGAGACCTCACTGGTGCTGATTCTCCTCCGCTATGTATTACCTGTGTGACCCTGGGAAATAGTCTTAACATTTCTGTGCCCTGGTTTAATTTCTTCTGTGGTTTTTGCAAGATTGTAATGAACTGATAAACATAAAGCACTTAGAAAAGTATGGGATAATAGAAAGCTTTCATTAAATGTTAGCTATTATTATCTTGCTTCAAGGTCTCTCTCCTTCAAAGGAAAAAGAAAAGAAAAGAAAAGAAAAAGTACCTTATCAATGTGTTTTACTAAACAGAGACAAATACACCTAACACAAGGAATTCAGTAGTCAACATTAATGTAAAATTGTTTCCTCCCTGCTAAAGAAAACTAATTGTACTTCTTTGCTCTGAAACCGGAAGCCATTATACCCTCATTTTGGTCAGCTGGTTTTCTCTCTCCTGTGGAAAGTGATCATCATATTTTTATTTTTTTATGGGTGAGTTCACCTTTTTTTAGATACTCTATGACAAAATTTTGAAGCTTGTTAAATTCCTCACTTTTGTTGTATATATGCAGCTTATAGGATTTTAGTGAAAACTGAATAGACTAAGACTTCGTCTTAACAGTTTTTCTAACAATGGCTTAAGACACCAGTTAATATCTCGTAAACAGAAATTATTTCATTCTTTCTCTCATTGAAAAAATTTGAATTATACTGATTCTCAGAGGTGGAGAATCAATGAATGATAGGTTTGGTTTTATTTTAAGAGATGTAGGATAACTTAGAGATAATACAGTAGTGTATCTCTCTACATTTTAACATTTTCCATGAAGATTTTGAGCCCATTAGTTAGATGATTTGCGGAAGGTTTTGTGTCTCAGTGACAGGATTGGAACAAAGCAAATCTGAATGCTACTGTTCCTGTACTCTTCCTTGTTGATGTTATGTAACTGTAGAAGAAAATGGAAAACCAGTAGTATTTACCTGTATACACAGTCAGTACGGAAAGTACAGAAAGAACAACAATCCTGCTTTCATATGTCTTCCGAGGTGAATGTTCAACAGTAATGTGAATTTATCACTTATTTGAATTGTTAAGTGATTCACACCACATTGGTTGAATCCCTACTCAAAGGAAATTATCTTCCAGAATAAGATTGCCATCTTTGTTATTCCTATACAAAATGCTCAACCTACTTCTTGTTGAATACCTTCTACTATTGTATTCATTTACATAATAGGTGTCTAAAGCATTATTTCAAAGTATTAACTTCCTTTGGGCTATCACAAGTCAAATCAATAACACAATCCCCAATCTCAAAGACCTTATCATTTAAATGAAAAATAATGATGTGAAATAGACCTAAGAGTGCAAATAATCAGCATATACTTCGTCATTGTCAATTGAATAGAGCAGAATTTCACAAATTCCAATGTGTTCACATCAAACCAAAGTAGATAGAGTAGTTGATTTAACTGACTTAATCATTGCTACCTTAGAAGCAAGTGGATATTTTGTTACAGATCTGAGAAAAGAGGTTAGAAGCATGAGCTTGTGGATAAGACAGGTTCTTGTAGATCATTGTGGGAGAGAAGCATAGCATAGTCACAATTTTGGAAAGCAGAATTTTTGGTTGGGATACTGAAGTTCACATGATGGGAAAGAAGAGTTGTTTAATTTTGGGGGTGGAATGAGAATGAGGCTGGAATTATTTGTAGAGAAACTTAAAGACCATGCTCAGCAAAATCTGAATATAATTTTATAATTTTATAATTTAATGTGCTTTGCTTTTACTCTCTTTTGGCAAGACCTTCCTTCATAAACTGAAAATAACTCATGAATGAATTATAACCAGTATCTCTTCATGTTTTAGAAGCTCCATGAATTTATAATGAATTCTATTCTTTGTATTCTCTATTTGAGTGATGAAAGGGTCAGAAGAACAATTTATAGGTTAAATGATATTAGAGAACTGTGCATTGTATGACATATTTCATTAAAGCAGAGGCTATGAGCTGGGGCTTTAACAACCAGGAATTTCACACATCTGACCAACAATCTTGTTCATAATTACTTTTATAATTGCCAAGAATAAGAAAAAAAACGGTGTGCGTGCATTTTTAAAAATTTTACAATTGTAGTTTCTATTCAGAATGGATTTTAGTTGTGAGGGGATACTATGTCATATAAAATATAAACATAAGGTATAATAATTACTTCTATAATGCTTATGTAAAGTATAAAAATTTGTCTATAACTAAGTGTTCTGAAAATATATAATAGCACATACTAAAATTGGAATTGAAATCCTTTTAAGGATGTATCTTCGTTAGTAGAAAAGGTTAGTTACAAATTATCCCAAGAAAATTAAAAACCAGATTGAAGCCCTTGCTTCTCATTAAAAGGTTAATAGCTACCATTTGAAAACTTGCCTTAGAATCTCTCTGTTCATAAAATTAAAATATAAATGTTTTAAAGTGAAAACTTAATGTAATATGTAATGTGTAATTGTAATATAACACCAGATGCATGTGGATAATGCAGTAGTATCCAATGGATGTTATTGGTAACTGACAATAAATGAATTAAAATTTTTCAGACATCTTCCACTTGCTTTTCTAGAGCCATGAAGTTTCTTGGGAGCCTAGTTTAATATACATAAAATTATGGCAGAAATAAAAAACAAGGCAAGACAATGTATAATTAAGTGATATATGGCACAGTTTTAAGTTTTGTTAAGGTTTAGCGGAAGTAAACATTGCCTTTAAGAAGAATAGACATTTTCCAAATTTTGTGGCACTCATTTTATTCATTTTAGTCCGTGGCAAAAGGGAAGTTTCAGACCCAAGGATGATAAACTATGCTATTTGAAGGGCTGTTAGAAGGCAAGAAGATTGCTTAATTATCCACATAATGATAGTTTAAAAAGCGAATACTTTATTTAAATATGTAATGACCTATTTGATGATGAACATTTTTTTCCTGCTCTTTACTTCTCAAGATATGATATTGTAGTTTCCTTATGGTTAACATGTAACATTTAAAAAATAATATTGAATAGCTTCCTTTTCTGGGTATAATTAAGCATACTACGTCCTCAAAACAGTGGGTGGGTTGACCTTGATATTTAAAGTAGGCCTACAAATTTGAAGAAATAAAAAGAACAATACATGTAGTGAAAGGGGAAGGGTTCACCGTTGTTATTGATTTTTGGAATCCTGTATAATTACTGGATGAAATAATCCCATTGATTTATACCTTTCCCTTTTGGCTGTATACCATTCTATGAGACATAAAGCATCACCATTTACATTTTTGAATGAATTCCTATCTTGCATTCTCTCTAAACAAAATGCATATGTTGTGGCTGAAATACAATGGAAAGGTCTGATGTTTGCATACAGAAGACCTGGGTTTGAGTCCTCACTGTATCACCTTTCTGCTGTGTGATCTTGAACAAGTCACTTAATTTCTCTGAGCTAAACTAATTTTTCATCTGAAAAATGGAACAGTGTTAATACTTTCTTCACCCGTAGTGAATCTATGCTTGCTTATGAAAACACTGTACCCATTATCAAGTGCTGTGGAGTCATTAGTTTTTGTATTATTTTCCCTTCCCTTTCCTCTCTCTCTCCCTCCCTCTGTGCCTCCATTCCTTCTCTCTTTCTTTCATTTTCATTCCAATAGCTATCCATATTGGGGAAGATTCTAAAAGCAAAAAAACAAAGCTTATGTAGTGTTCTTTAAATTGCTAAAAAGTTGGGTAAAAGATTAAAAAATCTTTTAACTCAGTTTTTCACTTTTTATGCAGATATTTAGGTGTCCTCATGGCTCACGGGCCCAGCCGCTCCGCGGCATGTGGGATCTTCCCGGATCGGGGCACGAACCCGTGTCTCCTGCATCGACAGGCGGACTCTCAACCACTGCGCCACCAGGGAAGCCCAGTTTTTCACTTTTTATGCAGATATTTAGGTGTCCTCTAAGTACAAGATGGCTACATACCTTCCATGATTACCTTGGTATAAGCTGAAATCAGAGTTATTTCTTCCTAACCTTTTCTTCCA
Source organism: Physeter macrocephalus (assembly GCF_002837175.3). Taxonomy (NCBI): domain Eukaryota; kingdom Metazoa; phylum Chordata; class Mammalia; order Artiodactyla; family Physeteridae; genus Physeter; species Physeter macrocephalus. The sequence goes on along the minus strand of NC_041223.1, from coordinate 58,449,483 downwards.
AGCTTGAACAAAAGCCATGGAAAATGATTTTGTACAGTAGCTCCTTAGCATAATAATTTCATAGGGTAGAAATATAACGATTGGATTATTTCAAATACATAACCTCTTTCTAGAAAGTACAGCTCACTTCCTATTCTTGGATAAGATAATAATTTTCTAGTGGATGTGGCATGAATAGGAAAGGCAGCAGGCTGACAGAAATCCACAGTTAAGATTTCTGCTGTTCAGTATAAGGTCAGTGGTTAATTAAGTCACCACCAGTGGAGATTTGATCATGGATGAGGTCTCTAACTTTACCTGTATTACTGGGCTCTCACTGGATGACTCAGCTAAGTCATTATATTAACTTTGCTTCTTCCAGACAGGTACACGATTCAGACTGGACTGACAGGGGATTTAGGTTGTGATGCTGTAATATTACTTTCTCGATACCATTACCTATTCAGAAAATGCGCATTCACCTCAGAACCAGGATTTAATTTTGAAAGTTTTGTTTGTCGTGCAAATTAATGACATGTTGTCATGGATAATTTAGGTTGGCAAGGATCTTACGGGTACTTTTATTCACTGATTCATTACATGATTCACTCATTCATTGCCACGAATAGTCACTGAATATCTCCCTTGTGCTAAGCAATGTGCTGGACACTGGAATTAAGTAGATGAAAGGAACAGCATCAGCCTTGACATCACTCAGGTCCTTCAAGGTCCTCAGTTCACAACCAGGTAAACTGAGGCCAAGAACACTTAATTGACTTGCTTAAGGTTTAGAGTTAGTTAATGGCTGAGCCAGAACTAGAATCTCAGGCTCTGAACAACTACCCTGCTTGGAAGTTACCATAACTTTGATGCTTTTTAATTTTTCCTGTCCCTTCACGTAAGCATGATGTAGTATAATTAGGCCTCATATATTTAACAGCACATAAATAATAAAATTTAAACAACAGACACTAGAGAAAACTAAGGTGCATTTAGATGCAGGTAGTGTAAATTAACAGCCCAAGAAAACCTGTCCCTGCTTTAGAGGAAGACTGTCTTCTTACCATTTTCTTAGTATCTTCATTCTGTGAATCTGTCCATAAATAACCTTCTCTCTCTTTCCTCTGAAGGGTACTTCATGTCACATTTTCTGTATCCCAAACAGGTATGTGAGAAGAAAAACAAATGGCACTTCTACTCAGATTAAGACCCTGGGATATTTGTTATCCTCTGACAAAAGCTGAATACATATTCACAGGATCCTACAAAGTGTAGTGGAAATTCCATCTCTGCCTCTAGGCTGCCTTCAACTAGGTCACACCAGGCAGTTAGGGATATATATTGATTCTTTTACGTCTATTGGGAGGAATCCATTTTTGGATGTTGGGCTGGGAAACAGTTTAGGTTGTGGCTTAGGTATATTTATAGTGCTTGCATTTACTCTCTTGCTGTTCCCCTGTGTGAATTGTTGTACTGGTTCATTTTGACCGTATTGGATGAGGCACAATGTTTTAACCTCTTTTCTCTTGTAATTATATAAACATGTACACTCTACATGGTGACCTGGGAATGCTGATCAGAACATCTGTTATGATAAACAGAACAGTGAATGAGAGTTGATTTTTGACTTGTAAAGTACTAAAAGTCACTCTTCTGATCTGTGGCTTTATGCAAATGAGAATGTTTGAAAATGTTGCTGAAACCTGTCATCCCTTAACTTCAGAAATAGAAAGAGAATTTGCTTTTTCTTGTTCTTACATGGGTGCTGCCCAGCTAGAGAGGTATTTGTCTTTCTTGGAATCAATTAAGTTAACCTTTATAGCAATTTGTGTAGTAATTTAAGCATTCTAGAGCCTGCAGGAAAGTGCAAGCTTAAAGTAACCAGTAATGTCAGGACAAGCTCAAGACATTCTTGGCAAAGGTCCTTCAGTGTATAATCAGCATCAGTTCCATACGTCCTTGGTCATCTGGGGCTAAGGAGCCAAAAGCCATGGGGTAAAATTTGATAAAATGAATATTACTCTCATTATCCTTCTCCTAAAATGATTAGTTAAGACCGTGGATTCAGTGGCAGATAATGAGCTCACCTTGCATGAGAGAGAACCTCTGCCCATTCTTCTGACTGCTTACAAACCCTCTTCACTACATCGTGATAGCCAATCTCAGAAGTATGTAACCTTTCCCATTATCATCTTGGCTACAAGTAGAAGACATTTTAAGATATGATTTTTAAGTTACTTTTCCTGTATTTGTTTTGCATTGAGTTTTAAATATCTTTTAATTTATTTTTTTCCATTTAGCTTACAGTTGTCCTCTAATTTAAAAAGCAACAATTTTGATTTTGAATTGCTTAGTACTTTTGAGGCTTGGGAGAAAATTTCAACCGAGTTACTTACTACTCAAACACATATTGGAAAGTGCTGTTCTGGGGGATGTAGGGGATGCAACATTGTCCCTGCCTGATTGGAATCTCTTTTCTAAAAGCAGGTCATTTTCTAGCTCAACTTTCAAGGTCATTGTTCTGTAGAGATAAAATGGTTCATTTCTACAGTAATGGGCTAAGTCTGCTGAATCTATATTTGGATAATTTCCTGTGATTGAAAATGTTCTCCCTTTAGCTTGGGTTCTTTCCAATCCTAAGAATCTAAAATCGTATGATCTTCCATCCTAAATTACCCCATCCTCAAAAATTGTTTCTGTCTACAAAGGTATCTCAGATATATAAAAATTCTTTTTATTTCAGGAAGTCCAGAAAATAGTCATTATCTATATTCCTATTATTTGTAGATATTCTCCATTAATATGTTGGTATATATCCTTTCAGACATTTCTATGTATTTTTTATATGTATGTATCTGTAGATAAATAATTAGACATAACTAAAATGGCATAGCTAAGTTTTATTGAGATATCTCTGTTGTTGTAAGAATTTTAATTTATTCTCTCATTTAGTTTTCACAACAATCCTATGAAGTTAGTACTTGGTAATACCAATATAACATAGCAATTGTTTTCCACTGGGCTGAACTGGGCTGTGAACCCAAGCAGGCTGACTCTAGAGACCTTATTTTGAACCATTACATAATATTGCCTCTTAAAAACATGCCAATTTTTTACTTACTATCTCATTAGCAATATATCCTGAATATTTTTCCATGTCAATAAATGTACGTCTACCCAAGGATGTTAATGATTGCACACTGTTCCATTGGTGGTTTCCAACACTATATAGAACCACTCTACAGATGATGTACATTTAGATTGTTTCTAGTTTATTTCCTTATTAAAAATGATACTGCTATTAACATCTTTGAACATGTATAATTTCTGGTATAATTTTTCTAACTCTTCAATATCTGTGCTATTTGCCTTTCTGCTGATACAGTTTGCCCTGCAGAATTATCTGCTCAAAGATTATTCCTTGATTCTGCAGGTCAATAAAATTATATTAATGCAGGACATATTTATTGAGCACCTACTGTGTGACAGACACTCAGCTAAGAGCTAGGCATTCAACTATAGCAAATGCTTGAGTTTACAGGCTAGTCTCACTAACTTATGAGTCTTAGACACATTTTTTTTTAAAGCTTTGCTTGATTATCGATCCATAGTTCATTTCCAGGGTATGTTTAGGAGTAGTACCAATTTTCAACGAAAATATGTTTCGCGTGTGTCTATGTGCGTGTGCGTGTGCGTGTGTGTGTGTGTGTGTGTGTGTGTGTGTGTATGTTTTGACCCACTCTCCATTCCGAACACACAAAGCCTCATAATCTACAACTGGGTCATTTCATTTGACCTTAAGGTACACTTGTTTAGACTGTATCTACATAGACTCAGTGTAAACATTTTTGTCAGTGACATATTGCTTTGTTTGACAGTATCAGGCCACTACATTTTCTCCCCTACTTTGTCTCTGGATTAACTAGCTAGTTAAATTTTCTTCAGATCCTGCTTTTGTATGAGTCTTTGTGGGTGTATATCAGTTTTGCATGCATACTCACATATGTGTACATTGTTTCTATATTAGATCTCTACTGGCTTAGTCACATTATCTGCAATTAAAATTTCCACACTGCTGTCTTGAGTTAGATTTTTGGAAAAAGAAACTTAGTAATTTTAATACTGTGTTTACGTATTTACAATTTCCCTGATATACAATTGTTTGCAATATTTTCTTTCCATATCTGCTTTGAATTTTTTCAGTTTTTAAATTTCTCAGGAAATAATATCCATCATTGCATATTGAAACTAGTTCTGAAGTTATAATTTTTATATAAATTCCAATTAGCCTTAGAGATATAGTCATCTATTTCACAGACTGCCCTAATTATAAAAACAATTCACGAGACTGTAATTTATAAAGGGCTTTAGCAAATAAGTGAGGTTTTCTGGATTGTGTGAGGAGAATCACCAAGGAAGGGACACAGTCTGATCCACATGATTCTCGTAGTTGCCTGGGAAAATGAAAATAAATAATGGCTATTTGGTCAATTTCTATAATATTTCTTTCATATTATATTGGTATAAAAATATGATTTTAATTTCATTCAATTTATTTTGTGTTAATAATGCAATACTCTCATATTCTCTCCCACATTAGTGGTTTATTCTTCAAACATTTATTAAACACACACTGTATGCCTAGCACTGAGTTAAGTCCAATGGGTCAAAGATGAGTAGTAAGTTCCATACATGAGGAACCATGTACGGTAATAGAAGGTTATGCCACATGATGCAGTTGGAAGTACTAGAAAAGAGGAATGAAAAAAGTATTGCGAATGAGAGGCTTGAAATCTATCTGAGGGAGTTTGTGGAGAGGTAGGCTTCACAACAGAGATGATGAGGTTTTATTAATGGTAACATGAATCCTAAAATTTTTAATAATCTCAAAAAACTTTATATCTGATTAATACTACAGATTTCAAAAAGGGAAACAAAATATTTTTAAGGATTTAAGAAACCTTTCCACAAAAGGTATAAATAAACAGTTCCTTTATTATTTTTTAATCCCCTCATTTAAATTTATTTATTATTTAAAATAATAAACACACAAAATAACATGGCTCATACATATTAGTTAATTAGTCCATATTAGTTAATAGTCCAGTTAATAGCATAAAGAAGATTTTTGTTAAGAAGCTCTGCAAAATAAATATGTAAGGGAGAATGAAAGGACTTTCTTGACGTTATAGTCCAGATAAATAATGTAAATTATTTTGTATGTGATATCAAATTACATATTTAGGTTGCTTCATGGATTACACGATTACTATTAAATTGATTGCTGAATTTTTGAAATATCAATTCACTAGCCATCTTTTTTTATTACTGTTTTTAGATTAAGACTTAAGGAAGTTTATTTTAATACCTCTAATTTAGCCTCGTAACACCTAAGTGCTCTTTGCAAACTCAAGATGTATTTGTATCTATATTTTCATTGACTGGATTCAGTAATATTTTGATGCAGTATTTCTCAAATCAATATTTTTTTTGCAAATGAAAGGGAGGCTGTGTCATACTTGCAAGAGACTGGCATTTAACCAGCTCCTAACTTCTGACAGAGTCGGTGTTGCTCCTCAATATACCGAGCAGTTCTTAAGCAAATCTTAGAATCAGGAAAGTTTTCTGAATCTGATCTTCAAGATCATTTCACCCAGCCCCTTCATTTTGCAGAGGAGAAAACGTTGGTCTGGATAGTGAAGGGGCTTGGTCGTTCAATTGCTTTTGCCTTTTCTTTTAGCTGATCTATTTATTAAAAATCAGTATAATTAAGAGTGTGCTCTTGGCCCTCAAATAGTTGGTGTTATTTATACTCTTTATATGGTGATTATTCACATAGCTGCCTTCCCTGTTATCTCAGTTTGATCTGGTCTATTTATATCTTGATATTATTCAAGCATCTGCCTTCCCAATCAGTATGCATTTCCTTCTAGGTCCTAAACTGCTCACATTTAAGTATCCATTTCCCAGTTTTCCTCTCAGTATATAATACATCTACTTTAAAGTTAATATTATTTGAATGTGTAACTCCATGGTCCTCCCTGTGATTTTAAGGGTCCATTTGTAGAAAGAAAAAAAAAATCAACACCTATTTTCCATTCACTAGCAAAAAATATGTTGGAAACAGTAGGAGGTTTGTAAAGTTAAAAGCTTATTTATTTTTAAAATAAGAAAGCACATTTCTATGCCTGAGCATAACCAATCTTTGTCCAATGGAACTATGATGTTATTTCCTGCAACTTGATTTCACTTTTTATGAACCATCTAACTCATATTCTTTATTCTAGACTATCAGCAGCTTCCTTTTTCCAAAAGCTCACTACAAGTTTGAGTCGAATTGAATATAACAGATGTAAAAGTGGTATGCAAGAGTAGCTTTCATAGCTTCTGTAGTTAAAGAACTGCAGAGTGCTAAAACTGCAAAAAATTACAGGACATTCCGCAGACAAAATTTTCATTGGTCATATGTTTGTATAGTTTTTAGTTTACTTGAAATATTGACAAGGGTGCTAATTTGTATGCTTGGATGAGACTACACTAGTAACATTACAATTCAGGATGTTATTGTCACTAGAAAAATGTCTCAAAATGCTTTAATTAAATTAGAAATACCCATTGCTTCATGGCTCAAGGAAGTCAAAAACAAGTGAGGGGTGTTTCTCAATGTGAAGTAGAGATGGATCACTGCTCCTCCTCTTGGAAAATTCATACATTATACCATATGTTTTCCATGCAATCCTTTTTTGGGAGCTGTGACCTACTTATTCATTTTTCCATGGCATGTCAGTCATTCAAGTCCATGTGTGCATGTTCTTTTGTACTTGCATCACTTAGGTAACCAGGATGGCATCTACCAACTTCACACAAAATAAATTTCAGAGTGTAATGGTCATACTTCATATGAATGTAAAACTCTAAGAATCTGTTTTAGGAAATTGAAAGTGTTTTCCATCCAGAAAAAGGAAAGCTGCCGTGAAAACTACCAGAAGTTGAGGGTAAAGAGTGGTCTTACCCAGCAGGAAGCAGTACAGCATAGTGATTAAAAGCTGGAGCCTGGATTGGAGTCTCCTGTGTCTGAATCCAGCATCCATCACTTCCTGACTGTGTAACAGACCTTAGGCAAAATTCTCAGGATGCTGGACGTGCTCCAAGGTCTTGCTAAAGTAGAGGACATTAGACCCAGTAAAGTAAGTTATTTAGCCTAAAAATTAAAATACCTTGTGAGACAATGGAACATAAAAGAGGTAAGCAATTATGTTATATTTTAATTCTGAATAGCAGAGATACATTCAGAATTAAAATATAACATAATAGTGGGAAATACATTGAAGACAGGATGTGTGATTCAACATTTCTTGATGTCGTTCTGTTTATGTTTGCAAAATATTTATCACAATGCCTGATATAAAGTATTCTCTTAATGAATGTTGACTGTTAGAAACTTTCATCCTTCAGAGTAAGCATGGGTTTGAACATGTTTCATACTGATTTAACTTTCTTTTTAAATTTAAGTATAGTTGATTTGCAATATTATATTAGTTTCAGGTATACAACATAGTGATTGAACATTTTTTGTTTTGTTTTTTGGGTTTTTTTTTTTTTTGGTGGTACGCGGGCCTCTCACTGTCGTGGCCTCTCACGTTGCGGAGCACAGGCTCCGGACGCACAGGCTCAGTGGCCATGGCTCACGGGCCCAGCTGCTCCGCGGCATCTGGGATCCTCCCGGACCGGGGCACGAACCCGTGTCCCCTGCATCGGCAGGCGGACTCTCAACCACTGCGCCACCAGGGAAGCCCTGATTGAACATTTTTATAGATTATATTCCATTTAGGGTTATTACTAAATAATGTCTATATATCCTTGACCTCTACAATATATCCTTGTTGCTTATCTATTTAACATGGTAGTTTGTGTCTCTTAATCCCATATCCCAGTCTTGTTCCTCCCCACTTCCCTCTCCCCACCGTTAAGCACTAGTTTGTTCTCTATACCTGTGAGTCTGTTTCTGTTTCATTATATACATTCATTTGTTTTATGTTTTTAGATACCACATATAATTGAGAACATAGAGTATTTGTCTTTCTCTGTCTGAATTACTTCACTAAACATAATACTCTCTAGATTCATCCATGTTGTCACAAATGGAAGAATTTTATTCTTTTTTTATGATCGAGTAATATTCCTATATATATATATATATATCTCACACCTTCTTCATTCATCTATTGATAGACATTTAGGTTGCTTCCATATCTTGCCTGTTGTAAATAATGCTGCTATGAACATTAGGCTGATTGTGCCTTTTAAAATTAGTATTTTTGTTTTCTTCAGTGAAATACCCAGGAGTGGAATTACTGGATCATATGGTAGTTTTATTTTTAGTTTTTTGAAGAACCTCCATACTGTTTTCCATAGTGCCTACACCAATTTAAAATACCACCAACAGTGTACAAGGGTTTCCTTTTCTCCTCATCCTCACCAACATTTGTTATTTGTGTTCTTTTTGATGATAGCCATTCTGGCAGGTGTGAGGTGATATCTCATTGTGGTTTTGATTCACATTTCCCTTATGATTAACAATGCTGAGTATCTTTTCATGTGCCTGTTGGCCATCTGTGTATCTTTTCTGGAAAAATGACTGTTGAGACCTCCTGCCCATTTTTAATTGGGTTCCTTTTTTTTATTTATATTAAGTTGTATGAGCTGTTTATATATTTTGACTGTTAACCCCTTATTGGTCATATCATTTGTAAATATTGTCTCCCATTCAGTAGGTTGTCTTTTTGTTTTGTTGATGGTTTCCTTTGCTGTGCAAAACTTTTAAGTTTTTCAGGTCCCCCCTTCTTTTTTTAAATTTTTGCCTTTATTTCTCTTGCCTTAGGAAAGACAGATCCCAAAAAATATTGCTATGATTTATGTCAAAGTGTCTCTATGTTCTCTTCTAGGAGTTTTATGGTTTCAGGTCTTACATTTAGGTCTTTAATCAATTTTGAGTTTATTTTTGTATATTGTGTGAGGAAATGTTCTAATCTCATTCTTTTACATGTAGCTGCTCAGTTTTCCCAGCACCACTTATTGAAGAGACGATCTTTTCTCTGTTGTATATTCTTTCTTCTTTTGTTGTAGATTAATTGACCATAAGTGCATGGGTTTATTTCCGGGCTCTCTATTCTGTTCCATTGATCTATATGTCTGTTTTTGTGCTACTGCCGTACGTTTTGATTACTGTCGCTTTGTAGTTTAGTCTGAAGTCAGAGAGTGTGATACCTCCAGCTTTGTTCTTTTTCTCAAGCTTGCTTTGGCAATTTGGGGGTCTTTGTGGTTCCATATAAATTTTAGGATTATTTGTTCTAGTTCTGTGAAAAATGTCAAGGGTAATGCAATCCGTATCAAAATGTCCCTATTTTGATAGGGATTGCATTAAATCTGTAGATTGCTCTGAGTAGTATGGACATTTTAACAATATGAATCTTTCCAATCCAAGAGCATGGGATATCTTTCCTTTCTTTGTATCATTTTCCAATTCCTTCATCAATGTTTTATAGTTTTCAGAGTATACATTTTTTATCTCCTGTGTTAAGTTTATTCTTACGTATTTTATTCTTTGAGATGTGATTATAAATGAGATTGCTTCCTTAATTTCTCTTTCTGATAGTTCATTATTACTGTGTAGAAAGACAACAGATTTCTGTATATTAATATTGTATCGTTCAATTTTACTGAATTCATTTATTAATTCTAATAGCTTTTTGGTGGAGACTTTAGGTTTTCTATATATAGTATCATGTCATCTGCAAATAGTGATTGATTTAACTTTCTTAAACTTCAGTTGCTGGAGTATGCATTATAGTGTTTGAAAGTGATCTGGAACTGAGGGATTGTAAATCAGAGATTACAAATTAGTCAAGTTAGAGTTAGGGCCAGTAAGGAATGTCTCCCCAGAATAGGGGACTATGCTAAAGACTCACAATACATTAGGAGAGAAAGAAGGTTGCAAAAATGTGTTAATGTGTATGTATATGTGTGTAGGTATGCATATGTGTATGTTCGTGTGTGTGTGTGTGTGTGTGTGTGTGTGTGTGTGTGTGTGTGTTCATGTGTGTGTATGTGTAGGTAGGAACTAGGTTCCTGGGCAGAGGAACATCATTTGGAAAGAATGGAGGCATTTGACCTTGGTTCACTCAGAGAAAGGTAGGTAGTTTTATTTAGCTGTAACACTAGGGAAGTGGGAGTAGTAAGAAAAGAGCCTAGAGAGGAAGGCAGAAGATAGATTATGAAGAACTTGGTAATTAACATTAAGCTTAAAAATTAGGCAGTTACTGAAAGATTTTAGAAAATAAATAACAAGGTTAAAGTTGTATTTTAGAAATATTACTCTGGTTGCAGTGTGGAGAAACTATTGAAAGAAGCCAGAGTTGGTAGAGGGCTCTGTAGAAGATCCAGTGGAGAGGCAGGATTACAGTGTGGAAGGCATAGTGCCTCTGACTTAGTCAAGTAAAGCCTGTGGAAAGTGTACAGTGATGTTTCTGTAGAAGTGATGGAGAACTATGAACTGTTAGCTAAAATAATTAAGATCATTAACTAGTTTAACAATAGGGAAAGCTTCCAGTAGAGGTATCCATGGGATTATGACCTGAGTCTTTGTCTTTAACTCTCTATCGCTCCACATTTTTACCACTGACTTGGACTGAATATGACCTAAAGGCAAAGGGAAAATAAACACATTTCATATATCTCCGTAGTATTAATAACTTGCCTTGGTACACTAGAAACTGAATAAATTAATATTAATAAAGAGTTGATAGAATCAGAATCCAAATAGTATTAATTAGAAAATTAGACCAACTATAAATAGACGATATTAATCAGGGACACATGAAAATAAAAAAAAAATAGTACATCACAAACTTTTTTTTTTTTTTTTTGCGGTACGTGGGCCTCTCACTGTTGTGGCCTCTCCCGTTGCAGAGCACAGCCTCCGGATGCGCAGGCCCAGCGGCCATGGCTCACAGGCCCAGCCGCTCCACGGCATGTGGAATCTTCCCGGACCGGGGCTCGAACCTGTGTCCCCTGCATCGGGAGGCAGACTCTCAACCACTGCGCCACCAGGGAAGCCCCACATACTCTTTTAATGCAAGCTTAAGATGAATCAGCAGTATGATATTGTATTCTTAAAAAAAAAACAAAAAAATGCACTCTTTATACAATGTACACTACATTAATTTAGGGAGCTGGCAGTCCTATTATAATTTGCTTTGCTTGAACCCACTTGGAATATGATTAAGAAATTGACTCACATTGAGCTGTGATACACTGGAGTATGTTCAGAGAAAAAAATAACTAGAGAAATGAATGGATCAGAATAATCATGTGACAAACAAAAGATTTAAAAGTTTTAACCTGGGGCTTCCCTGGTGGCGCAGTGGTTGCGCGTCCGCCTGCCGATGCAGGGGAACCGGGTTCGCGCCCCGGTCTGGGAGGATCCCACGTGCCGCGGAGCGGCTGGGCCCGTGAGCCATGGCC
>NC_041223.1:58412400-58437851 GCF_002837175.3 Physeter macrocephalus | reverse complement strand
ACGTGCCGCGGAGCGGCGGGGCCCGTGAGCCATGGCCGCTGGGCCTGCGCGTCCGGAGCCTGTGCTCCGCAGCGGGAGAGGCCGCAGCAGAAGGAGGCCCGCATACCACAAAAAAAAAAAAAAAGTTTTAACCTGGATAAAAGGAAATATAGTAGGAACTTGGTATCTGTTTTCAAATTCTGGAAGATGATCATGTGAAAACTCGGCTTAAATTTATTCTAATCAGAGCAAATGGTTAGAAGCTTCAGGGAGCAAATGATGGATTAATAGATGAGAGATCTTTGTGCTAGAACTCTTCCAGAGAAGAAAGAAGTTTTAGATAGCAGCAGGTTTGCCATTCCCAGAGACACATATGTATCGATAGTATTAGAAGCAATCCGAATATCCAAAGGATGGGTAGATGAGATAATTAATTGATTGTGTCATTCTTAGACTCCTGTATCATTTACATTTACAATAATAGTACAATTTTAGTATTAATACATAGTGAGTATTTTTATAAATATTTGCAGATTGATTTAATGGTCTTTTTGAGACATCTGTTAAAAACATGCAGCAATAACAAAATGATAAGTATAGGAGTTTTATTTTATCCTGTCCTTTTTCTTTTTCCCTCAAACTTTATTATGAAATTATTAAATATACAGAAAAATTCAAATGAAATAAATATTCCTATACTCACCACTTTGATTAAACAGTTGTTAACGTTTTTCCATTTTTGTTTTTGTGATGCCTTACACCTAAGCACTTCATCATGGATCTCCTAAGAACAAGGATATTTTCTTACATAAACGATATCATTATTTTTCCTAAGGAGAAAAAAGAAACAAATAATTCCCTAATGTCATTTAATATCCAGGGCATTCTTTAAATGACCATTGATATTAATAAAGAAACATGATGATTTTATCTTTTTTTGTTCCTGTTTTTGTTGTTCACCTGTGGCTGTGGCTTGGGCATTTCACATCATGCCAGGCTCTGAATTTTGTTCAAAGTTGCCTGTAATCCTGTAGAGGCTGTGTCCCTGGACAAAGACCACCGTCAGTGGTGAGATGCCATTTGTGCTGGGGTCAGAGGTGCTCTCTAAAGGGATATATGAATGAACCTGAACGTTATGGGCCTGGATGTGCCACCATCATATACTTCTGAATTTTGGCCTGTCATGGAAGTGTTCTTTGGAAAGTGTTCCTGATAAAGGAAGCCTGTGTGGGTGGTAGATTTCCTCTACCCCCTCTGCAGGTTGTGCTAATCTGTGTGTGAAATTAACCACTGGGGACATTTCTTCTAACAGCATTTTAAGCTCTTAGATGAGATGTTCTGGCTAGTAGGGACGAATTTATTAGCATCCAGGGAAAGCCTTGGAGCATCTGTCTTCTGTCTTCCATCTCGTATCTCCCCCAGTTAGTGGCTGTGTGTGACAGCAAAACTTCTACCACGGTAACATGAGGGGTCTAGGCTTTTCCTTAGGAAGCACATTCATCTGATGCAGTGCTCACTAGTGGTCTAGTGGGTATATTCTGATGAGTTAAGTCAGCAGAGCATCTTAAAAAGTTGAACTTTTCTTTTGATGGGGTGAGTGCTCTTCAGTCCTCACCACCTCTTACTGAATCTCCAGAGTAGGCTCTTAACTTTGCAGCTCTGGACCAAAGGGTATTGGGGCTCAGAGGGAAGGCTGTTCCGGTGGTTGCCTTTGGCTCTGGGATGTTATTGTGTCTTTTAAACCTTGGGGGTTTAGGGGTTGGTGCTGTGATGATGTTGACGCTGGTCATTCTTTCTGGAACTTCGGAAAAGTGAGATCTGGGGCATGCAGGACAGGATCCTTCTAACTTTGATGTGATGTCGCCTCCAGTGGAAGATTCCTCAAGCTGTAGCTACTCAGAAACTGATCCAGCCAGCACCCAAGGAAGACTCTTAAGGACCAATCTTATTAAAGTTGTTGAACAGCAAGCTGGGTTTCTGTTCGTCCAAACAGCCTCTTCTTGGACCTGCAACTCCTTGACGTAAATGAGGCCAACATTTTTTTAACCAAAAGTTCTGGAGGCTGGGAAGTCCAAGATCGAGGTCCGAAAAATTTAGTTTCTGGCGAGGTTGCTTTTCCTGGCTTGCAGACGGCTGCCTTCCCTCTATATCCTCACATAGTGGAGAGAGAGAAAGAAAGAGATGATTTTATCCTTTGGATAAGGATTTGTAGAAAATTAAAATGAGGAGGACATCTTTTGCATTTGTTTAGATAGAAAATAAGGTTATTATAAAAGTTGATTGAAAGAAACAGCATATCTTCTGAGAGGATAACAGATGATGTATCATTCACAACATTGATTCCTTTATTGAACTGAATGTCTGTAAGACACTGATTGTACCTACTTTATGATAGGACCTATTTGAACAGTTTTAGAAGTTAGACGTGAGATTGGTTGGCACATCTATCACAGGTTTATGAGTCATACAATCCTCAGTAGTAGTTAAAATGGACCTAAAAGAGAAAAGAAATGGATAAGCTTTAGCAGTTGACTAATATAAATATTTTATTTCAAGTCTTGGGTAGTGTTCTTTTGTGAATCAGAGCCTGTGATAGGGAAAGTTGCAGTGTTGTGAGTTCTGTGTAAATGAGGGATTCCTTGCCATTTGGGATTCTGTATCTGCTAAACAAAGTGGGGCAACTCTGCTTATGGAAAAGACTATTCTATTCTGTTTCTCTCTTTTTTCTCTTACAAGCCTCTTATAGAATGATGAAAACTATTAACTTTTACTATAAGCTTAGAGAAAGAATTGCAGACCTATCGCTTGATACAGAGGTTATGTGAGATGTGATGGTCTTTCCTAAATTAAAACAAACAAAGAGACAAAACAATTAAACCAAACAAAAATAAAATTGTGAGAATGATTATCTTATATGATTTTTTTAAATTTCAGAAAGCCAAAGGTATGTATAAGAAAGCAGTGAAATTTTGCTTGTATCCAATAGAAACTAGGGAATGTGATGATAATGAGAAAAAGTGGTCTATAGATTCTTGAAAATGTGAAACTGTGTGAATCTTGGAACAAGTCTCTGGAAACACTTAATTATAGATTACTAAGATGCTGCTTTAGGATCATATAGTTCTTCTATGTTCTTTATTACCCTGAAATGTATTTTATCCACGAAACATGTTTTTGTGAACTCCTTAGGGTAGCAATTCTGTCTTCATGTACCACATGCTTATGAAATGCTACATACAATTCTGACACTTCATAATAAAAAGAATAAGTCTAGAAGCCAACACCTTGTATAGGAGGTGCATAGCACGAAATAAATATTATTTCTCAAGGTAAGAGAATAAGCCCTGTTCAAAATCATGTGAACAACTACCCTTTTGCAGGTCTAAGAATGGATGGAAAAAATGCTTTGCCTTTCAATTTTTTTTTAGGAAGTTTTAAAACCAAAGATATACTTTTAGAATAAAAATAGCTGATTTCTTCCTCAGAGAATCAAATGTATAAACTTTTATTTTCTACTTCATAAAGAAAAGAACTGAAATATGTACTTTCTCAGTTCTCTGCTCATCGTCACATCAACAGATTACAGAGAATTGCCTCATGGCTTGAGTAAATAAGGTGTCCTCCTATCCAAGTCGTAGCCTACTTCCCATGCTTTGGATTTGATCCTCTTTGGCTCTTGAGGAGTTATAACTCATGAGTTATCCCCTCTCTTTTCTGTCTTTTAACTTTCTCTTTCTATTGGTTCTTTCCCCCATCATATAAATATGTTGTCTTTCTCATTAGAAAAGAAACAAATGCATAAACATCCTGAAATATCATACTATCTCTGGTTACTCTCCTGTTCTCTGCTATCCCTTAATATTCTAGCTTCATTTTAAAACATATTTTATTCATTTTTTTTAAAGTTATAAGATTAACACAGGTTCATTGTTAACTATTTAAAACGGACACAAGAAAATTAATCAAATGCCTATCATCTAAAATGAACCACACTTAATACTTTGTTAAGCATAAGTACAAATTGTAACTTCTTATAAAGCATGTTTTGTCATCAGATACCTTCTATAGAATAAAAATGGCTAGATGCAGAGTATTTTATTAATTAAATGTACCATAGTTATGTAAATAATCCCCTCCCATTGGATATTTAGAGTATTTCTAATTACATTGTTCTTATGAGCAAAGTGAGCACCCTTGTAGCTAAATCGCCCACAGTTTTCTTAAGGTTACATCCTATAAGTAGAATTAGCAGATTCAAGTGTTTGATATTTTTAAAGCTTGATAGATTAACAAAAAGTTTTCAAGAAAGTTTGTATCTATTTTCCTTTTCAACTGTACTTTTTCTCATACCTCCATAATTTTGATCTGTAAAAATTCCTTCATTGTTTTAATCTTTCTTCTTTCTATATTTGCACATTTTCATGTCTTCATTATTTGCATGTAATATTTATTATCTATTCATATTCTTTGCCACTTTTCCATTGGAGTGATTACATTTCTTGTTAATATTATTTTATATTGAAGATACCAACCTTTTTCTCTAATATATTATGTTTGTATTTAGTTAACATACTTTCATATATTTTCTTCATATTCCTTTAATCATTTTAATGAGTTTGATTATGAATTTTTTCAAATATTCAAATTACATTCAGCAATATTGCCCTTATTTTTACTGCTTCTGTTATCAAACTTAGAAAAGCCTTAGCACTTTTATGCAATTTTTTTTTTTTTTTTTTTTTTTTTTTTTGCGGTACGTGTACGCGGGCCTCTCACTGTCGTGGCCACTCCCGTTGCGGAGCACAGGCTCCGGACGCGCAGGCTCAGCGGCCATGGCTCACGGGCCGTTGTGGGATCTTCCCGGACCAGGGCACGAACCCGTGTGCCCTGCATCGGCAGGCGGACTCTCAACCACTGCGCCACCAGGGAAGCCCTATGCAATTGTTTTTTAATGTAAAATTTTATTAAAGGATGATCTATGTAAACCAAAATGCACAAATCATAGTGTAAAGCCTTAATAATATATATCCAAGCAACTAGGTTAAGAAACAGAATACCACCAGCGCCCAGAAGCCCATCATTCACCCTCCCTGCACCTACACCCAACACCATTTTTGGAACTTTTTAAAAAATGAAATCATACAGCAATACTCCCTTGTGTCTGACTCCTTTCAGCATTTCGTTTGTAAGATTCACCTCTTACTGTTGAATGTAGTTGTCACTGATGCATTTATTCCATGCTGCTATGAATATTCTTGTACATGTTTTGTCATGAATATGTATACACATTTTTCTTGGGTATATAGCCTGGAGTGAAATTTTGGGTCACAGGGTTGGTGTATTTTCAATTTTAGAAGACTCTGACACATAATTTTCAAAGTAGGTTGTTATTTTGAAGAGAGGTGAAGGATAGGAAAGTTTTAACCAGCTATCATCATGTGTTGACCATTTCTGTATCCTTATTTTGTATTTATACCACATTCAAATTAAAATTTGAACTAAGGAAAGTAGATATAGTTTTTCCATTTTATTTTGCCATTAAGAAATAACTTCAGATTTGCATTTCTAAAATTGATTCTGTATTCCCGATTAAGGTTAAGTACTTTCCAATTACTCAATTATTTTTCTGTTCCATATATAAGATCTTACAATTCTGATTACATATTATTATTAAAGTCATCATATCTCACATTTTAGGAATTTCTGTATATTTTGCCTGAATGAAATTTTGAAGAAAACTACTAATTTGTAGTGGAATAAGCAAGGGCTTTGGAGTCAGGCATGAACAGATTCTAATGTTGGCTCTATCACTTGATAAGCTGCATTATCTTTGGCCAAAGTATTGTTTCCTGTAAAATTTTACCACTTGGGGTTGCTTTGAAGATTTAGTGAAACCTTAAACTCTTATGGAATGTTTGGTCTATGGCAGCCACTGATTCGAAGTGACTTGTTATGAGATAACATTTGCCCTTTACAACAGCTCTATGCAGTAGCCTCCATTATCATACCTTTTTTAGAGATGAAGAAACTCAGACTGAGGATTGAAGCAACTGTGCTAATTTACCTGGGTTACAAGTGGCAGAGCCAGAATGTGAACCCAGTTTGGCTTCAGAATCCATGCTCATACCACCGTTCTCCTCCACATATGTAAGACATCTAATTTTGTTCTTGACACCCATTAGGCATGTAAATACTTAATATCCTTCTGCTCAGCATAAGTCACCAAAGATTTTAAACATATTTGGAGTACAGTTTCACACAGTTGATTGTTCTGTAACTACACCATCAAATTAGTTGAAAAAATAAGAGAAACATTTCTAATACTGTGTAAAATGACAAATTTCCAATGCTTCCTGAATATAAATTTTTCCAATCACTGTGGTATCTTCTGAGTCCTAATTCTTCACATTTAAGGGAATTATTACTATACCATGACTTCTTACTAATTTAGAATAGGTAGTTTGCTGATAGTATAGTCACCTGACATTCATGTGTCCAAAGATTTTTGATGAGATATGGATTGCAAGCTGTGGAAATGCCTTATTCAAGAGAGTTTAATATGTGAATGATGATGCTGAGAGCACATGGTGTGAAATTTGAAAGGGAGAAAAATAAATGTTCTTTAATTTTAATGTTCTGGTTTCCTAAGGACAGAGGTTGGAGGGTGTCAGCTTTCAGGTGCTCCCTTTTTCATTCCATTCACCAAAGCAACAATAAGGAAGAGATTCTGTTGGAGACAAAGGTCCCAGTCAGGTCACTTATAACTGAAAAGAGAGAGATGATGTCAAGGCTGGGACACGAATGAGGGAACTGGACTGAGGCACAGCTGGTGGAAGGTGACAAATGGAAAGGACGTGTCTTTAAATTATAGTCTACATTGTATGGCCAAAATTATATGCTGCAGTGTTATTCACTGACTAAGGGATTTGCACTGTTTGGGAGAGTTATCTTTCAAAAATGTCAAGTGGTTTTTGAAAAAGGATTTAGAGTAAAACAAATAGAAAAATGCTACTTCGTCCTTTTTTCTTGCAAGATGCTGGAATTTGCAAGTGAATAAGTATTTTGGGCTTTTAACACTGTAAGTGCCATAAAAATTATGCTAACGAATTCTGATTTCTGAATTAATAGAGACAAATTTAATACAGTTTTCCCAATGCTAACTTTATAGCTTTATATCAATATAGAGGATTGATTATTTTCTAACTGTGTGCGCAATTTTGAGGGTTAATGTTCAGTACTTAAGGCAAGATCTATATATACCTAGGCCCTAAAAGAAGCAATTACTAAATAAAAAGGCAAAATCATATTCAAATCCTGGTAAATTTTGGTAGCAATATCAAATAAATTTTGCCAGTGTGGATTTATCTTGAAGGGCACATATCAAATATTCAAATTCATAGAAAATGTAAGCACAAACTCCATGTACTTAGACAAATCACTCAAACACACACACACACATAAGTGCACAAATGCATACATAAAGGTACAGAAACCTTCCCAGATTTTCTCTATCTTGTAAGAACTGTGTGATTATTTTTTTTCTTTGCCAGGTGGTATTTTTGAATATGTGGAATCTGGCCCAATGGGGGCCGAGGAGCTTGCGTTCAGATTTGCTGTGAACACAATCAACAGAAACAGAACCTTGTTGCCCAATACCACCCTAACCTATGACACCCAGAAGATAAACCTCTATGACAGTTTTGAAGCATCCAAGAAAGGTAATTGATAGATATTTAACTGTATGTTTTCTGGAATTCAAATTTTCAGCTATTCTTAAGAGATTTCTTAATCCCAAAAGTAATTAATAAGTCATTAGGAATATTTTCATGCAAATGTTTCTTTTCAAACTGCACATAAATTTTATCAGGGAAGGTAAAGTGATATGATTACCTCTTGAAAAAAATTGCTTATAACATGAAATGCAGTGAAGTCTGGGATAGTGAAAATTTTTTTTCCCCATTAATCCTTTTGTTTTGCTACTAAACTATTCCTATTTTAAGAACTTTCTAAAATAAAACAATACCATCTGTGGATTTTACGATGTTTTACAATCAGTTTTTACATTTTTATTTGCATTATATGTCAATTCCACTCTGTTACTGTGGTCTCAATTTTCTGACTACCTTGAAAGTTCTGTGATTCCAAATGACTTCAAAAAGTCAGTCTAACCTTAATTGGAAAAACTTGAACAACCTTTCATTTGTGTATAGTCTATGCCCATTTTTTAACCACTTGATGTTTCTTTTTGTGACTGAAAATAAATGGCTAATGATATGAAAACCAGATTATATGAAGAAATAATAAAAATACCTTATGAATTTTATTTATTTTATTATTTTGTAAAACTGTGTTTTAAATATAAGAATAGAAATATAATTTTCTGGGATATGACTTTAATACATATATGAAAGAAGGTAATAGAGAAACTATTATCAAGGCATTATTTTAACCAAACAGTTTTAGTAATAAATATGTTTTGAGAGATGTTTTCATAGGCTTACTTTGTCTAAGTAGGTGATCTTTTCTTTTGCATATTTAGCATTCGTGTAACAGAAATTAAATTTCATAAAGTAGATTTTCTTAAAGGAGTGGACTTAGAAAGCATTTGTTCTAAATTCATATTTTTTAAACAATGTTTGCTTTTCTGTAATGCTAATATTGTTTTATTAGCTACCTTACATTCATAGAAATGTACATAATTATTTATAATTCTAACTTGGTACAGATTTCTTCTAAACTCATTGATATTAATGGCAGTTAATAAGGTACAATATTTCTTGAGATGAAAGTATCCTTTTCCCCCAGCTTACTTGTGTTTATCAAAACCTATGTTCCGCTTGCCCTTTGAATTCATATCTTTATGAATAAAAATAAGTTTCCACATTTCAGAACCATGTCAGGGTGATGAAAGGTTTTGAAGGCTGAAAAAAAGGGTAAAGGTTATTGTGAAATACTACATGTGCCATCATAATTGCAAAATAAGCCATTAACTGCAAGACACGTGCATTTGATTGTTGACATAGTTCATGATTATTTCCATTAGAAAGAAGAAGCTCTGTCTCAAATGAAATAATTTAGACCAAAGAATATGGAATATGAGTGCAGTATAAATATAATATTAATAGATTTCTTAATGGTGACTTCAAAGTAGCAACATAGAAAAAAAGTGGACTAGAATGTTCTAACAACAAACAGCTTACTATCTTGGGACTATCTTAGCAAAATTATGAGATGGTAAACTCATTTCGTTTTCAAAATATTAAAAAGGATTTACAAATTTTGTCACCCATTAAAAATCCATTGGGAATCCAGTTCCTTAAGTGACTTTGGCCTGAAACTGAAAAAGCTCAAATAAGCGTATGAATAAGTTTCTTTGTGAGTTGTTTAAAAGGGTGGATGTCGTGGTTTGGAGCTTGTCTTGTGAAGCTCTTGCTTGTCGACCTATTGCTGGTTGGAGGGCACAGCAATATATAAAAAGATAATATAAAGGAGAGATCTAACATAGTTTTTGAATCTTATGGGGCCTCAATAAATATATATGTAATACTGATATTTATGACTAATTACAAAATAACAAATAATAAATTTGGACATTCTTAAAATTTTTTAAAAATTAATTTTTCCAAGGTAAGAATATAAGTTAAATGTTTAAATGTAAACATTTTCACTGATATATGGTCTTATACTTTTAGTAGATAATACTGTTTTGCTCCATAAATAAACTTTGATGCACTAGAGCTTGAATTATTGTTTGAATCATACATTGCTTTTAAGTGACTCCTCTGATACCTGAAAACTCTATTTCTTATTTGAACACACTTCAAAAAGTTCTATATAAACTAATACAGTGGTTTTTAACTTTCTTGATTTGTGACTTGTCAAAAATCTGGAGAAGGAAGATCTTTTATTTTCAATGTATGTGAATTAAAATAATTCAAAAATTATTTATTTATATCATATTGAATTTTTGAAGAAAGTGTAAACTGCTTTTTTTCCAACTACAATTTATTTATTAAATATCTCTATGCTTAAGAATCCGTCCATCACATTGTATTTTATGTGGCAAAATCGCTGAAGGAAAATATCAGAAAATTTTGCACAGTAGAATCACAAACTATTTTTGAGGGATTAAATCTGAACACCTAATTGATCCCTAAATCCCAATAACAATTCTCCTTAGTCATATTTAAATATTTGCAGGGATATACAAACCATTGCCTCTTGGAGCAGATTTTCACTTTTGAACATTTCTTACTTCCCTTAAATTGTATCAAAATTTGTGAGAAACTTCTAAACATTTGCCCTAATTCTTCCTTTTCCAGTCAAATGAAACAAACTTTAGCCTCTTTCACAGGCCAGATCTTCAAATATTTAAAGATGAGTTTCATGTTTCCAATAACTATTGACTTTCTAGACCCGAACTTACCAGTTGCTTTAGTGTACCCTATAGAATTTCAAGTCCCGTCACAGTCTTTCTATTCCCATCTGAATACCTTCTGATTTAATTATGTCTCTCTTAATTACTGTAATTATTATTGATGTGAGTAAACTTTTCTACAAGTAAACATTGGACTGGTCAAAAAGTTCGTTCACGGTTTTTCCATACGATGTTACGGAAAAACCCAAACGAACTTTTTGGCCAGCCCAATATAAACTTAAAAAAAGTAATTCAGTACAATATAGAAGACTTATAGTATCCAAAAGCCAAATAAATAAAGATGATTAAATACTTATCTATTTAATTACATACTTTGATGTTCTTCCTACTCAATGAGATTAATCCCTATGAAATCACCCTCTATGACTCATGTCAGGTTTTGTATGGGTGTTTGTATGTACCGCTTGACCTATATCATCAGATATTTGCAGATACTTAGCTATGTGTAGCCATAGCTTTTTGGATGGGCAGTGGAAGATAAATGGCTTCTGATTAAGAATTTGAAATTGTAGAGAATGACCAGTGAATTTGGGAAAGAACACTATTCCCCGATATGAAGTATTCTTCCAAAATGAACACTCTCCCCTTAAATCCTACGATATTCCCCCTCTTTCTCCTTCCTCCTCCTCCCCTCCCTTGACATTATTTGTAGAATTATTTGAACATTGAGCTGTAGGTGTCTAGGTGAATTTCCCTTGTAACAAACTGAAAATGTTTGGAGTTAGACAAAATGTAAAATCAGCTAGATACAGATGTTATATTAAAGACAAATCTTCCTTCAAGATGATCCCTTTGGGTTAACAATAATAATGTGGTAATATTGGCACACTGGTATCTCTCCTCTCATTATTGACAGACTTCTATCTCCTCTTCAGCCTGTGATCAGCTGTCTCTTGGGGTGGCTGCCATCTTCGGGCCTTCACACAGCTCTTCAGCAAATGCAGTGCAGTCAATCTGCAATGCTCTGGGGGTTCCCCACATCCAGACCCGCTGGAAGCACCAGGTGTCAGACAACAAAGATTCCTTCTATGTCAGTCTCTACCCAGACTTCTCTTCACTCAGCCGTGCCATTTTGGACTTGGTGCAGTTCTTCAAGTGGAAAACTGTCACAGTTGTCTATGATGACAGCACTGGTAAGAAAAATCAGTAGCCTTTGCGTCTATGCTTTAAATATAGGTAATTTTCTGAAACTTATTCGAGATTCTTACTGTATTCTTTTTGTTTGTTTGTTTTTGATCTTTTCTTGTGTGTTTTTTTTAATTAAGGGAAGGAAAACATTTGAAATGAAACATTAACACTAATTTCATACGTCCAAACAAAGAATAAAATCATACACTTTTTTTTCTATATTCGTAAAATAAGCACTTTTGTTCTAGGAAGGATGTTACTGTGAACCATAGTATTGGATGAAGAATAGAGATAATATGAAATATAATATTGAAATATTCATTCAAAGAATTTTTCTACTAATTTCAGGGTAGTCTCCCAAAGTAAAGCCTCATAACTTGCTGTCACTGAAGCTTATCAAGAAGTCCAGGGGAAAAAAAAAAGAAATTCAGACTTTAGCCTTAGCATTTTCTATAGCTGTTTATGTGCAAAGAATGTGTGTGAAAAGTAATAACCTTTATCTCTGGATAGCACGTTAAAGTACCCATTGAAATACTCTGAGTTTTTGGAACTGTTCATTTGTAGATATAGCTTAGGGACTTGGAAAATAGTATTTACTAAGTTGTTTTTACTTCCATGTCTTTAAATGATTATTTGCTGGCTAGAGGTGGTCTGTGCTTTCTTGTTTTAATGTATGTTATTATTTTATATATGAATGGTTATTTTGAGGTATCAGATAAAAACAAGTCTCAGAAATATAAGAATGTAAACAGTAAAAATAAAGTATTAATTTCCCTGGAAGTTATATTGATAAAGGAACTGCATACTATTTTATTACCTAGTGATAAGGAATTTCACGTTAAGATGTTTATCACTGGTCTAAATAGTGCTCTTTAAGTTAGATTTTTAAATATTTTATTCTAGAACATTTCACTATACTTTTATGTTTACATCAAAATTGAAATTCATTTGAATTTAAATTCTCCCCCAATACACCAGGAGCTCACTTTGTTTATAAATGCAGTATTTAGAACTATGTGCAGAAATTAGTCCCTTTGCCAATGAAATTGACCATTTGCAAATTGACAGATAGGAACTCTCCCAAGAGAACAGAGAACAGGGAGTTATAGGGTTGAAAAAATAATGTAAATAATTTGAAAAATTTTAAAAATTGGGATAAGAAAGAGTAAGTCTAAATACACATTAATAGTGTAATTTTGCATTTTTGATTTAAAAAAGTGAAATATTTGTTAAAAATTTTAACTTTAGAAATACAGCAATAAAAGCCCTTAAAAATAACCTAAGTACCTTTGATGTGTTTTTAAGCTTAAATTAGACCTATTAAATTTATTGCATTGTTATATTCCAAATCATTACTTTTCCATCATTGGTAAAGTTCTATATGTCAAATTATGAATGGCAGGTTCTGTGTGAATGGTTTCTCTGAGGGTGTGTAACGTGATACTCCAGGGCATGCTCAGTTACAAAATGGTCCACTTATGTTTATGGATGGTCATATATAGAAATATACAAATATGAATACACATGCATGAATCCATAGTTTATTTACTTCTCCTTTCTCTTCTGATATAATTCAGGTGAATTCTGACTAAATATCACATATCCTCATAAGTATATGCACATAGACATGGTATACATACACACATATATGTTATACATATATATGTATGTTATACATGTGATATTATATATTTATTTCTTATTATCTTAAAACTCCTCATAGTAGAAAGAAATTTGGCAAATGTTCAAAATGTTTATGATATACCACATTTCCTCATTATTCTGTTTGTATGTATGTGTATTTGACATTTTTACTTCACATATGTTGTTCTTGAGTGACTGAATAAAGAGATAATGGGATTTGTGATCAAGGTCACATCATAGTTTGGTGAAGTAATGTTTCATATGTAGTTGATTTTTTGCTTTGAATAATATTCTAAATATTTATATCATTGAGACAAATTTAAGTAGAGAAATAAATATAGTCAGTTAATTAGATGTATATACTTTTAACGGAGACTTGACCTAAGATTACATTTATTAAAATAGTTTAAGCTAATATTTAAAAGAAACTTTACCACTACTATCACTTGAAGGTAACATCAATACTTGGATATTCCAAAAGTCTTTGATTATTTAAATATGAATGCTAACCTAGAGTCATTACAGAATTATTCATAGAGTAAGTATGCCTTAAAAATCCTCTGAGGGGAAAAAAGCATGTTAATGCTCCATTTTATGCAATATTTAATTCAACAAACATTGCTTAAGCCCCTGCTACATTCCAGGGACAGTACCAGGTGCGAGTATATGCCAGTAAAAGAAACAAACTCCTGGCCCCTCTTGAGCTTCTAATTTCTATTTAGGGATATGTGGTTGTTCATGTTTTTAATATTATTTGTAATGAAATAATTGTGTTTGTAACTGGCCTTTTAATTTAACACACTTTTAGAACTTTGCTATTCTTGATATTTTAGGGGATAGAACTGACTCTAAGATAGATAGAAGATTGTCTTTGAAATGAATTCATAAATATATAGGAGTAGGCTTTTTTTTTGTATTTTTGGATATGTTTAAAAGTCTCAAGGCGGAATTTTAATAACAGAACTTAACAGAGAGAATTTGTAAACGTCCCAAGTGAACAAGATGACTATTTGATCATGTGGGAGAAAATCTGATGACAGCTAGGACTGTGAACTGAAATGGGAGAAAAATCCACCTCATACCCAATGAGATAAACATTAATAACTTCATTATGGGACTTCCCTGGTGGCGCAGTGATTGAGAGTCCGCCTGCCGATGCAGGGGACACGGGTTCGTGCCCCGGTCCGGGAAGATCCCACATGCCGCGGAGCGGCTGGGCCCGTGAGCCACGGCCGCTGAGCCTGCGCGTCCGGAGCCTGTGCTCCGCAACGGGAGAGGCCACAGCAGTGAGAGGCCCGCGTACCGCAAAAAAACCCCAAAAAACAAACAAATAACTTCATTATGAACTTGTGTATCTGCTGTTTACTGCATGATGCAGTATGCATTTTATATATGTTTCTTTTTTCCTTTCCAGATTCATTATGTATGCTATTCCTCCCATTTATATTCATTTCTATTTTGTTGTGTTGTCCAGTTTGATACATGATAATTATACTTTCATCCAGTCTTTGTTCCCACCCCCAAAACAGATGGGATGGTAGATGAAATATAGTGCTGGAGTAGGAGAAATTCTTAGAACGATGTTAACAGGAGCTGTTTATTTTTTATGATAATTAGCATTTGTTGTTGTCGTGGATGAATGCTTTTAAACACCCTGAAAGTCTGTTATACCTCTGAATGATGTCCAAAATGATGGAAAAGAATTGGCTTCAGAAACAAAACTGTGTTTCTGTCAGTCATTTTGGAACATATGATTCATTTTAAAAATGAACTAAAAATAAGTTGGATAGCTGTCAGCTTGTAAGCAATTCCAGGATAAGTTGTGAATATTTGCTTTAAAATTCCTGTGTTTCATCTTTGTTTATAGATCAGCAGTCCATTAACAAAGAACTCTGGACTGGTAAACAGAAGCCTGGGAGTCTAGTCCCAGTTTTGCTACTAAATTACTGGTACAACTTTGGAAAAGAGAAGAAGGGAATTGAAATGATAACAGAAAGCAGCTCTGGTGCACTAGGCATCGAGGTAGTTGCTATCATATAAACTATTACATTTAATCTTCAAAACAATTATATAAAAACAAAACAATTCTAGGGAAACAGGTTAACACTTCACTATCCTTGCTTCCTCCAGTAACTGGCTTTTCTGCCCACCAGCAGCCCAAGGCAGAAACTTGAACATCTTCCTTGATTCCTACCTTTCTTCAGTCCCACAATCAAGCTCTAATGGTTGTTAATTCTACATCTCTATGAACTCTCAAATCTGTTCATTTCTTTCATGTTTTCTAACTAATTCTTAACTCAAAATCTTTCACCTGGATTATTACTAACAGCCTCCTGACAGTTTCCCTACTAGTCCAGTCTCCACACTGCAGTTAAAGTCATTTTTAAAAATGCAATTCCGGGGCTTCCCTGGTGGCGCAGTGGTTGCGCGTCCGCCTGCCGATGCAGGGGAACCGGGTTCGCGCCCCGGTCTGGGAGGATCCCACTTGCCGCGGAGCGGCTGGGCCCGTGAGCCATGGCCGCTGAGCCTGCGCGTCCGGAGCCTGTGCTCCGCGACGGGAGAGGCCACAACAGAGGGAGGCCCGCATACCACAAAAACAAACAAACAAACAAAAAAATGCAATTCTGACCCATTGTCCTGTTGTTAATAGTTTCTCTTGCTCTAAGGATAAAGTTAAAATTTTTTTGAAAGGCTTACAAGACCTGACTTCATCTAGTCCCTGTACCTCTCCAATGATATTTGAGTCTAAATCCCTCACTTAGGTCTTTCAAATTGAGCCATTAAATTTCTTTCAGGTTCTGAAAGTACTGTCCAGTCCACCTGTTTCTCTCATTCTGGCCCCGACTCCTCCTCCCCACTAAGCACCCACACACATGCACGTGTGTATTTGCACACACACACACACACACACACACACACATCCATACCATCTGGCTTAGATGTCACAAAGACTGTCCTGACCCCCAGCTCCCAAGCCTGGAACAGGTCTCCCTCAACATATCCCCATAGCACTGCAGTACTCCCATGACCATCCCCTATGAGAACATTCCTCACATTATGAATGACTTTTCTTGGCTGACTTTTCCACTCAATCAAATACACATCTGAATAGGATGGACCGTAAGGCTGCCTACCATTCTATCGCTAACACCTAGGTATTACCTGGCTCATGGAAATACCTAAATAAATATTGAAGGAATGAATGCATAAAAAGTTATAATTATATCCAGTGTTTAGATAAAGAAGCTCCAATGGATTAATTAATCTGTCCGAGGTCATTTTAGGAGAAAATAGGACGTAGGAGAAATAAAAAAAGAGCTTTTTACTAGCTCCTTTGCTCTGGAATCTGCATGTTACAGCAGTACCATTTATGTTTGCATGATGTGAACCTGCTTTCCAAACCACCGTTGAGTGCCTCAGGGATGGACATACACCCATTCAGTTCCTTTCCTAGGAAATCAAAAAAGAACATAGAGAGAGGGATAGCCACTGACTGGACTACGGGTTGAAATCCTGGCTCTGTTGTGTAATTTTCAGCAAGTTACTTGACTTTAAAAACTTGAGTTGACACATTTGTAAACTGAAGATAATGTATATACATCAGGGGATTGTTGCCATGATTAGTGAGATATACAGAGAGCCTCATGGTGCCCACATAGTAGGAGCTTAAAACTCTCAATAATAGAAATGCCATGTGCTATGTGCCATTTATTCCTTACTATACTCTAAGAAAAAGGAATCGTTATTGGTCCCACTTTTTAAAATATGAGACTATTTAGATGCAGAGAGTTGAGATAATTTTCCCAAGCTTTCATAGCAGGTAAAAGGAAGGTCTGGATTTTGACCCAAGTCAGTAAACTGCAGAAACCACTTTGTTAAATACTGTGATATAATGGTCATTATTGTGTTTTGATTTGGTTCATTTTGTTGTCATTATTGTACTTTAAGAACAGGAATGACACAATCAGAACGATTTTGGTAAAGGTTCTCTGACACCAGTGTGGAGAATGCATTGAGGCTATTGAGATATGGTAGGGAATAGGACAAGACCAGAAGCAAGAGAATTTCTGAATTAGTCAAGTTGAAAACAAGATAATAGTCTCAGTTAAAGAGGTTTTGACAGAATGATTTTGAAGCAGAGAATTCTAGGAAGATTTAGGAGATACAAATTGTAGGACTTAGTAAGCAAATAAGTGGAGAAGTGATGGAGACAGAGACAATAAGGATGACCTCTATGTTTCTGGTCTGGGCTACTCATCAATGGCACATTTACTAAAAAGGAAAACAAGAAAAAGAAATGTGGGAAAGGGTATAATAAATCTGGTTCTTAACACATTAATCTTGAAGCACCTCAGAATCATCCAGTGGTGTTGGAGGTGGAAATCCATCTTGAAAAGTAGGAATTTAGTATGGGCATATAATGCTCCCATTGGCATTTTGCTCTGCTCTCCATTTGGACTCCTTTGTGATATGAGGAAATGAAGACAATTGACAAAAAACTAGGTCATGGTAGGTCAAAAAAATTCAGTTATGCTAGTGAGTAGGCAGTCGTAGAGATGAATATAGACATGATAAGAATTTAGGGTAGAGGGCTTCCCTGGTGGCACAGTGGTTGGGAGTCCGCCTGCCGATGCAGGGGACACGGGTTCGTGCCCCGGTCTGGGAGGATCCCACATGCCGCGGAGTGTCTGGGCCCGTGGGCTATGGCCGCTGGGCCTGCGCGTCCGGAGCCTGTGCTCCGCAGCGGGAGAGGCCAAAAAAGAATTTAGGGTAGAGAATGTAAATTTTTTTTAATTAATGAAGTAAAATCAGTATTTTTTTTTAGATATTAATGTTTAACAAACTTAGCTTTGATTAATTTCCATGGTATGAAAAAGAAAAAAAGGCCAGAGCCTTTATCCTAAGCAAAAGCAGAAATGATTTCTTTACTAACTTTATTAACTTGAATGAATTCTATTTATAGACTATGTTCTAGATACATCTGTGTGTGCTTTTGGAGTTAGTTTAATAAAATGTAAAGTCAATTAAGAGTAAAATATTATTTTATTTTATTTTGCACCTATATTTAAATAAGATAAATAAAATAATTCAGTAGAAGTTGATGTGAAAAAAATATATTTCTAGAAGATACTAACTTTTGAATAATATAACAATTTTTGTGTTATAAAACATATAACCAAATAATTTTAATTTTATTTCAAGGAGTGGGGTAATTTGGATCTAAGATGATTATATGTTATATGTTCTAAGTGCAAAGCTTCAAGTTCTCTCATTCCAAGTGGAAATAGCTTCAAGTTCTCTAATTCCAAGTGCAAATACAATTAGCAATTATGAGTTAGACCTAAATATTAGGATATAGTTGATTACATAGCTTGGTGTATTAGTGTTTCCACCATATTGGTTTTGCATGAACATAGGTTCTTTATTTCCATTTAAGCAAGCCTCAAAATTATTTGTAATATTATTACTTAAATTTTGATTACACAATAGTATTTTTAAACATATTCATAGAACTAATTATTTCTCTAAGTTTTAAAATCTTTAAAATATTGCCAACCATAAAAGACAAAAATAAAATTTTTAATCCACAACAATCATACAATTCATATTTCTGCAGAGAGTGAAATAAATACATATGTAGGTCTAAAGAAATAGAAGAAGCAGGACTTGTACCAGACTTCAATGATCAGTGGTATTTGCCTTTATTGGGAAAGAAAAAAATCATAAATTGAGAATAATTCCCTGGTGATGACCAAACACTGCCAGTTTTCTATATTTAAATCTGGAACATATTGGCGTGAGCATTCTGGTAACTACTTTTCCCTTAACCTTTTCCTGGTCTTGTCTGTCTCCTTCTCTATGCAGTGTAGGGGAATGATAGTACTTAAATTATCTCTCTGATGCTCTTGACAATTTTGACTACTCCCTTCTTCAGTGAAAGACTAAAACTCTCCTTGTTTGGCCTCTGTGCCATCATTCTCTCCTTGTCGTGTCCTTCTTTTCAGCCATTTATTCCCCTTCTCATATTCTTAAACTCTTTTTTCTTTCTCTGTTCCTTAAAAGCTGATGCTGTTCAGGTTTTATTCCCAGGCTTCTTCTTGTTTTCTACTTGTTTACCTCACTCTCCCTAAAGCCTTCCATCTCACTCATGCCTTTCTCTGCCTGTATGTTGTAGACTCACTGCTGGACATTTTCAGGTGCTTCTAGCAAGTGACAGACTCAGAGATTCAGCCACCCACTGATCATCTTTATTTGGATGTCCCACAGGCACATCTAACCCAGCATAACAAAAGCCAAACTCATCACCTTTATTCCAAAACTTGCTTTTTCTCCTAGGTTTCCGTCTTTATCCAGTTGCCCAGCCAGATTCCTAGTGGTCATTCTAGATTCTTGTCTTTCTCTCTTCCCTCATTTCCAACTGATCACTTAATACTTCTCATTTTTATCTCACATTTCTCAAATTTACCTCTGTCCTCCATCCCTACTATCTGTTTTAGTTAACATCTTTATCATAAACCACCTAGACCATGTTCTACCCTCTACCCTGTTTAAGTTCATGTCTCTGATGCAGACAAAATGGTGTTTTTAGAAATGACAATGTGGTGATGTGATGCCCAGGCTTAAAGCTGTTTGGTGGTTCCTCAGTTCGTGGAAGAATGAGTTCTAATTCTTCAGCATGACACATGCAGCCTTCATCATTGGCACTCTTGTGCCCCTTTGATTTTATTTCCCTGGTATTTCCTCTCTCAATATTTATGCTACAGCTTTCCTTGAATAATTGTAGTTCTCACTTACCAATCATGCTCTGCTATCTCAAGTCTCTTTGCTGTGCACAATTTGTTCTCTCAGCTTGTTCTGCCCTTCTCATTTGGTGATCTATTCACCACCTTCAGGTGTACCTTAAATATTCTTACAAAGTAAACTTGTGAAGTAACCTTCCCTGACTTCTACCTGTATGAGTTGGTATTTCTATTCTTTGTATGATGCAAGAGTTTAGTTGATAAAATAGTTCATCATCAATTTTATAGTACAATTTTCAGCATGCTCACATGACCCATTTAGCAGAGGTGATGTTTTCCTGAACCTAAGAGCTCTAAATATTTTATAATTAATTCATCCATTTATTTGCTTCTTCCTTTGTTTTTTTAATAACTTATTTCTTTATTTAGTTCACAAGTAATTATCAAATATTTACTATGTGTCATTGCTGTTCTAGGTACTGGAAGTACAAGAGTGAACAAAACAGACAAAAATTCTTTGCCTTGTGGAGTTTGCATTCTAGTGTAGAGTGATAAACAATAACAAAATAAATATGTATATATATAGCATCAAATGTGATAAGTGTTATGGAGAGAAATAAAGCAAGGGAGGCATATAAGGAGCCCAAGGAGGGAGTACTGCAATATTAAGTTGGATTGTTATTAGAAGAGACCTTATTTAGAAGGCGAAATTTGAGCTAGGACTTGAATGAGCTGAGGAAATATGTCGTGGGAGTTCTGAAGCAAGAGTATTTCAGATGAAAAGCAAGAAGGTAAAAAAATAACCAAGGGAGAAAGAGATAAAGAATTCTAAGTAAGGCAGTTTTTTTTGTTTGTTTTAGTTTGGAGAAGGGTTTTTTGAGAAACTGAAAATTGAAAGAGATTTTTGTGACATCTGTCATTTTTTTATATGTGTATATGTGTTTATGTATATATGTACATATATGGTTATATATGTGTATGTTCCATTACTTCTTTGCAATAGAAATGTCATTTCTTTAAAAATAACTCAGTGTAGAGACTTTTCCACACAGAGGCTCATTTTTATATGAATTACTTAGTAGCGATTATGGTCCATAGCATTCACCCATAAAATAGTGATAGGATTCATTTTTAATTGAGCTAAGACTTCAGGGAAAGAAGAAAAGAAATAAATCTAACATATATTCATTTCTGCAAGATGTAATAGATCATTTATTGGATACTTGATTAAAAATAAATTGGTTCAGTATCAGAAACACTTTTAAAAAAATTGAGATCCTGAATGGATTAAAACCTAGGTTAAACACTCATTATATATCAGGTGAACACGACTGCCTTCTAAAACAGTTTTCTGTTTCCTACTGAACATTGTGTAAATGTTTATCTTGCTTTAATATAAGGTATGTAAACTGTATTTGGGGACAGAGTCCTCTAGACACAAACATTTAGAGAAAGCAAGAAAGAGTTAACACCCAAATTCTAGACAGGCTAATTGTATATCATTATGGCAGAATTATTCCAATTTGGACGTGGTACAATGTCCACTCTTCATATTTCAGTGATTCAAAAGAAGCTCAGGAAATGAATTTTTTTGCATAAATACATTAAACATGTATTAAATCTATCCTGTCATGAATAGAGCCTTGGCTAGTAAAAGCTAATGACAATACAAAGCCTAATATATACCTCTCCTTGCCTTCTTATAATAACCAAAGACATTATTTTACTTGTCATAAATATTTGCATTTCTGTAAATTCAATCATCTTCCATTTGATAAAACAAAGTTAATTATATAACAGATATTAAAATTAAAATCCAAAGCACTGGTTCTTAAATTTAATTGATAACAGATAATGGGATTTCCTGGGCTACTGTTAAAACTAGATATTTCTAGGCCAACTCCTATTACTCAGTAACTCTGGGTTTATACTCAGGGACTTGCAGTTGGAAAAGGAAACATAGCTAATTGTGATATGCATTACTAATGTTTACCAGTATGTGGTTATCTCTACTTCTAGACCCCAGGAGATTGAAGGTCCTTAATCCCTGAATTTAGGTGTGACCACGTGGACTGCGTTAGTTGGTGAAATGTGAGCAGTAGTGTTGCTCG
This sequence comes from Physeter macrocephalus, assembly GCF_002837175.3. NCBI lineage: Eukaryota > Metazoa > Chordata > Mammalia > Artiodactyla > Physeteridae > Physeter > Physeter macrocephalus. Next base: position 58,415,811 of record NC_041223.1, on the reverse strand, counting down.
TTTCTGGGTGGAAGCATTTAATTGCCCGTTACTTAATTCTCCAGCTTACTCATTCCTTGCCATATCAATTGTGCTATAAGTTTGAAGTATCCCAAAATGCTGAGCCAAAATATCAAAGAGAGCTGCCTTGGGAAATTATTTAGATCTACAGCAGACCTTGCTTTTATGCGACATAAACTCTTGTTCTGTTAAATTGCTGTGATTTGGGAGATAATTTTTCCTATAATATCACAACCTAGTCTAGTAGTTCGCAAACTTTAGTGTGCATTAAAATCATTAGGTAAATGTGTTAAAACACTGCCTGCTGGCTTTACTCCCAGCGTCCGATTTAGTAAGTGTGGGATGTGGCCTGAGAGTTTTTTTCTAATAAGTTAGTAAGGGATCATGATGCTGCTGGTCTACTGACAACAATTTGAGAAACATTGATATATTTAATTTTTTTAACATCTTTATTGGAGTATAATTGCTTTACAATGGTGTGTTAGTTTCTGCTTTATAGCAAAGTGAATCAGCTATACATATACATATATCCCCATATCTCCTCCCTCTTGTGTCTCCCTCCCACCCTCCCTAACCCACCCCTCTAGGTGGTCACAAAGCACCGAGCTGATCTCCCTGTGCTATGTGGCTGCTTCCCACTAGCTATCTATTTCACATTTCATAGTGTATATATTTCCATGCCACTCTCTCACTTTGTCCCAGCTTACCCCTCCACCTCCCCATGTCCTCAAGTCCATTTTCTATCTATATGTCTTTATTCCTGTCCTGCCCCTAGGTTCTTCAGAACCATTTTTTTTTTAAGATTCCATATATATGTGTTACCATACAGTATTTGTTTTTCCCTTTCTGACTGACTTCACTTTGTATGACAGACTCTAGGTCCATCAACCTCACGATAAGTAACTCAATTTTTTCTTTTTATGGCTGAGTAATATTCCCCTGTATATATGTGTCACATATTCTTTATCCATTCATCTGTCGATGGACACTTAGGTTGCTTCCATGTCCTGGCTATTGTAAATAGAGCTGCGATGAACATTGTGGTTCACCTGTCTTTTTGAATTACGGTTTTCTCAGGGTATAACCCCAGTAGTGGGATTGCTGGGTCATATGGTAGTTCTAATTTTAGTTTTTTAAGGAACCTACATACAGTTCTCCATAGTGGCTGTATCAATTTACATTCCCACCAACAGTGCAAGAGGGTTCCCGTTTCTCCACACCCTCTCCAGCATTTATTGTTTGTAGATATTTTGATGATGACCATTCTCACTGATGTGAGATGATACCTCATTGTAGTTTGGATTTGCATTTCTGTAATGATTAGTGATGTTGAGCATCCTTTCATGTGTTTGCTGGCAATCTGTATATCTTCTTTGTAGAAATGTCTATTTAGGTTTTCTGCCCATTTTTGGATTGGGTTGTTTGTTTTTTGACATTGAGCTGCATGAGATGCTTGTAAATTTTGGAAATTAATCCTTTGTCAGTTGCTTCATTTGCAAATCTTTTCTCCCATTCTGAGGGTTGTCTTTTCATCTTGTTTACGGTTTCCTTTGCTGTGCAAAAGCTTTCAGGTCCCATTTGTTTATTTTTGTTTTTATTTCCCTTTCTCTAGGAGGTGGATCAAAAAGGATCTTGCTGTGATTTATGTCAAAGAGTGTTCTGCCTATGTTTTCCTCTAAGAGTTAGATAGTGCCTGGCCTTACATTTAGGTCTTTAATCCATTTTGAGTTTATTTTTGTGTATGGTGTTAGGGAGTGTCTACTTTCATTCTTTTACATGTAGCTGTCCAGTTTTCCCAGCAACACTTATTGAAGAGGCGGTCTTTTCTCCATTGTATTCTTGCCTCCTTTATCAAAAATAAGGTGACAATATGTGTGTGGTTTTATCTCTGGGCTTTCTGTCCTGTTCCATTGATCTGTTTTCTGTTTGTGTGCCAGTACCATACTGTCTTGATTACTGTAGCTTTGCAGTATAGTCTGAAGTCCAGAAACCTGATTCGGTCCAGCTCCGTTTTTCTTTCTCAAGATTGCTTTGGCTATTCGGGGTCTTTTGTTTCTCCATACAAATTGTGAATTTTTTTGTTCTAGTTCTGTGAAAAATGCCATTGGTAGTTTGATTGGGATTACATTGAATCTGTAGATTGCTTTGGGTAGTATAGTCACATCATTAGTGTATAGGAATGCAAGAGATTTCTGTGCATTAATTTTGTATCCTGCTACTTTACCAAATTCATTGATTAGCTCTGGTAGTTTTCTGGCAGTATCTTTAGGATTTTCTATGTATATTATCCTGTCATCTGCAAACAGTGACAGCTTTACTTCTTCTTTTCCGATTTGGATTCCTTTTATTTCTTTTTCTTCTCTGATTGCTGTGGCTAAAACTTCCCAGACTTTATTGAATAATAGTGATGAGAGTGGGCAACCTTGTCTTGTTCCTGATCTTAGAGGAAATGGTTTCAGTTTTTCACCGTTGACAATGATGTTAGCTGTGGGTTTGTCATATATGGCCTCTATTATGTTGAGGTAAGTTCCCTCTATGCCTACTTTCTGGAGGGTTTTTATCATAAATGGGTGTTGAATTTTGTCAAAAGTTTTTCTGCCTTTATTGAGATGATCATATGGTTTTTCTCCTTCAATTTGTTAATATTATTTATCACATTGATTGATTTGTGTATACTGAAGAATCCTTGCATTCCTGGGATAAACCCCACTTGATCATGGTATGTGATCCTTTTAATGTGCTGATGGATTCTGTTTGCTAGTATTTTGTTGAGGAGTTTTGCATCTATGTTCATCAGTGATATTGGCCTGTAGTTTTCTTTCTTTGTGACATCTTTGTCTGGTTTTGGTATCAGGGTGATGGTGGCCTTGTAGAATGAGTTTAGGAGTGTTCCTCCCTCTACTATATTTTGGAAGAGTTTGAGAAGGATAGATTTTAGGTCTTCTCTAAATGTTTCATAGAATTCTCCTGTAAAGGCATCTGGTCCTGGTCTTCTGTTTGTTGGAAGATTTTTAATCACAGTCGCAATTTCAGTGCTTGTGATTGGTCTGTTCATATTTTCTATTTCTTCCTGGTTCAGTCTAGGAAGGTTGTGCTTTTCTAAGAATGTGTCCATTTCTTCCAGGTTGTCCATTTTATTGACATAGAGTTGCTTGTAGTAATCTCTCATGATCCTTTGTATTTCTGCAGTGTCAGTTGTTACTTCTTTTTCATTTCTAATTCTATTGATTTGAGTCCTCTCCTCTTTTTTCTTGATGAATCTGGCTAATGGTTTATCAATTTTGTTTATCGTCTCAAAGAACCAGCTTTTAATTTTATTGATCTTTGCTATTGTTTCCTTCATTTCTTTTTCATTTATTTCTGATCTGATCTTTATGATTTCTTTCCTTCTGCTAACTTTGGGGTTTTTTT